>NC_064641.1:896483938-896793335 GCF_023864345.2 Schistocerca serialis cubense
TCTGTATTTTAATTTAAAAAACCTACCTGTTACCAACTGTTTGTCTAAAATTGTGAGCCATATGTTTGTGACTAAGCGCCATCTCCATCTATCACAAAGCGAAAAAGTGGTCCAACTAAAACATCATATTTCTTTACGTACTACACAAATATGTAATAAAAAAATGAGGGTTCCTATTTAAAAAAACACAGTTGATATCCGTTTGACCTGTGGCAGCACCATCTAGTGGGCCAACCGTAGCGCCATCTGGTTTCTCCCTTCAAGCTAGACAAGTTTCGTTCTTTGTAGTTTTTTTATTTGACACTTATTTTGTGAGATATTTGGCCCAGTTACAATCAATGGACCACTCTGTATAGTGGTAGGACAAAGATATAGGAACCAAGTTTTAAATTGCAATACACTTCCAGATGTGAACTGTGACAACAATTTAATGGTTATGATTTGTAGATAAAAAATGAAGAAACTGGAAAAACATAGGAATCTAAGGAGATGGGACCTGGATAAACTGAAAGAACCAGCGGTTGTAGAGAGTTTCAGAGAGAGCATGTGGAACGATTGACAAGAACAGGGGAAAGAAATACAGTAGAAGAAGAATGGGTAGCTTTGAGAGATGAAATAGTGAAGGAAGCAGAGGATCAAGTTGCTAAAAAGATGAGGATTCGTAGGAATCCTTGGGTAACAGAAGAGATATTCCGTTTAATTGTTGAAAAGAGAAAATATAGAAATGCAGTAAATGAAGCAGGCAAAAAGAAATATAAACATCTCAAAAATGAGATCGACAGGAAGTGCTAAATGGTTAAGCAGGAATGGCTAGAGGACAAATGTGAGAATGTAGAGGCACATATCAGTAGGGGGGTGATAGATACTGCCTTCTCGGTAAGAGATCTTTGCACAAAAGAGAAGCACCTGTATGAATATCAAGAGCTCAGATTGAAAACCAGTCCTAAACAAGAACGTGAAAGCAGAAAGGTGGAAGGAGTAAATAGAGGGTCTATAAAATGGTGATGTACTTGAGGGCAGTATTATGGAAAATGGAAGAGGACTTAGATGAAGATGATACTGCGTGAAGAATTTGAAAGAGCACCGAAAGACCTTAGTTGAAACAAGGCTCTGGGAGTACATGAACATTCAATTAAAAGTACTTATAACCTTGGGCGAACCAGCCATGACAAAACTCTTCCATCTGGCGAGCAAGATGTATGAGACAGGCAAAATTCCCTCAGACTTCAGGAAGGATATAGTAATTCCAATCCCAAATAAAGCAGGCGTTGACGGGTGCAAAAATTACCGAACTGTCAGTGTAATAAGTCGTGCCTACAAAAGACTAACACCAGTTCTTTACAGGTGAATGCCAAAACTGGTAGAAGCTGAGATTGGGGACGATGAATTTGGATTCCATAGAAATGTTGGAACAAGCGAGGTAATACTGACCCTATGACTTATCTTAGAAGATAGATTAAAGAAAGGCAAACCTACATTTCTAGCATTTGTTGACTTAGAGAAAGCTTTTGACAATGTTGACTGGAATACTCTCTTTAAAATTCTGAAGGTGGCAGGGGTGAAATACATGGAGCGAAAGGCTGTTTATAATTTGTACCAAAACCATATAGCACTTATAAGAGTTGAGGGGAATGAAAGGGAAGCAATGATTGAGAAGGGCGTGAGACAGGGTTGCAGCCTATCCCCAATGTTATTCGATATGTATATTGAGCTAGCAGTAAAGGAAACGAAACAAAAATTTGGAGTGGAATTAACATCCATGGAAAGAAATAAAAACTTTGAGGTTTCCCAATGACTTTGAAATTGTGTCAGAGAGAACTAAGGACCTGGATGAGCAGCTGAACAGAATGGACAGCATCTTGAAAGGAGGATACAAGATGAATGTCAACAAAATCAAAACAAGGATAATGGAATGTAGTCAGATTAAATCAAGTAATGTGGAGGGAATTAAGATTAGGAAATGAGACACTTAAAGTAGTAGATGAGTTTTGGTATTTGGAGAGCAAAATAACTGATGATAGTCGAAGTAGAGAGGATATAAAATGTAAACTGGCTCTGGCAAGGAAAGCGTTTCTGAAGAAGAGACATTAGTCAACATTGAATATAGATTTAAATGTCATGAAGTCTTTTCTGAAAGTATTTGTATGGAGTATAGCCATGCATGGAAGTGAAACATGTGGATGATAAATAGTTTAGACAGGAAGAGAATATTAGTTTTCAAAATGTGGTGCTACATATGGACACTGAAGATTAGATGGGTGGATCACATAACTAATGAGGAGGTACTGAATAGAATTGGGGAGAAGAGAAATTCATGGCACAACTTGAATAGAAAAAGGGATTGGTTGGTAGGACACATTCTGAGGCATCAAGGGATCACCAGTTTAGTATTTGAGGGAAGTGTGGAGAGTAAAAATCATAGATGGACACCAAGAGATGAATACACTAAGCAGATTCAGAAGGATGTAGGTTGCAGTAGTTACTCAGAGGTAAAGAAGCTTGTACAAGATAGAGTAGCATGGAGAGCTGCATCAAACCAGCCTTTGGACTGAAGATCACAACAACAACAGTAAAATTGTAAACCTCATCACTGAACTAGTGGTTCGCAAAATGAAGCTAAAAATATACTCACTGTATCTGAAGTTTTTACATGTTTGGCTATTTCCTTGCAATGGTTTGAAGCTCAAGATGAAAGTGACCAGCATTAGATATTTGTCATGAAAATGCATGACTTGGCGGCTTATAAGCAGTGGGCTTGCTTCGGCAGACCAAAAGTAAGGATATTTGTAAATGTTAATTCTACACTTATGTACTGTACATGCAAAATGCGTATGTATTACATATTTTTTGTTTACTAGGCTGTACGACATACATTCCTACTGTACTTGCCATTGTAATAATGAAAGAGATTCATGTTATGGTCAGTACATATAGTTTTTATCAGTAAATTGGTAAATAAAAATATACCGGTTCTGTTATCCAAATAGATTGGTTTTCCAAAATCTCCTCCCCCCTCTCCTCCCAAGTCAATTTGGATAATATACATTGTTACTTCTGAAAAGATGGTTTGCTTTATATTGGATTTTGTTGTTATTGAGAAAGAGCCTGTTTTGCACTGATTTTGTTGTTGAAGCACTACAATCTTGTAATATATGCTTCATAATTAATCAGAAATAACTGACTCTGAATGTTTAACCAGACACAGTGAGCCAGCAGACTTCCCAGTTTCATTGCGAAACCAGGATGGAAATTTAGATCCTCAGAAACTTAAAGAATGGGCAGAGAAGTCTCATTTGGATCCTAATGACCCTAGAAATGCTTCATTCTTTTATTTTTTGAAGGTAGGATGCCATTTAATATGCAGTGACTAATTTTTATTTTATTGTAATGTCCTTGGATGATTATAATATAAATTATAATGTGGGAGAGGGTTATCAAGAATCAAAATTTTTCCAACTAATTTTCCTGTTGATATTGGAATAAATAAACCATTATATTTTAATAACAGTATGCTTTTCTACTTAAACTCTTACCCTTCTCTTCATTGTATTACCATCCTATCTTATGCACATGAGACTTTAAGCAGGTACTTGTTCTTTATCAAGAGTATTTTAAAAAGTAAGTGGGGTACTTTACTTTTTGACTATTGCTTCAAACTTCAGATTAAGCCAGCTTAATCTCTGGATGATAGCTGAGACATCTTGCTTTAGCCTTGCAGACAGACCATAATGCAAATGAACTAAATTATTCTAGCATTTTTGAATGTGTGTATCTATCTTTCCACGTAATTAAAGATAATTTTTATTTCAAAACTGTTAAAAAGGCAGACTTCTTCAAGAAGATAATTGGTAAGAAAACCCATGGTCTAAAGTCATTATCGTTCCCTTTTTTTGTCAGTTTCTATTAAAAGCATTTTCATTTGTTATTGTTTATGTGTATTTTATCTCTTTAGTTCAAGCATTAGTTCATGATTGGTCTTTATGTCATAATGGCATACTTTACTTCTACATTTTCTTTGTAACAGAATACAGATGAAACTTCGTGCAGAGAAAATTCATATTTTCGGCTGGACCCACTGCAATCTGAATTTGACTTCTGCACAGCAGAAGAGTTAGACAGCAATCCACGCCTTCGATTGCTTAAGCTCAGGGATCGTGGTGAACCTGAATTTCGTGGTTTACATCTTGTTCCACTTCGTGAGAAGGAAATATTGCCTCAGATATTTGTGGTAAGCTGAACCTGTATATACTACAATGTTTATGACAACTATTTTCTATATGATATTTATTTTCTTTTTTATAATTAAATTTTTGTAGCTTGACATATACCCTTCATACTGCTTATTTAGCTGGCAAAGTAATAGCAAGACAGTAGAAATTACCTAATCATGTGGTAAAGGAAGGGATAAATACAAATAGAGAAAGTATCAGCTCTGTTGTTACTTTAGCAGTTACCCTTCTATCAGGTGTCTTTTACCAACCATTTGATTATGCTCCTCTAGTGTAAACCATTCATTATTGTATATAAAATGAAAAAGCATGGAATTATGGATAGCACTTTAGAGGTGTAAGTCATATCTGACTAGAGTTGTAAAACTATCATAGGCTATCATAGAACACCACAAATAAGCATAGACTGTGGTAGTTTTCCTTGTATTTTTGGTCAGTTAAGTTCATACCCACATTACCTGTACATTAGTCATGTTGCATACATATCAGACATTATGTCATAACAATTGCTTTCTTTATGTATGTGGTTAGTGTCTTACTAGTTTCACCTGAAAATGGTAAGCAGAGAATTGTCTCGAAACTGAGTGAAGATATACAAAGAGCAGGGTAACCTATGGAACAATTTTGCTCTACATAGTTATCCTCCTGTCTGTTTCTTTAGAGTGAAAAGTATTTGTTGCAAAACTGAAACTGTCAGTGTTTAATTCAGGTTTTATTCAAAAACTGTTGATTTATAAAGTGAAACATAGTGATGTAGTAGTAAAAATAAAGAAAACAATACAGAATTTTCATATAGCACTAGAAAATGCAATTTCCCCAACCGAAAGGAAGAATAAAAATCTGCAAAACATAAATATATCAAAAACTCTTTTTTAATACTTCATTGAACTTTGTGAAAGATGTTTCTGTTATTTATAAACTACTTTTGCATTTAGCAATAATAAAAGGGAACTCTTGCCTTTGATCATGATGAAGAACGTTCTGTCGAGTACAAAATAACAACAATAATTATATTTTTATGTTCATGCATATAAATTTTACTTGCATCAAAAGTACTGTAATTGTTTTGATTAAGTAAAAGCGCAGAAGTTATATGATCGATTAATTTTTATTACTTACAAAATGCAATTTATATTCTGTAAGGATATAAAATACACAGTGGACGAATACTGAATGATGTGTGGTTCTAATTATGTGGAAAAAGTATCAACCAAGCAAACTGGTGGAGGGGTTGGGGGGGGGGGGGGGCCTTACAGTTTCTGTCTTACACAATTATTTGTTTCTTTTTCCTTCCCTGTCACTGCTACCAGTACTACCAGTAATCCTACCATTTACTATATCATTTATGCATTGTACCAAAACTACCAAACCATACTTTTGGTAGAGCGCAACTCTGTATCTGACAGTGAGGAAGAAACAGGTTGTCATAACATTGAGTAAGGGAAAGTATTACTCAAAA
Organism: Schistocerca serialis cubense; assembly: GCF_023864345.2. Taxonomy (NCBI): domain Eukaryota; kingdom Metazoa; phylum Arthropoda; class Insecta; order Orthoptera; family Acrididae; genus Schistocerca; species Schistocerca serialis. The sequence continues at coordinate 896,489,627 of NC_064641.1, forward strand.
TGGAGAACTATTTCACAGGAGGTATCACAAGGCTCAATCCTAGGCCCAATCATCTTTCTTTTTTACATAAATTTCTTACTCATAAATATAAATTATCAATCATTGTTATTTGCTGATGACATGTTCATACTGATAGAAAATAAAAATGCAGAACAAATTCCTGAAAGAGTCATAAATACTACAGAAAAACTAGATGCGTAGTTCCATCCTTGGTAGAATCCTAAAGCGATGCAGTCCTTCAACAAAGGAAATAGCTTACAATACGTTAGTTCGTTCAGTCTTAGAATATTGTTTGTCTGTATGGGACCCTTACCAGTTGGGTCTGATTCAAGAGATTGAAAAGGCCCAAAGAAGAGCAGCAAGATTCGTGACTGGTACATTTAGCCATCGCAAGAGCATTACAAATCTCATAGAAAGTTTGATGTGGGACACACTTGCAGATAGACGACACGTTAAACAGAAGGGGCACTTCACTAAATTCCGAAATCCAATCTTCACCAAGGATGTAGAGCATATATTATTACCACCAACTTTCAAATCGCGTAATGATCATCATTCAAAGATAAGGGAAATAAGAGCTTGTACTGAGGCATTCAGACAGTTGTTTTTCCCTCACACGATCCGCGAGTGGAACAGAGGGGGGGAAATACGACTTAGGTGTGAATTGTGCCCTCCGCCACACACCGCTTGGTGGCTAGCGGAGTATATATGTAGAGCTAGCAGAGTATATATGTAGATGTAGATGTAATGGCATACAACTTAATGTTTCAGAAATGCAGCTGACACAACTTGAGACAAAATGATCTAAAATAAATTATATTCAGATTATTCACGAAAGTGAGGAACTGAATGAAGCAGAACATGTAAATTCTTAGGAATGCAATTGGACAGAAATCTGCCATGGTCCTCACATATAGATTATCTAAAAAATAAATAAAACATCCTGACATTTGCTATGTTAAACTTAGTCAGTGTAACTGGGATGGACAAAAAAAAGTTTACCATACTTACTTTGAAGCAGTTGTGAGACATGGTGTTGTCTTTAGGAGAAATGCTAGCAGCTGACAATAATATTACCTTTATAGAAGAAAATCATCAGAGACATGTACAAAGCAAAGCCAGGAGAATCTTGTCAGCCACTATTATGAGACCTAAATATACTAAGTATTTGCTCATTGTAGGTATGTGATATAATTCTCTTTTCAAATCATAATCCTGAACTGAATCTTCCATATAACTTCCAGCACAAATATTAAGCTAGGAACAAAGAATGGTTCATACTTTTCCATCAATCCCACAATATATGGGAATTAAAATATGCAACAAGTCAAAAGACATAAATTTCTGAATTGTAGGAACTGAGTTGATGAAAAGAAAATTATGAGCATTTAAGCCATATAAGAATTCAAATTTTGTAGTATATTATAATAAATATTGTATTTTATGTATAATCTGTTACAGTTATATGAGACAATAAAATCCTGATTATGCTCGTTAGTCTTCATTTTTTCTCCTTCTCTTCATTCTTACTTTCTGTCTGCATTTTGTATCACACTCACAAGTTATCAGGTTACTGTATCTCATTGCTGTAATTCATTGTTCTTTTCCAACCTATTCTTTCCTGGTGTATCTCTTTTTCTGATTGCAGACTGGATTTACAACAATAAACAAAATTTAAAAAATTAAACTAAGGTCTTTCTCTCTCTTTGATTGTGTATTATTCCTTCTTTATCAGATATTTACTTATTTATTTACATTTTACTGCCTTTGTTGGGCTGCTTTAGTCAATTTTGTAAGAACAGTTTTTAGTTAAGTATTGGCCCAGTACTACTTCATTCACTCAGTTCTCAGCTTTCTTTTTTCATCTGAAATCACCCTTCCCATTATTTGTTTGTTTATTCTGGATTGTAGCCTGGTACTGCTGTGGAAAAAAATTACTTTTGCCATAGTGTTAGTGATGCACTTTTTAATTCTACACTCAATTTATTTTGACAACTCACATGTAATGTTTTATATCATTATAACCAGGGTTGGCCAATGTTGACCATAATCCATATGATTGAAAGTAGCATCAGATTATCACAAAGTTAAGTCTGGGTTTCCCAAATCATTGCCTGCTGATCATTTGAGTGGCATGAGAACATTATGTAGATACTAAACAAACTCCAAGAAAGGTTTTGTACACCACAAAAAGGTTTACAATTGAGATTCCAAGAGGGCACATTCTGGGAAGAGTCAGACAACAAATTACTCCCTCCCATATACATCTTGTGAAATGACCACAGTGAGAAAATTCAAGAAATTAGAGCTTATGTCAAAGTTTACTGACAGTTGTTCTTCCACTGCACTATTCAGGAATCGAGCAGTGATGGGAAGATCAGATAGTGGTACCAGAAGTACCTTCCACCACACAACATCAAGTGGCTTGTGGAGTTTAGATGTAGATGTACATGTCCAAAGATGTTTCTCCATTATCCTCCCCATTACTGGTTGTATTTCTTTGTAAGCTGTTTTACTGTTTATTAGAAACTAGTCTACAATGTCTATTTTCTTAGCATTCTTTGTTAATGCCCATTCTGATTATTAGGCTGTCTTAAGTATTCTTCCTATTTGTGGAGTGTTAATTGTTTTGAAAATGGTTCCACTTCAGTATCTTACATCTGGTTGTGTAACTGTTTAGTTGTGTTTTAATTTTGTGTCTGTTGAGAGACCTTTTTTGTTGTATGTATTCTTAGTGACATATTGTGCTTTTATTGGATTGTTTATTCTTGTTATGATTTCCCTAAAATAACCTCCTTTTATTAAAAAAAATGTGACTGTGTTACAGATTTTGTTCTACAATACTGTGAATGTACAGACTCTAATTTATTTTTCCACATTGTTTCCAGCAACATTTAGACATTTGTCACAGCGTTAGATTAACTTTGAAGTTCTGCAACCATAGAATTCTCCCACCGGCAGCCATCTGGCATTAAATTACTATTAGCCCAAATCTTAGGTAATGAGTGAAGGCATTGTAAAACAATAGTGCCATATGTTCAAGAGTTGGTGAACCATTGTCCATGATGAAGAGACAAGTTGTTGACCAAGTATTGTGAATGCAGACGCAATGAATTTGGTTGACAAAAGGTTTAGAAAAAATTGATGTTTCATCATCTCAGAGCTTTGTGTTCATTTTCCACAGATTAATCCTACTCTTCTGTACAAAGTGATTACCAGAGGTTTGGATTAATGGAAATTTAATGTCAGGTGGATGCAGGTGGCAGAATTACATGATTGCGAAATTCCAAAGCTCGTCAAACACTACAACTAATGTTTCAGTGTGGCTGGAGACAATGTGTAAAAATTAATTAGAGGATGTACTTTCACAGTATAATAAAACAGATTCTGCAGTCCAGAATGAGATTTTCACTCTGCAGCGGAGTGTGCGCTGATATGAAACTTCCTGGCAGATTAAAACTGTGTGCCCAACCGAGACTCGAACTCGGGACCTTTGCCTTTCGCGTGCAAGTGCTCTACCATCTGAGCATGAGTCGTGCTTCGGTAGCTCAGTTGGTAGAGCACTTGCCCGCGAAAGGCAAAGGTCCCGAGTTTGAGTCTCGGTCGGGCACACAGTTTTAATCTGCCAGGAAGTTTCATATCAGCGCACACTCCGCTGCAGAGTGAAAATCTCATTCTGGAAACATCCCCCAGGCTGTGGCTAAGCCATGTCTCCGCAATATCCTTTCTTTCAGGAGTGCTAGTTCTGCAAGGTTCGCAGGAGAGCTTCTGTAAAGTTTGGAAGGTAGGAGACGAGGTACTGGCAGAAGTAAAGCTGTGAGTACCGGGCGTGAGTCGTGCTTCGGTAGCTCAGTTGGTAGAGCACTTGCCCGCGAAAGGCAAAGGTCCCGAGTTTGAGTCTCGGTCGGGCACACAGTTTTAATCTGCCAGGAAGTTTCATATCAGCGCACACTCCACTGCAGAGTGAAAATCTCATTCTGGAAACATCCCCCAGGCTGTGGCTAAGCCATGTCTCCGCAATATCTTTTCTTTCAGGAGTGCTAGTTCTGCAAGGTTCGCAGGAGAGCTTCTGTAAAGTTTGGAAGGTAGGAGACGAGGTACTGGCAGAAGTAAAGCTGTGAGTACCGGGTGTGAGTCGTGCTTCGGTAGCTCAGTTGGTAGAGCACTTGCCCGCGAAAGGCAAAGGTCCCGAGTTCGAGTCTCGGTCGGGCACACAGTTTTAATCTGTCAGGAAGTTTCAGATTCTGCAGTTTTGTTCACATTTTTGTATATAGATAAACGTTTACTTTATATTTAAATATATCTGTATCTGTGGTTTCCTGTTCTTGAATTGTAATTTTGTTTACAATTGGTGGGCTGGTTAACATAATTGTCTGTTTTTTCAAAAAGCAATACATCTGCCAGAACACAAGGCCATAATAAATTATAACCAACTCAGCTGTATCACAACACACAATGTTAATGCTCTATTAAAATCTAGAAAGCTCAAGAACTTCACAGGAAAATTAGGTAACCAAAAAATTTTAATAGCAGGCCCCTAGCAGATAAGAAATATAAGAATAATGCAAGATTAACCCAGCAAACATAGCTCAATTTTAGGACTACTGATGTTAACTATAGTGGTCGTCTCAAAATGTTTCCTGGCTGCTCCCTGTATCCTCCTCCTGTATCTGTGCTTAGCATTGGCAACAGCAACTACTGAGATACTCATTCCATACTGCAGCTGTTACAGGTGGAGTTCTTGAAAAGATGCATTGTGAAACAACAATCTGTGTAATGGTAAATAAATTATTTTTTATTCATTTTCTAAACAAGTGATGTAGTTCCTAACATTATGAACATGTACATTCTGTTTCAGTGTGTAGTTTTATTTTATATGTATAGTTATCCATAAACTAGCTTATTACTTACTTCTCATAGTAAACTAAAAATTATGAAACCATTTGTCATCTGGAACATCTTATAAGTGATGTTTTCATGCATGTTGTTATCTTTTATATCATAATGCACAAAGAATATGAGAGCTGAGTCATCTTTCCCCTATTTTTATTTTATTTCAATATTGTGTTATTGATCTGCACATAAGTGTGAATTCCTATCATAACCATGTTTTGCAAGTTTACAATTTAAATTTTTCTTCTTTTTTTCCTGTTGTCTAATGAATCTGCAGCTTTGGGTGGATTGTTATTACTTCACAACAATAAATGAGTGATTATACACTGAAGCACCAAAGAAACTAGTATAGGCATGCATATTCAAAGACAGAAATATGTAAACAGGCAGAATATGGTGCTCTGGTCAGCAATACCTATGTAAGAGAACAAGTGTCTGGTCCAGTTGTTAGATCAGTTACTGCTGCTGCAATGGCAGGTTATCAATATTTAAGGGAGATTGAACATGGTGCTATAGTCAGAGCATGAGCGATGGGACACAAACTCTCCAAGGTTGTGATGAAATGGGGATTTTCCCATACGATCATTTCACGAGTGTACTATGAATAGCAGGAATCAGATAAAACATCAAATCCCTGACATCACTGTGGCCTGAAAAAGATTCTGCAAGATCAGGACCAACAACAACTGAAGAGAAATTCAATGTGACAGAAGTGCAACCCTTCTGTAAATTGCTGTGTATTTCAATGGTGGGCCATCAACAAGTGTCAGCATGTGAAACATTCAAGGAAACATCATTAGTATGGGCTTTCAGAGCCAAAGGCCTCGTGTACCCATGATGACTACATGACACAAAGTTTTATGCCCCACCTGGGCCCATCAACACTGATATTGGACTGTTGATGACTGGAAACTTGTTGCCTGGTCACATTGTGTCGAGCAGATGGACATGTATGGATATGGACACAACCTCATGAATCCATGGACCCTGCATGTCAGCAGAGGACTGTTTAAGCTGGTGGAGGCTCTGTAATGGTGTGGAGCATGTGCAGTTGAAGTGATATGGGACCCCTGATACATCTAGGTACGACTCTGACAGGTGACACGTATGTAAGCATCCTGTGTGATCACTTGCATCCATTCATGTTCATTGTGCATTCTGATGGACTTGGACAATTCCAGCAGGACAATACAACACTCCACACGTCCATAAACACTACAGAGTGGCTCCAGGAACACTCTTCTGAGTTTAAACGTTTCCATTGGCAACCAAATTCCCCAGACATGAACATTATTGAGCATATCTGGGATGCCTTGCTATGTGCTGTTCAGTAGAGATCTCCACCACCTTGTACTCTTATGGATTTATGGACAGCCCTGCAGGATTCATGGTGTCAGTTCCCTCCAGCACTACTTGAGACATTAGTTGAGTCCATGTCACATCACATTGTGGCACTTCTGTGTGCTTGTGTGGGCCCCACACGATATTAGGCAGTTGTACCAGTTTCTTTGGCTCTTCAGTGTATATTATATAGTGTTGCATTTGGTCAGATGTTTTACAACTGCAATGTCTTAAGTGTGCTTCATAATGGAACCAATTCTTTAAAATTTGAGTTTTACTTCTTACCTATTTTGATGACACTTACTATGGAGATATTAGTTGGTTTTAGTTCCTGTGAGGTAATATATTTATTGCCTGCAATTTCTTTCTATTTTACTGTTAAAATTGCTTATTTTGCTTCTTTACTGCTTTTTAGCTTATAAACAATTCTTATTTTGTTCAATAGTTGTAATAGTTTCAACATTATTAAGAAAGGGACAGATCGTTACTCACACTATAGACTGGATGTTGAGTAGCAATGCATCCCTTTCGTAATATTGTTGTTATTCCATCCTGAATTTTCCATTGTTTGTTTAGTTGTAATAGGTTAAATGATAGCTGCTTATAGTGGTTCCAGTTTCATAATTTATTTCAGTGAATTGATCAATGTAGTCCAGTTTTGTTGTATTTGTGAAAGGTAGTGTAAAACCATCTCCAAAAAATTGTTTCTTCATTGTATACATGTATTCAGGTATATTATTTAGCAGCTTGTGCAAGAAAGATTTTAACACAAATAGGTTCATATAAGTAAGTAGATTTAGCTCGTATCACATTTGAATGAAAATAGATAATTTCTTTCCTGAGTTCAAAGTAAAAAATGTAATTCTTTTCTGATTATTTTCAGTTTTATGATAATTTTTGTTGACCCTATGATGATTGCCATCTTCATTTTCTTCTACTTTTGAACAGGAATATGACAAACGGATGTCTGTGGAGCCAAAGAGAAGTCATGATGAACTACCTCCAGATCCATTAGAGTCACATCGGATATGGGGCCAGAGATTTCTCCTAGATGTTCAGCAGAGGATACTACAGCAATGTCATGCTGCACAACAGAATAAGCAACCACAAGACATTGTTTCAGAGGATCAAGTTCCTGATATTGGGTACAGATGTCATAATGTAATCTGTATTTGGTGTAATAATGAACTGTACAGAGATGATCTTCTTATATCTGGTAATCCAGATAAAGTTAATCTCACAGTATGCCCTCAGTCCCATTTTCAATCATTTATACAACTACAAAATAATTTGGGTGGTGGTAGTTTAGCTTTGAAATGTTTCACATTATAACTAGTCTTTGATTTGCGGCCTGAATAATTTGGCAACCTCTGACAATATCTAGAACCATCAATTAACTGAGTAATTTTTCTCTTAATCAAACTTCATACAATGCAGTAAAAATAATCAGTTCTTGAAAAGATGAAGTAATTGGATAGATAAAACATTAACTCACCAAGCAGCAGCAAAAGAGCACACATATAAAGGTATCAAAGTATGCAAGCTTTTGAAGCTAGTGTCACCTTCTGGGAGAAAGCTTGAAGAGGAAGGAAGAGGGGTGAAGGAAAAGGTCTGGTGAGGTTATGTAAAATAGAATTAACTTCCAAGGGATATTAAACCATAAACACAGGGAAAGATTTTAAGAAATTGTTATAGGTAAATGACTAAACATAATGTAAAAAAAGGTACAATATGTGAAAGACAGACTTTCAAAGCTTTTTTGAATGTGGTGCTGGCAGGTTTGCTTGAAAAAACACTGACAAAGGTGCCACTAGTGCAGTTGCTGAAAGTGTCAGCAAAACATCCAGAAAAATCATTTTGTGTGCTTGAATTTGCCCATTGTGTACCAACAGTGAGGGTGCAAAGAGCTTTCCATGGCAAGTTTCACAAGACACCACCAGGGTACAAAATCATGTGAAGTGGTACAAGAAATTTGAGGTGAATGGTTGTTAGTGCTGAAGTATCCTTTAGTCAAGTGGTGTGGCTGATAATATTGAGATACACAGTTTGGAACAATGAATATTTATTAACGTAACTATACTACACCCAGCTTCTGAGAATGGATGTCCACACAACACAGTAACAGAAACATTGATCCTCAACAGTGCCTAACAGGTGCACACACCAGGATGAAGTCCATAAATGTCAAAATGCTGAGAAGCAGGGAGTATAAGTAACAGCACACTCCCACGAGACTGGGAGCTTGTAGGTAGTTCACTGACAAGCAGCAACGTGCTATAATGACATGGTACCATGAGGCAATGAGTTTTTGAGCAGATACTATGAAGCAGTGCTATCAGGAGCAGCTGATGGAAGTGCAGCATTGTACGGGGCTCACAACAAGGGGAAGACAACACCTTGGCAGGCAGTGGCAGTGGCAGTGACTGTTGGTCAGTTGGAGTGTGGGGCATAACTGGCTCTTGATGGGTGGAGTACTGACCGAAGTAGGCATCCACAGAGGAGTACATGCAGGGTGTCACGTGGACACGTGACCGTGCGGATGCGAGCTGGTACGTATGAATGCAGCACTGTGTACCACTATCTCTGCGTCCTGTGGTGGCATAGGTAGCAGCCCCAGATGCTGTGGCAAGTGCAGGAGGTTTGGTGGTAAACATCTCAGTGACTTTTACATTGACAAACGTCTTCAGGGGTGAGGCAGGGTCCATGCCTGGCCCCCAATGCATATCCGTAAGTGTGGGCACAGCCCTACATGCACCTCACCCCTCCCCCTTTAAGGAAAATGGCTCAGCCATCTCAGAGATGTGACTGTGTGAACATGTTCCTGAGAAATGACCAACTAGTTGCTGAATACTGTAACACATCCTCACACCCCACAATCATTGAACAGAACCAAAACACTGTGCATAAAAAAGAACCCCAAGACTGACATGAACATCCATAGAAGAATGCACAACTAATAAGACTGCAGAGCACATGCTGCAATACACAAGAAGAGAAAAAGCATATAAACATTGCACAATAGCTTCCAAACCTCAGTGCAAGGCACATGAATATATTGAAATAAGGCTCTAAACAACACAAAATGTGATTCCATCAAGACAAGCATGCCATGTCGGTGTAGGGTAATGGCAACCGTCCTCTCCAGGTGGGAGCGGGGCTTGTGGCAAAATTTCCACAGAAGCACAACCCGAGACCCAGAAGGACATTTGATGGGATTGGTAGTGCCAGCAGCAGAGCTGGCAGTAACAGCAGTAGCAGCTGCTGGGGTGGCAACGGTGGCACCACTGGGACCAGTGTGGAGGCACTGGCATTGGCATCAAGAGGATCAGTGGTCAAAGGTCTGGCGACGACTGCACTTACAAGAGAGCTGGCATTGACATTGACAAGGGTGGTGACATCAAGAGGGTCAGCTGTAACAGGGCTGTTGAAGACAGGAGTGACAAGAAGGAAGTTTGCACCATCATTGACACAGTTGGTGGTGAAAGAGGACTGGCTGTGATGATTGGAGAGATGAGAAGGCTGGCAGCATTGTCGATGGGGCTGGTGATGACAGGAGGGCCAGCCAAGACAGTGCCAACGATGACAGAGTTGAAACTTCCCGACCGAGACTCGAACTCGGGACCTTTGCCTTTCGCGGGCAAGTGCTCTACCAACTGAGCTACCGAAGCACGACTCACGCCCGGTACTCACAGCTTTTACTTCTGCCAGTACCTCGTCTCCTACCTTCCAAACTTTACAGAAGCTCTTCTGCGAACCTTGCAGAACTAGCACTCCTCAAAGAAAGGATACTGCGGAGACATGGCTTAGCCACAGCCTGGGGGATGTTTCCAGAATGAGATTTTCACTCTGCAGCGGAGTGTGCGCTGATATGAAACTTCCTGGCAGATTAAAACTGTGTGCCCGACCGAGACTCGAACTCGGGACCTTTGCCTTTCGCGGGCAAGTGCTCTACCAACTGAGCTACCGAAGCACGACTCACGCCCGGTACTCACAGCTTTTACTTCTGCCAGTACATCAGCGCACACTCCGCTGCAGAGTGAAAATCTCATTCTGGATGACAGAGTTGATGAGAATGCAGTGTCGTCATTGACAGGGTTGGTGATGACAGGAAAAGAGAGAGTGATGACTGGATTGATGAGAGGACTGGCATTGGTGATTGCAGGGCCAGCAGCACCAGGCTGGTGTTTGGTGGTGTCACTGGTAAGGACTGGCCCGATGGCAGAGGGACTTCTGCCATAGAACTTTGTGAACACAAAACTGTCACACAGCACAACAACAACGCAACTGACTTGACTCAAGGTGACCCATCTCACCACATACAAAACTCGTGGATGCCCAGTCTGGACACTGTCCTTGATTGAGCTCACTCGAACACTGAGGGAAAGACTGCTTAGTGGTAATCGAGACTGTGGCACTCATGTGGCTCAACCAGAGTTGACTGTCAGTACAAAATGCACTCTTATGTTCCACTAACAAGCCAAAATTGACATCCTGCAGATGAGAGTCTGGGAATAACTGATAACAGAAACTAAAGACATCTGTATCTGCACTTGCAATGAAGTGAACACTGTGTTGCATATGTTGTATGCTTTATGCTGTAAGGTGGGTCTCCAACCTTTGACTGTATGTGGACCAATCCTCTTTCTGGCTGTCAAACATCTGATTATTTGGCACCAATCCAGGGGTGGTTTATTGACATGCGGGCATTGCAGTCGTAACCTGAGTAAGCTGAGTTATGATCTGCAGCAGTTTCTGTATTTGCTGCTCCTATAACTGAATGACTTGTGCCAAAGACAGCCACAATGATTGGACTGACAAGGTAACAGAAAATGACCCTCAAACCTTACGCAAAAGTACACTGCCAACTTGCTGTAATCTGGATGTCACTGAAGTACAAAAATTACACCAAATAACCACTGAAAATAATGCAGACCAAGAGCATCAATTAAGACAATGCCTAATGCAACAACACAATAATAGACTGCTGAATCATACATAAAACAGGGCAGTTACAAAGAAACCAATTTTATAAACTTGCAACTGGTAAGAAACTTTGACACCATTGGGGAAATGAACTTCAAACAAGTGCCTACCAAAATTCAGAAAACCAACTGGAAAAAAACATGAGAAGCATGATTATGTTGCCCCATCAGAATGAAAAAATTAAAATCCAGTAGGTTGAAAATCGCATGAACAGTCTGAAAAATGAAACCTTGCTCCAGCAGAATGATCTAAGACACAGCAAGAAACACTAGAAAACACATGAAGAACATAATCATCACCTTGAAATATCTTTTAGCAGAGAAGAGTGACTGACAGTATTGAGATACATAGTTTGCAGTAACAATTCTTATTGACAAGACTAAACTACATGCAACTTCTAGGAACAAATGTCCGCACAACTTGTCATAGAAATGTTAATCCTCAACACTGCCTTAAAGGTACACACGAGGATGAAATCCATGAATGAATGTCAATGTGGTGAGGAGCAGGGAGGATAAGTAATGACAAACTTCCACAAGTCTGGGAGCTCTTTGGCAGCATCTTACTGAAGAGCTGTAAGATGCTGTAACAAAATGGTCCCACAAGGCAATGAGCTCATGGACAATCACATACAGATACAGTGAAGAGTTGCCCTTGGGAGTGACTGACAAAAGTGCAGCTTCATACGGCACTCGTGATTGAGGGTGAGATAACACATCGGGTGGCAGCAGCAGTGGCAGGCATCGAAGACTCAAATCAGCTATCAGTCGGTCAGAACCTGGAGTCAAATCAGCTATCAGTCGGACAGAACCTGGAGTGTAACTGGCTGGAGCACCAGCCTCAGTAGGCGTTAATGGAAGAGTATGTGCATGGTGTCATCATATGAATACGTGGCTGCATGGATGTGAGGAGGTGCCTGCGACTGCAACATTGTACTGTAACCTGCATGTCTCATAGTGCCGTGGGTAGCATCTCCAGGTCCCATGGCAACTCCAGCAGGCTTGGTCCTAAACAGCTCAGTGACTTTTTGGCAAACATCCTCCAAGGTGTGCCAGGTATAGGTGTAGTATAGGTGTAGTATATCTGTAAGTGTGATGGCTGAATATGTAGGGGTGCAGCTCTGCATAGAGCACATGTGCAATACAAAGTATCTGGCTCTATCAAGCATATCAGAACAGACAGTGGACGGTGTGAGGGTTGTGATGTTGGTAAGTCCTATAAAGTTTACATATCGAGCTGGCGCAGAACTGAACATCCGTCAGCCAACATTGTGGAGAATCCTTCATAAATTGTTAAGAGTGAAGCTGTACAAATTGCAAATCCATAAGCCATGATGACAGATTGTGCCATTTGCAGTTCTGCATTGATGTACAGAACAATCTTGAAAATAGTGACTTTGTGAGAAAATCAGTCTTCAGTGATGAAACCACTTTTCGTCTTTTGGGAAAGGTCAATCGACACAACACATGCATATGTGGGTCTGAGAATTGGCGTACTCCTGGGGAATATGCCCAGGATTCTGAGGAAGTTAACATGCTCTGTGTCATGTCCAGCAAGACAGTCTGTGGACCATTCTTCCTTGCTGAGAGAAATGACAATGGTATCACCTGCACCAGTCCACATTTCTACAGTTGTGTATGAGATCAGCTGAAACTGAATGGTGTGTGTGTGTGTGTGTGTGTGTGTGTGTGTGTGTGTGTGTGTGTGTGTGTGTGTTTTTGCACGCGCGTACATCAAGGACAGCGTTTATGTTCCATCTCTGCTGCAGAACCTTGAAGAATTATTATGACATCACACTGAAGTAGCTGTTTTTACCAACACTCCTGATATGGGAAGAATTGGACTAACAATTAGGTGCCATGTGGCAAATGATAGACATGTAGAACATTTATAAACATGGTAAAATAATGAATATGTAAAAAGTAAAAAATAAAAACTTTGATTGTTTGTCTTTCCTTTCTGTATCATTTGTTATGTTTTTCCTGCTCATTTACCTGTATCAATTTCTTGAAATGTTCATACACTTTATCATTACTGTCAACAAAGAAGTGTTTCATGTAACTGTATTGTATCTAAACTATTTTGACAGAATGTAAGAGCCAAAACATCACTTCCATATAAATGGATAATAACAGATAATCATTTCTGGAGTGTGTGCAACTCAAGTGCATTAAATTCTACATCTGCCTGCAGCTTATCTCATACTGAAGGCAAATAACGATGTTGATGGTAAGTTTAATTAAGCACACTCCTCAGTACTACTCAAGAGAAGTAGACTGTAATGGCACTATGTTCCATCCTCTCCCTTCTGTCCTAGTATCATCAATGGCAGAGGCAGGGCACTAAATTTTATCTGCTCTAATCAAAATCTCATGTACTGAAACAACTGGATTTAAGATGTATAAAACTCAAGAAGCAAAAGTAGCACCAAGTTAAAAGACTTGTTCTGACTGTGAGCCATACAATTCCAAATCACATGAGACCCTTTTTCCATTAAGAACTGGGATGTATTTTTTTTAACACAATATCAGTTATTATGAGTCTAGTGTAAGACACAAATAATCAATGGTCAAAGTAACACATGTTTATTGGCCTTGAGGAACTGTAAATTGGGGTAACTGATTTACTGAAAGTTGCATGCTATGTGCTGAAAGTTGCATGCTATGTGCCTTAAAAATCAAATGAAACTATATGGGTGTAGATACCTTTTCATGTCACAAGCATCTACAATGTACATATGCGGATTGAAACAATAAATTTGTACAATGGCCGGGATTCAAATGTGGAGCTCCTCCTCACTAGGCAGATGTGCTACCCACTATGCCACTCTGGCACAGTGGGTTTCAACTGTACAGGCTACCCTAGCATTCCTTTCCTGTTTTGTTCAATGCTTAAATGCTATTCCAGTACAGTTGGAGAGACCCTGCAATGCTTTTTGAGTTTAGGGTGAATACTAAATGAGCTGAGGCATAAATGGGAATTTGTATTGAGGAGGGAGGCACACTAGCACAGTCTGTGCAGTTGTGCAAAGCCACTGTGCCAGGGTGGCATAGTGGTTAGTGTGTCTGCCTAGTGAGCAGGTGACGCAGGTTCGAATTGCAGCAATGGTACAAATTTCATTCGATGCTTCAGTCAGCAGATGTACTTCAAAAATCAGTTCCCTAGAAAAGTGAAATAGTAAGGTTAATGAGTCAGAACTTAAGGAAGTACAAGAGCACCAGTAAGATTATGAAGTATCTTGGAAGAAAATACAGGGGATGAAGGGTGAATGGTGGAGACAAAAAATAATTTGATAGGAGGAACTGTTACTGCATGTTTCCTATGCAGACCAAATCTGTGTTCTCACCATCTCCCTTCAGTGTAATGTTGATATCTTTATCCCACATAGCATATCTCCCATTATTAAGTTTCTTGTGACCACTGCTTATGCCTTTCCTTTATCTAAATATACGCACCTCCTGTAGCCAAACTGTGAAGTGCATGGCAGAGAGCTTAGTGTGGTACCATAAGTTAGCATTTCTTTCTGTTCCAGTCGGATATGAAGCACAGGAACAATGACTGCTTATTGTTTCTGTGAATGCTGTAATTAGTCTTATCTTCATGGTCATTTCAGGAGTGATACACTGGTTGATGAAGAATATCTCTAGATTCTTCACATACTACTAGTTCTCAAAACTTTGTACATTAGCTTTTGGGAGATAAGTGGTGTCTATCTTAAAGAATCTGTCAGTTCAGGTCTTTCAACATTTCTGTGGTGCTCTTCCACAGGTCAAACAAACATGTGACTATTCATGTGAGCCTTCCTTGTATACTTTTAGTATTCCCTGTTAGTCCCATTTGGCAGGGGTACTATACACTTGAGCAGTACTCATAAGATGAGACAAACAACTGATTTGAAAGGAATGTATTTTAAGTGGCAGCTCATAAGGTGGTATGATCTTAGTATTTCTTACACACTGTCACAACAGTTCTCCACTCTACTGTTGCCCAAAAAGTTCATGCAGACTCTTATGAAGATGCAAGTGTCATTTTTTCAACATCTCTCAACAAATCAAGGAAATGTTCATCAGAGTTCCTTCCTGTATTTTTGCTTGAGCAATCCTGGGAAACTTCTCTTGCCAGTGCTTGAATTCAGGTAAAATGTTGTCTGTGGCTTTTACAAAAATTTTGGCATGACCCAATATAATGTGCAATGGACACAGATACATATTTTTGAGTCAACAGGAGGAGTGTTTATCACAATCTTCTGTCCAGGCAGGAGTACATTTCAATGATGCAATTTTTTCCCATAATAGTGCTTTTCTATTTCTGATATACAATGGAACAGCACTTTGTGTAACTGAGCTGCATGCGAAGAAAAATTGCAATTACCTAGCAATACATGGTGTTTTTATTTCTCATACTAGGTTAGTGGGAGTAACAGTTTAAAGAATGAGATTTTCAGTCTGCAGCGGAGTGTGCACTGAAATGAAACTTCCTGGCAGATTAAAACTGTGTGCCCGACCGAGGCTCGAACTTGGGTCCCGAGTTCGAGTCTTGGTCGGGCACACAGTTCTAACAGTTTAAAGTTCCGATATGTCTCTCATGAGCAATATTTCACCCTTTTATTTTTGAAGCTGGAAGCTCAGCCTGTTATTTTGACAATTTAAACCACAGATGGTATTGTTGAGATCCCCATGACACCAAAAGTGTCGCTCATTTGATTCACAGCGACATTGAAGCATTGGGTTGGCCTGCATATCTTCTTTGCTGTCTTAAGTGTATTTGTCACTGTATTCACCTTCAGTCACTGTCACACTCTTCGGAGGCACTGGCATCTGTTACCCTTCTTTGTGACACAAAGACCTTATAGCAGATGGTAAATTAGGATATATTTGTCAGACAAAAGAGCAGTCCATTGGCTCCCTCCAAATGAGGGGAACAGCAAAGGATATTGACATGATCTTTTTACCGGTACATGAGAAACAGCATTCTGGTGGGGTCCAATTATCATCCTCCTTCTTAACCTTACACCCAAAATAAAGTTCATTTCACTTCTTTACAAGAGGTTTAAGTTTCCGTTTTGTGATTTCAGAGATAACTGTCTACAGATATAACAAAAAGAATTTGTGCTTTTTAAATAGGCACATAGGTCATTTCTTCTTCTGAATTTATAAAAGTACAAACATTCATGACCTTAGCAAACAAGCAATCACTTCTAATAACTGTCAGAACTCTCTAGGCTGAGATGCAAGTGCCAAAAAGTGGAATGTGATTGTGTGAGTTCAGAAAGAGTCATCAGTAGTGTTATTGAATCATCTTCATTTCCTGAAGGTAATTTTTGAACTGAGGTGTACATGTGGCAATTCACTGTACTTTTTTGATTATTTTTCAGCAATTAAATCTGCTGAAAATTTAAGTTAGGTTTTTTAGATTAAGCTACAGAAGAATAACCAGTATGCAGCATTTTCAAGGATTTTGATAGCTATGTGGTAGAGTAATATGAGAAACTCAGCCTGATAGCCAAAAACTTATTTAATTATCAAATTTACCACTCAAGATTTAGCAAAGAACACCATTTCAAAAATTTTGTTGATCAGCGTAATCTGTGAATTAGTCATGTCCGGATCAAGAGTCCCTATCTCAAATTGATACATTCGTCATTTCTGCATCACCTCTGAAGTTTGTAACATCATCAGTGTCATAGATATATCCTGTATAAGCTTTCTACCAGACATTATTTTTCACATTGTTTGTTTTGTTACAAAGAAATGTAACATAATCCAAACCTTGCTTCTTAAAACAACAACAAAATAAAATGTTTATGTAAACATTTCTCATGTTTTACATTTAACTGTTATGGGAAACAAAGTTGTTAAGTGTAAAATATGAGGCACATTTACACGAGTGTGTGAGTATGAGACTGTACTAAAAAGCAAGGTCTGGGATTATGTTACATTTCTTTGTAATAAAATGATCAGTGTGGAAAGTAATGTCTAGTGCATTCATTTTACAATAGGTATTTGTATTATCAGTCTGTGAACATATTTGTAGCATGAAATGTAATAACATTTTTTATTTTTTCCCAGTACATTAGGTTTGACATTCATGAAATGGTTACAACCAAAACGACCACTTCGACCAGTACGAAAAGAGCGAAAGAAAGTGACAACACAAAACATTTCCACCACAGAAGTAAAGATTATTATAAATATTGTACGTGCATTTGATGTTCCTGTCAGGAAAGATGTTGATACTTTGGGCATCACCACAGTTGGGCCACAGGGTTGCAAGTTCACACTGGTTCCAGTAAGACCATTTGTTGAAGTATCATTTCAAGATACTGTCTGTAGAACAACCACTGCTGAAGGAGCAAATCCCACATGGAATCAAGAGCTTCAAATACTACTGCGGTGGGTAAGACTTACTTTTTCATTTCAGCATACATTTACAGTACTAGGGATATGAAATATAGGGCACATTTTTTGTTTATTTTAGATACGTCCTCTTCATTCTATAGTATGAGGTCTTTCCAAGATCTCAAAAACATAGCTAACTTAATCTTCTGTGGAAAAGTCAATGAAGATGTAAAAATAATGTCATTTGACTTACAGGGAACTGTGAACTTGGACGTCAACTTAATAAGTTATTTCACTTGGCAAGAACAGTTTTCGTTTATCATTGAGAAGGCTAGTCATCACAGATATATTCCTACTGTTATGCAGTTTGAATGTGTTCGTTGTGCAGATGTTCAAAATGTGAAACAATCAACATTTTATGAAAAAAGTGTGTGTTGGTCAGTTATACGGTATATTAAATTGGGAAACATTTATGTTTATTTTTGAATGGAAATTTGTTGAGGGTAAAGGTCTCTCTCATACTAAGATATGAGTATATTTGTTATTTTCTGATTTGATGCTAGCAGTCTTACTCAGATGATTATCATGGGTGAAATTTGGATATTTATTTACTGCGTTGAAATAAAAAGATGAAGTCAGGTAGTTACACAAGGGAGAGAACCGACATGAATAAAGAAACTATCATTATATGGTTTATTGATGTAGATGAATGATGAAGGATAGTTATAGGTTAACATCTCATTGACAATGAATAAGTGAGAGCAGACAGTTTTTGCACGTATGAAGTTTTTACTTATTAATTTTTGGTATTGTTTGTGAAGGCTTCTCAATGTAATAAACACCAGGTTTATTAGATATATATGTATTATTGTACAGTTTTCACACACTCTTAGTCATTACAGAAATGAAGAAGATAGTATGGATTAGACAAAATCTTTAGGACCCTTTTGGTAAGGTGCTACATTTCTGCATCCCATCACAGAAGATGCCTGTAAAAACAAAGACAGCTTCCTAGGTTGTATGAAATTGTTTGCATCCTCCTCTTCTATGAAGCTCAACAGTTACAAAATAACCTTAAGTAATCCACACATGTCAATCCAGACTGATCTTAGTACCAGAAAAAGAGGAAATCATCAAATTATCAAGTCATGGAAGAGTGACAAAGTACCAGAGGAGATGCAATCTGAAAACATATTTGTGGAAAGCTAATAAATGTATGTAAATATTAATTTTATGTGTATAAATTGTAGGTATATTGTATTGTATATGATTTTGCTGACGAAATCCAATGTAAATTGTTACATAGATTAATAAAGAAATCAATCAATCAATGAAATTTGAGTAACAGTGGGTTTCTCAGATGGCTAGATGTTAATTGTGACTCACACCCTTTAACAAAACAAAAGTGAATAATCACAGTGGCATAATATTCATAATTATTTAAAAACTTTATAAAGTCTTTGAGGCCCAATAGAGTAGTGGTTGACAGAATATAGAAGAAAACTCAGAACAGATGCTGACATATTAAGCAGCTCTTAAACATTGTATCTGTTCATTTGTATACAGAACTCAGAAATGAGACTTCAGAATGACTGCCATTTTTATAGACAGCATTGTTCTTCGGCGATGTTTCAGCAAGTTTTTTACTTGCCATCTTCAGGCGAAGTGTTGGGTTCATGTCTCATCTGGATCTTTATAGCCACTGGACCATGGGCTTCTCTGCATCCTTGGTGCATCCTCGGGCCAATCAGGCACTAGCAGAATCGACATGGCGGCACGTCTCATCTCGGTGCAGCCCGTTTATTCCATTCGCCGCCACCGACCTGCCTCCCTCAGTGCGCTCTTGTCTTATTCTTGATATATTGTGCTCTACATGGTGCTAAGCTGGAACACAATATTATCAAGTATAAGATGAGAGCGCACCGCTGGGGGGCAGGTCGGTGGTGGCAAATGGAATAAACAGTCCGCACCGAGACGAGACGCAAGGAACTGGCGCCCATGGTTCTCCCCCCACCACACGCCACTGCACTGATCCTGCTCATGCCTGATTGGCCTGACTGGCACTGAGGATGCAGAGAATCCCAAGGTCCTGCAGCTATAAAGATCCGGACGAGATGTGAACCTGACACTTCACCTGAAGATGGCAAGTAAGAAACTTGCTGAAATGTTGCTGGAGAACAACGCATTGACTTGGCTGTCAACCAGAGAAGATTTTATCATCAAGATTCACCGAGAAAGCCTGCATTCTCATATAGCACTCAACGTGATTTATCCCCAGCTAAAACTTGATACAAACAGATGTAATAAATTTGGCATCACTGTCGTGTGTCGTGGACATGGGTTGAAACCGTGAAGATATCATCGGGGAACGTGAACCTTACCAGCTTCAGCTTCACTCTGACCCATCTCACCTCATCGTCTCATCCAAACGTGCCAACTTGCTGGATTTCGGCCTACACCTCTCTGATGGTGACATCCATAATTGTGTCTGTATTAAGCCCAGTAACAACCAACAGCGCCTGCATTTTGATAGCTGTCTCCCCTTCCACACCATAAAATCACTCTGATATAGTCAGGCCACTGGTGGACGGTATATCTGCACTGATGAGAATTGCGTTGTCCAGTATGCTGAAGGTCTCACAGAGGCCTTCACAGACAGACACTACCCTCCCAAGGTTATTCTTCAAAGAGATTTCCCATGCCATTTCCTCATACATCCATAATTGTCCCACCACCCCCAAAGAATAAGTTGCAAAGAAGTGCCTCCCGTGTCACCCATCATCACCACGAACTGGAGCATCTAATCCAGACATATCCCTTGCCAAGGCTTTGGTTATCTATCTTTGTGCCCTGAAATGAGGGGCATTCTACCCACCATCCTTCCCATTCCTCCTAACGAGCTATTCTGTCAGCCATCCGACCTACAACATCATGGTCCATCTGTAAGTCACTCCCCCAACCTCTTGCCACAGTGATCACATTCTTGTGTGGTAGATCCAGATGCAACACCACTTGCCTGTTTCCCCCCCCCCCTCCTCCTCCTCCCCCCCCCCCCCCCCCAGCACATTCTGCTCTAGTCCTTGACAGAGGTTTACCCATTGGTGAAAACACCCATTTCGTATGTGAGTTCTGCTGCAATTTCTGTGCAGCATTTCCTTTGGGTGGGATCACCAACCAATTGTCCACCAGAGCGGACGGTCACCACCAAATTGTGCCAGGTGCAGAGTTGATCATCCAGTGGTGCAATACACTGCTGAGCATAACATCCTTCAGTTCAATGGCTGTTTCACACCCCGTGCCATCTGAATCCTTCCCTGTAGCAGCAACCTTTCTGAACTACATAGATGGAAGCTATCCTCAGCACACATCCTTTGTTCTTGTAATCCTCTTTTTCTCAGTCTTCACACCCTACTCAGTGGTTGTCACTTCTTCCATTCTGTCACCTCCTCCCAACCCACACCTCTACATCAGTTTCACTGTGTGCCACACCTCCACACCTCACAGGCTCCAGTGCAGATGTGTCACATTCCTAGCCAGTGCACCTGCCACCTCCCCCTCCCACTTCCACACCTGCTGCCTCTCTTTTGGCCACAGGAGGGATAGATAGATAGAGAGAGAGAGAGAGAGAGAGAGAGAGAGAGAGATAGGCAGTGAGGAATTATTTGTACCCTAGCTCTTCGATGAATTTCTTTTGAAAGCCTGTCTTTTTTGGTGCCTGTCAGTGACTCACCACTTATGGTATTCATTGACGGGCACCTTTACTCCCAAATTATTTAAGAATATCTAGAGATGTTTCATATGTATGACTAATGAAAATAATGAGTACAGAGTGTGGCAGAATAATTAAGCAAAGTTGCTTCTGGGAATGATAACACATCATTTGGGATAAGAGGATTGCTTGTCTGTGGCAACTAACAAGTATTATCTCAGAGAAAAACTGATCACATGAAGTTCATAATACCAACGAAACAAGAGAACTGGCTGACCATTGTTGAGAGTGATGTGCAAGATGACACTTATTTATGTATCTGTTGATCCAGACATCATAACAAAATAAATTAATTACATCAGCACCATCATCACACCAAACTGTGAAATTTTCACCTGGGCATTGTGTTTTATGGTATAAGTCATTACAAGTGAAATACAGTAAGTAACTAGCTTAGATATAAAACATGACTTACTTACAAAGGGATATACTTATTTTAATAATTTGTTACTACCAATATCACAGTTTCATCTTGCGATACACTTTGACAGTTTGCATTTTCCAAGAAGTAACTCAACATATGTAATTAATTTTACATCTTTAAACTGTAGCATATCACATCTTTACTGTATACTAATTGCATAAATTTGTGGATTAGTCTGAGTAGGCTGTAATTTCATTTAATGTTTATGAAATTGTTTACATATGGTTCAGTAAATTTCTATTAACTTAACAGTCCACCAGGTGGTGATTACTCTCATGGAACACTCCAGTCAATAAAAGATTCTGTTCATTTCAATTTGTTTGATGAGATTGTTATTGACCTTCTGGCTGATGATAGCATAAGGGAGACAAATATACATCAACGACTGGAGAGGAACTGGCTAGGAAGTCTGCAAATTCCATTTTCAACGTTGTACTTCAATTCCCAGGTAAATGATAGAATCAAAATCACCCATTCAATATTTAAATACTTGTAACATCTTTGTTATTTTATTATTATAAAGTTGCTGATATGAAGCTTGTACAGCTGAGTTCTAAAATTTAAAGCTTTTAATTGTTTGTGAGTAATAATGTCTGTTAGAATGTATGAAAAGAGCTGTCTTTTGGAAACTGGTGTGACAGGTATTTATATGAAAAATATAATATTCTTATTAGAGAAGTTTTATTTGCCCACACCACAATAATTATGTATATGGACTACTAGTTTTGATAAATTTTAACTGCCATCTTCAGACCTGAAAGAAATAGTTACAACAGAGTTTTTACAACTGTTTCTTGCAGTCAAGTATTAGTAATTCACTATGAAGAAATTTTTTGCAAAATATGTGCATTACATACCATCTGCATACATCAAACATTGTGCCAGTCTATGTAATGCACTGTCATCTAGTCATGAACATATGGAAGTTCAAATGTAATGTACATAAAAGCAATTATGGAAAATCCAGTGTCAAGATAATTAAATATGCCAGAGGTGCACCTCCCTCATTGGATCAGATGCACCAGTGTGGAACATGTCAAGGAATACACCATAATTGTGCTAACCACTCACTGAAGTTACTGACTCACTCTGTATGTGGTGACAGCTGACTACATACTGACAAGCAAGAACATAGTCAAAGGGGAGGGGCATGGTTCTGGGGCGGGGGATTCTCGATCCACCCTAACACGTAAATATTGTTACACATGACCTAGTTGTCATGTATTGCAATTGAAAGACGTTTTGATTTCCAGTCATATAATGAAAAAGGGATACACACTGTCAATAGTCAGCAACGCCTTCAGTAGATTACCGAGCGAGGTGGCGCAGTGGTTAGACACTGGACTCGCATTCGGGAGGACGACGGTTCAATCCCATGTCCAGCCATCCCGATTTAGGTGTTCCGTGATTTCCCTAAATCGCTCCAGGCAAATGCCGGGATGGTTCCTTTCAAAGGGCACGGCCGACTTCCTTCCCCGTCATTCCCTAATCCGATGAGACCGATGACCTCGCTGTCTGGTCTCCTTCCCCAAACAAACCAATCAACCTTCAGTAGATTTGAAGTATCTATATACTGATAGCACTGTCAGCTATCACCCACCCCTGATTTAGCCAAGAGCAACTTCTCTACATAGTCAACTTTACTTGAGCTCATTTATTGTTTCGTTAATTAGTTCAGTTCTTACTTGCAGTTGGATTTAATGTACATGTTGCCATTTATTGTTTTTGTGCTGTGTACTGTTATGATAGTTGCTAATTGTGGATAAGCTTGTAGCAAGAAAGAAGAGGAAGACTGGTTTTGATTTGTCCACTTGAGTTGCGATAAGTTAAAAATGTGTGTTCTCTACTATAGTAGCCTACTTGCCCATTTCCAGCTGTTTAATGTTAGTACTGGCATCATTATTTGGAGACTGGTAGAACTTTGGGGTTCCAACAATTCTGTATTTCACAAGGCAGTGGAATGGTAAACAATATTACAGATGACATTATATTAAAATCACTGAATAAAATACACCTGGATTGACCTGCGTCACCCAAACATTGCGCTGATCAACAGAAACACCACCAAAACATTGGGTGGCTGCATGTCTTTAAAAAATTTGCTCAAAGTTCTATCATTAGTAGACCAGATGGCAAAATATCACCCAGTCTGGTCACCCAGCTAGTACTCAGTTATGAAAACCAGTTCTGATATGGAATTATGGGGAGGGGTTTGTGGAGAGCAGAAGAGGTATGTGATGGTAACACATTCTACAGTTTCTTTGTTTCTAAAATATTTTTCCAGTGGGCTGTTTGAATTTGCCTGAACGAACTGTTCCATGTACATGTGTCTCCCCGCCCAGCCTTTCATTCAAAATCTATTTATGCTCTTCTAACACTATAATAACTGAAGCAAGGAATTCAATGCCCATTAAATCTAAAAATATGCATATATTTATGTATCATCAAATGGCCAGGCATGCACAATTAAAGAAAAAACATGGCAGTATCAGAGTTTTGTAATACATTTTCTTTTATTTTAAAACAATGTACAAGAACCAGTTTTTCCAAATTCTACAATGACTGGAATAGATCTGCGGGATGAGGTGCTGAGCTAGCAACCCCTGAATTCAGGATGCAAAGTGTTCCAAATCCATCTGCTGGCAACCTTGATAGTGGGTTTCTGTGGTTTCACATTTGCAATTTCAGAGAATGCCAATGTTGATCCCTTGCTATAGGCCACAGTAAGTTACTTCTGAGTTCCTTTCTTTCTTGACAGATTCCAGTTTTCTTAAAGGAGCAGCCTCGCTGTTTAAATGAAAAGAACTGCATCAAAGATGAACAGAACATCTCTTCAATCTCCAAGCACTAAAAGCCACACAATAAATTGATATGTATGTGGCAGCATGCACTGCCTAATATCTTCCAAAAACTTCACACATAAAAATGGGATTCTTCTGTGGTTCATATATTGGGTTTTGTTCAAAATAGAATGTAAGGTTCAAGTGTTTTGGATAGCCTTTGGCCTAGGGACTATTTGTGTACCCAACAGGACTGTCTTAGTGTCACAATCCTAAAGCACAACGTCAAAATATGAAATTACACACTTACTCCTGCTTAGGTTCTTTTTGCATTTGCTGTGGTGTATGGTGGATCTTAAGGGGCTTATGGAGGCACTGTTAGTTATTGGGCAGCACCTTAGAAAAATGGTTTTTTACCCATTTTCCATACCAAAACTGAGCCACAGATTTGGAGGTGGCTATACACAGTAAATGGCTAAAATTTTTACAATATGTTCCAAAGAACCTGATCTCAAACAACTATGAAAATTTTGTAGATATCCTTATCTGTTTCTGAGATACAGAATTCAAAGTTATCTTGCAAGTACATGTCAAATAAGCACATAAAATCCTGTGTGAGTTGAAATCTAAGTAATAAATAAGCACAGTAAATTTCTCAAATTTTAACCTTATATTCTGTAGGCATTTATCTAGAAGTGATATCTTTCCATTTTCAAAAATCTTTATGTCACCAAGAAACACCCCAAAAAGATGATATTTGAGTGCCAAAACTGAGCTGCAGATGCCATGATGACTATCCACAGCAGATGGGTGCAATTTTTACTATACATTCGTAAGAACCCAATCTCAAACAAGCTTGAAAATTTTCTTGTTATCTTTTCCTGTTTCTGAGATATAGAGGTTCAAATTTACCGTGCTAGTAGATATAAAATACATGAGGTGAAAATGTAGTTTACAACATGACATATCATGAAGAAAGATGCTGTAAAATGTCTTTGCTATTATCAGAACAGTTCTGATAATTCCATGTTGTAGTACTGAAGCACATACAGAATTTTTTTGTGTGTAAAATCCAGTCTGAGGTGTAAAATTAGTGTTCTATTATTTCGGTTTCACACAAGAAAACCATCAAAATTTTACTTACCCATACAGTTCTTTTCATATGAGTGACATGCTCTGCTGTAGCAGGAAAAAGTAGGACACCAGTGGAACAATGCTTATGTTGGAACACGAAAAGAGGTGAATATGCTCATGTTTAAATATCTCTGATTGAAAAGTTAGGGTAGTAGCTGCCTCATTCTAGCTTCCTCAGCACCTTTAAAATTTTTCGCAAAATTTGGTATGCAAACATTTCCTGCTTTTTTATGCTGTGAGAGAAGGAGACAGTGGCAGTGAGAGAGTGATGGAAAAGTAATAAGTAATAATAAGTCTGTGGTAGTAGATAGTGGTTGTGGTATAGAAAGAGTAGAGGAGACAGAGTGGCAGTGTGAGAGAAAGAGAGGGACACAGTGGCAGTGAAACATAGTGACAGAGACAGAACAGTGTCAGGATAAGAGTGAAGGAAACAGAACCTGTGGGAGAGTAATAAAGAGGCAGAGAAAGTGGGAAAGGGTGGGAGACAGCGCTAATGAGAGACGGAGTCGATGACAGTGACAACAGTGAAGAATGAGACAGTGACAGTGAGAAGAGACAGCAACAGTGAGAAGGAATAAATGATACAGTAGCAGCAAGGGAGAACAAGAGGAGACAGTGAGAGGAGAGAGCAATAGTAGGACAGAACGAATGAGACTGTGACTGTGAGATGGGAGTCAATGATAGTTAGAGAGACATAATGACAATGAATTGGACTGACTGAGTGAGTGAGAATGGAAAGTGGGAGTGGGTGTATGTGAGCAAATTTTGGGTGGTGGACTAGTAGGCGTGACCAGGTTACCGTTATCATTCTTTACAGCAGGTCCATATTTCTTCATCATCATCATCAGGGTTTCCTTCCAACGAGCCGCGTAGGAACTTTGTGAATGATATGCCTCCATTGGTTTCTGTCCTGGTATAACTTTTCCCTCTCCACTATATCCCATGTTACTCCTCTCCTCTTGCGATCTTCCTTAACCTGGTCTGTCCATCTCTTTCTAGGCTGTGCAATTGGTCTTCTTCCTGGTACCTCCATCCCCAAAAACTGGCATGGAGTTTGAGTAAGGTGCATTCACTTCACGTGACTGAACCACTTCAATCTCAAAGCACTCATCCTCTCATCTGTAGACAATGTCACCTGCAGGTCTCTCCTTACATAGTCATTCCTGACTCTGTCTCTCCTAGTGTTTTGTAGAGCTGACTTAATGAACTTCATTTCACATGTTTGTATTTGACTTTCTACTCTGTTATTTATTGGCAGGAGATAAGTTTTATACATAGTCTGTTTGGCTCTTTGAGGGACTTCCTTGTCCCAGATCAGATTTCATACTTGGTGGAAGAAGCTAGATCTTTTTGTTATTCTGTTTAAAACTTCTAGTTTGGAACTTCCATCATGTGATATGATGTTACCCAGATAATTGAAGCTTTTCACACATTCGACTGTCTCCCTCTCCAGTATGGTGTGACAAGGTGTGGGTGTCCGGCTCATCTTCATTGCTCACAGTTAACTTGATTTTTTTAAATTTTGTGTTCCAGTGTTCTAGTCTCCTCTGAACCTCCATTTCCGTCTCCCCCCAAATAGTGATGTCATCAGCAAAAATAAATACGTTGAGATCTTAATTTTCTTCTTCCTTGATTTCTTTCATGATTGTGTCCATAAGTGTAATGAAGAGTAAAGGGGAGAGTGAACTGCCTTGCTGACCTCTCTTTGTCTTAAACCATTTTGATCTTCCACCTCCTACTTGTACACTGCTCTCACAACCATCTTACAGCATCTGGACCTTTTTAATTAATGAATCAGGAACATTAGGTTTTCTCAAGCATTCCCATATTTTATCCCTTGGTACAGTGTCATATGTTTTTTCCAAATCCACGAATACTACTATCAAGTCCTTTCCTTTTTCCCAAAACTTCTCCATTAACTGATGGAGGGAGAAAATGAGATCTATTGTTCCCCTATTACTTCTGAACCCATGCTGTTGTTCCTCTAATTGGTGTTCTAGAATTTTCCACAATCTTTTTTCTATGACCTTTTCCATTATCTTAAGGCAGTGTGATAACAGTGTGATTCCTCGGTAGTTGGTGCATTTCTTTCTACTACCTTACTTGAACAATGGTATTGTAATTCCTTTCTTCCATTCATCTGGCACTTTGTGTTCTTTCTGTATCACCCCCAGCACCCAGTGTAACCACTGTATTCCATGTATTCCTGTGGCTTTAATCATATCCGCTGTCAGCTCATCCACTCCAGCCGCCTTCCTACTTTTCATCTGTTTGAGGGAATTCTCAGTTTCTAATCAAGAGATTGGATCCTTCTCCTCCTCTAATTCAATGACTTCAGTGTCACTTTCTTGTGCACCTTCCCCATTCAGTAAGATTTCAAAATAACTCTTCATCTCTTCTCTGATACTTTCAGTGTCCCTGATAATATCTCCATCCTCTGTTTCAATCACTTTTATGTCTTCTCTATCAGATCTTTTACTTTTCAATAACCCATATCGCAGTTTTTGGTTCCCTTTGCTATCCTGCTCTAGTTGCTGGGTGAATATTTCCCAACTCTTCTCCTTTTCTTTTTTCACAATTATCTTTGCTTTTAGTTTCTTTTGTCAGTATTCCTTCTCCAGTATTGTCACCTTGTGTTCACCTTTGGTACCAGCCCCTGGTTCTGATTTCTTTTTTCAAACTCCATGTTTTCCTTTGCCATATTACATTTTTTTATTGCATCTTTCACTCTATCGTTCCACCAACTGGTTTCTTTGTTCTTCACTTTACCCTTTGTTTTGCCGCATATCTGCACAGCACTGTCAACTATTGATGTTTTAAATAGGTTCCACTCTTCCTCTACACTATCCCTTTCAGTTTTTGGGAATTTTTGTGCTACTATATTTTGGAAACTTTTCTTATTTTCTTTCATCTTTCAACTTTCACTCTTTAATTTTTGGCATTCTTTGCACAGCGTTCAAACTTTTCATTTTATAATTCAGATCAGATAGTAGTGACCTGTGGTCACTATCCAAGTGCTCACTTGGTATGACTGTAGTGTCCCTTACTTTTCCTCCAATTAAGTTGTCAGTTAATATATAGTCTATAACTGTCTTAGATTTGTCATCCCAGCCATATCTTGTAGTCTTATGGCTGTCTTGTTTCTTGAAGAATGCATTCTTCACTAAAAGATGATTCCTTATGCTCAGATTTAGAATTTCTTCACCCTCCACATTTCATCTTCTGTATCCGAAAGGGCCCATCACCTCCTCATATCGATTTCTATTCATGCTGATCTGAGCATTCAGATCCCCAATTATCATAATGTTATCTTCTCTTACTTGGTCTTCCAGTTCTTCAAGGAATTTAATTTTTTCTTCATCCTTGTACTCTTGCTGAGGTGCGTACACTTGGAGTATAGTAAAACTATTCTTTCTCAAGTTCACTCTTGCTCTAATTATCCTTTCACTTATAAAGCTCACATTTGTAACTAGATCAATGTCTTTGTAAAACACTAACACCACTCCAGTTTTTGCGTCTTTATTGCGACCCTGCCAGTATGATTTGTACCCACCTCTCAGCAATTTAGAGGATATGAGTCTTTCTCCTCTCCATCATGTCTACAATATCTTCAGTCTTTCCTGTCAAGGTTATTACATTTAATGTTCCCACTCTCAACTTGTTTTTGACTTTTTGTTGGATTCTAGTTGTCTGTTCTTGTTTATTGTATCTTCTTGCATTCCTTGGTTTTTATTCAGGCTGTGAAGAGCTGTCATTCATTCCAGGGGAACAAGAAGTGCTGTCTACATTAGGTATTTCTAATCCAAGGCTTGTTCTTTGATTGAAAGCAATAACAACTTTTTCTCATCTGCTGGCCTGCTAAGCCTAATGCATCTGAGGATTTTCTTTCAGAGTTCACTCCCTCAGTCTTTGAAAACCCCTCTTCACCACAAGGCAGTGGTTCCACTCCTCATTTGCACTTAGGAGGGAAAGGGTACCTCCTCCTCCACCAGCTGCGCCATACTAAAGATGTTCTTCTCCACTGTAGCTGCCATTAAGGACTACGCCATATCCCTGGCAAGGGTTGATAATGGTAAGGAAAAAGGAGAGGTTTAGGATAGGATAGGACAGGAGACAGGCTAATGATAGGTCATTGTGGTACACAGTTCGTCTGTCTTCTCCCCTTTGGCCTGTCTGGCATGGGTGACCCTGTTGGTAGCTACACTACCGCCTGCATAGCCCTCTGAATCCAGAGCATGCACACCTTTCTGAATAGGTTTTTAGAAGAGAAAATGAATTACCAAATAAAAAAAATGGTGTCATTTATAAAAGTCATACCTCTGTTCATATCTTTGTAAAAAAACAAAGCTGCAACAAAGGCAGTCATGCTGATTGATGTCCCCCTGACACCTAAAGAACAGAAAAGCTTTTCTTGCTTAATTTTATAGACCAAATAACACTATTTGTATGAAAGCTTCCTGAAACCAAAATAAAAATTTAAAAAATAAGTGAGTGTGTTTCCAGAATACATGAAAAACATGAGCCCCTTTAAGCTCCTCTTTAACGTATCTGACCCCCCTTTGACAAAATCCTTGTGCCAAGCAATAGTTAAATGGTCTGTATTGTATTACAGAGTGACACCAGATGACTGCAGTCTCCTACATGATAACTTAGGAATATAGTACATATATTTTACATGTTTGTATAATATATGCAGAGAAGACAGTAATCTGAAATTACAATTTTTGTATAAAATTCACACATTATAACTAATAGATAGGAAATGGCAGTGTCAGTGAGGTTGAACAGGTGCAACATTTAAAAGCAGAGAATCCACACCACTTAAATTTTGTCAGAACATAAAAGTATTTCATAAGATTCCAGATTAAAATCAAGAAATGTAGTGAACTATGCTCGTGACTCTAAGGAACTTTTAGTGAGACATTTTGTTTCTGTTCTTGACAGAACACTTTTTTACATTTACACAAATATTCACAGTATTTGCATTCGTATTAATGGTATAACAGTAAATTACAGGCCTAGTTGATGCTTATTGACAGGTACTATATGTACAAAGCGTAATTTTGATCTTTGCCACCCAAGAGCTACAAGTTTACACATAATACATCTACACTGTTTAACTTCGTCAGCAAGATGCTGTTTGTAAATGGAAGATGTACAGTTTAATCATAATATGGCATCTGTGTACTGGCAAAGAAGGTAGTCTATATTCATATCAGTGAACTACGTACAAGTGAGAGAAAAAAGGAGAGGGGGAAGGGGGGGGGGGGCAGAAAGGCAAGGGTAGAGGCAATATAGGTGGAATTAAGGACCATGTTGTCAAATAGCTTATCTCAAGCTTAGGTAAATGTGTCCAAGAGACATGTTGTACTAATACATTAAGATGATTATTCAAATTATGTACATAGCAGCAATCTTGTCACTGACATTGTGAAACCCTAAAACTGTCAGTAATATGAGCACACGGCGAGAATGCTATGTACACAACTTGAATAATCATCTTAACGTATTAGTACAACATGTTATACTGCATGTCTCTTGGACATATTTGTCTATGCACGAGATGAGCTGTCTCATGGCATTGTCCTTGACTCCACCTATATTGACCCCCCTCCCTCCCTTTCTTACCCCCACCCCCACCCTTTTCTTTTTCGACTGATTGTAACAGTACGTTGCTGATGATGTTCTTGTGTGGCAGGTGCATATCATAGTCATGTTTTGTATATACTGTACCTGTCAATAAGCATAAACTCTGTCCATCACTGTCATACCATTAATGTATGTACAAACACTTTAAACATTTGTCTAAATGTAAAAAAGTGTTCTGTTGGGAAAAGATATGAACCATCTCCCTAAAAGCCCCTTGCCATCACCTGTCTAATCAACTTCATTTCTTCGTTTTAATCGTGGAATCTTATGAAATATTTTGGTGATGCTTTGACAAAACTTGAGTGATGTGAATTGTCTGCTCTCAAACATTGCACCTGTTGCAGCTTATTGACACTGCCACATCCCATCTCTTAATGAGAAACTGTGTTGAAATTCTTTTAAATTTTATATAAAAGAAGTTGCTGATGAATCTTCTGAGCTGTACAGTCATGGTCAAAGAAACTTTTTGGTTCCTGATATTTTGTCCAGGGCTGTACTTGACATCTTTGAAGCTGCTCCTGGCAATTCTGAGTCTTGCCGACTTATGAGTTGGACATCGGAGAAAGACAAAAATACTGTGTAAAGTGGCCATGGTCGAGTTTACACATGATCAGCAGAGATAATCTTTGTCAGAGATAAAACTTAACTGTCGATTGTTGCCTGACAAGGATAAAAAAAAAAGAGGCATATAATTCAATGATATATGGACAGTGCCTCTGCAGAATGAATAGATAAGTTTTTATCCTTGACAGGCAACAAATTGGTATTTTAAATTTTGTCTCTGACAAAGACTATCTCTGCTGCTCACATGTAAATTCAACCATGCCCACTTTATACAGTATTTGTGTCACTCTCTGATTCCCAACTCATCAGTTAGTGTGACTTAAGTGTTGCCAGGAGCACCTCCAAAGACACCCAGCATGGCTCTGGATGAAATATGAGAAACCAAAAAGTTTCTTTGACTATGACCGTACAGCCCAGAAGATTCATCAGCAATTATAACATCCATATGTGAAAGTCTTCATAGTATGAAAAAAGTTGTAATTGCAGATTATTGTCATCTCTGTATGTATTATACAAACACGGAAAATATGTATGTGGCATATTCTTAGGTTATCATGTAGGAGACCGCTGTCATCTGGTGATACTCTCTAAAGCAATACAGTCCATTTGACTATTGCTTGGTAGTGCATTCTTAGTTGCCAACCTTATGGGTTTTATCCATAACTTTTGTGAGTGGTTACCACAGTTAAATTCTTATTACTTGATGAGTGATGTTGCACTGGTGCGGTGCAACTCTGACATGCTTTATTATAGTCTTGGTGTTGGTTTTTCATAATTGCTTTTATGTATGTTACAGTTGAGCTCCCATGTGTTCATGACTAGATGACAGCACACCACATAGAGTGGCACAAGGTTTGATGTATTTAGATGGTATGTAATGGACATATTTTGAAAAAGAGGTTCTTCATAATGGATTCTGTCTGTAAAAAATTGTTGTAAAAATTTCTTTCAGGTCTGAAGATGGCAATTGAAGTTTTCCAAAACTTGTGGTGCATACATGTAATTACTCCAATGTGGGCGAATAAAACTTACAGCAGTCTCAATCTAGCTTTGAAAATGGCTCTGAGCACTATGGGACTTAACATCTATGGTCATCAGTCCCCTAGAACTTAGAACTAATTAAACCTAACTAACCTAAGAACATCACACAACACCCAGCCATCACGAGGCAGAGAAAATCCCTGACCCCGCCGGGAATCTAACCCGGGAACCCGGGCATGGGAAGCGAGAACGCTACCGCACGACCACGAGATGCGGGCAATCTAGCTTTGAAAGTATGTTTTATTACTAGCAGTGCAGAGTCTAAAAATGGGTTGAAGCAGTTTGACTTTATTGGCTGCTCAATCATTTTTCCTGTTCTTGTCTATAAGATATTCCTGCCAAATTATGAAACAGAATTACTGGGCAGTACTTACCTCAAGTAGGTGAAATGCATAGGACTGCTGACAGGCAAGTATAAAAGTAAAAGGGGACACATGCTCTAGCTTAATTTTTGTCTATCCTTGACCCCAATGGTGTTCCAAAAAGAAAGAATAAAAATAGAAAAGGCAAACGACATCCTACATTTATTATTTTTTCTATGCAGTTAATCCAAAGACCTTTTGTGCTCCAGCACAGAAATCTACAACACTACAAGGATTGGCAAACAAGATTAATATAAAACATACTTACATTGGTCAGTGGTAGTACAATTTCTGTCTCATAATTTATTAGTTTTCTTGAGTGAGTTTTCCTTTGATACAGGTATTCCAGGCAGACATGACTACAGTTCTCTGTGAACAACTGCTAGGAAGGCAGTGGAGCATGTGTGGTGGGGATAGGGAAGAGTACTTTTCATCTTGTCTGATTCCCTCTGTGGGCTCCAGTCAATTCCTGGCATAAAATATATTCAGGTGATTCATAAGTCCCTTCTCCTGCTACAGACAAGGGAGTTGTTTTCTGGTGGACAGCTGTGAAACCTTGTCAGAAACACAGTGTGGCAATTTTGTTGCCCCCAGTGAGTAATTGCCTCAATAGTGAACCAGAAGATCATTCATTGTGTTGTGATGTTTAAAGCTTTCCCGGCTTACTGATTGTTCCATAAAAATACGGGAGAACTGCCGGATATCAGTAACGTCCTGCCACGATATTTCAGCGCAGAGTCTTGTGGCCATCTTCAGGTGAGTGCCACTGTAGTAGTACTGGCGAGTACGCACTGAGCTCCACTATTTAAAGCCTTACTGAGGTGACATTGCGCATGCGCGTTCATAATGGTTCTGTGCGCTGCACCTCGCGCCCTCCAGTGTGAAAGCCTGGCGTATTGGTATCAGGTCGATTTCCATCTTCATGCAGATAACTACGTCGACTACGAAGTTTCTCTATAACAGGATTCCAAGCAGAGTTTAGCTGATAACCGCTATCTATTGGTGAGAGTCTTGTTGTCAGACAATCTTATTTCCACAGATTCATTGATAATCGAGCTCCAAAAGTTTGATGTATGGGCCAAAATTTTTGTGTTGTTGTAATTCATGGAATGGTCTGTGGAAATACAATGTTCGGCGATTGCGGACTTTGTGGGTTGGAGAAGGCGAGTATGCCGTTGGTGTTCCACAATGCGTTCCTGCACAGTTCGTGTTGTTTGCCCTGTATATGATTTGCCGCATTCAGACGGAATTTTGTAAACACCTGGTTTATGCAGGCCCAGGTCGTATTTAACGGACCCCACCAGTGATGAAAGTTTGGAAGGAGGGCGAAAGATGACTCTCACTTGATACTTTCTCAATATTCTGCCTATCTGTGAAAAAATATTCCCAATAAATGGTAGATAAACAGTTGACCTGAAGGCCTCTTCCTCTTCCTTGTTCCGTCGTTTGTAGGTCTTCATCAGAACAGAGTGAGCCATTATGAACGTGCACGCTGAGCAGCGCATGCGCAATGTCACCTCAGTAAGGCTTTAAATAGCGGAGCTCAGCGCGTACTCGCCAGTACTACTACAGTGGCACTCACCTGAAGATGGCCAGAAGACTCTGTGCTGAAATATCGTGGCAGGACATTACTGATATCTGGCAGTTCTCCCGTATTTTTATGGAACATTCATTGTGTTGCAATAAATTATTCTGGGGACTTGAACACTGTTTGGCTAACGGCGAGATGATTGTGGTACTTACTTTTACACAACCAGGCCCATTGGACTGCATGTTGCTACAAGTTTCCTTTTTCATTGTCTTCTATTCTTCACTGCCATCTGCCACCTGTCCACACCTATCTCTGACTGTTGTAGGTCTTAATTGAGGCCATCCCTCCACCTCTTCCTTGGTCTTCCTGGAAGTCTCCTACCTGATGGGATGAAATCCAGGAGCTTCTGTCATCTTCCATCCAAGCCACATGCCCAATCCACTGTAGCTTCTTGCATCTTTTGATTCGTGCTATATTGGTATGTTTGTATGCAACACTGGATCAAAGATCTTCTGTAGCACTTTTCTCTCAGATATGAGAAATTCATGAAAGTCGTGCTTACAGCTATATGCAGTAGTACCACGGATTACACCAAGGTTTTACAGAGTCAAATCTTGAACCTGGACTGAAGCAGTTGTGTTATGCTGTAGAAGGATCATTTCCTGGCTGTATCTTTGCATTGATCTCTACTTCATATGTTGAGTTCTTTCTGAAAAGTATTTAAATTCAAGGACTCTGTTGTAGAAATGGTTTGCCTTCCAGAGTGACTGTAGTTGTACAGTATCTTGACCTTCTCAATGAGCCATAACAAGGTTATCTACCTTATCTTTGTTTATAAGTGGCCCAAATTTACTGGCAGCGATCTCCAGTACCCTGGTCATTTGTTCCAATTCTTCTTTAGAGCTGTTGATTAAGCAGATATCATCTGCATAGGCTAGAGATGACAGCTTCTTCCCTTTGACTTGAATCCCTTCAAAGTCCTTTTTGAAAGTCTCACATATGATCTTCTCAAGGATAAAACTGAACATGGTAAAAGATCATGCATCTCCTTGACTGAGACACATCACAATTTCAAAGTCACCTGTTAGTTGGTCTTCAGTCATCATTGGTCCCTTTCTTGCAGGATCTTTCTCCGGCCACAGCGATGTCGGAGATTTGATGCTTTACCAGATTCCTGATATTCACGGTACACTCATGAAACGGTCATACTGGGAATCCCTCACTTCATCGCTACCTCAGAGATGCTGTATCCCATCACTCGTGCGCTGACTATAACACCACATTCAAATTCACTGAAATCTTGATAACCTGCCATTGTAGCAGTAGTAACCGATCTAACAACTGTGCCTAACACTTGTTGTCTTATATAGGTGTTGCCGACCATAGAACCATATTCGGCCTGCTTACATATCGCTGTATTTGAATATGCATGCCTATACCAGTTTCTTTGGCACTTCAGTGTATTAAGCACAGCTATTTCTCCAACGTTGTCACATTTCAATTTGACACCCTTCTTATGAATTGTGTAAATCAGGGCCATTTTCCATTCTGTTGGTAGTTCTGTTTTGGTGCATATTGTTCGTATCAGCTGGCAAGATGAGTGTAGTACATATTTAAAATTTTGTGTACTTTCTTAGATTTTTGGGTGTTGCAGAGAAGCTGTATCTGACCAAATAGCTGATTGTGTCTGCTGTAGTATTTTAATCTTTCCATTTTTTCCATTTTTATCTAAATATGTAAGATAGTGACACAGTAATACATAGTCAAAGGTGACATAATATCTGTATGATGATAGATCACTACTTGGCAAATATGGGTTGTGCTAAGCAGTAGGCAGATATGTGGTGAAGACGGAAAACTGCTTAGCTTCTCGAGACTTAACAAACAGAAACAAATCACACTCACAGCCACTGTAGTCCCCCGACACTGCCAATTGTTTGTAATAAGTAGCAGTCTTGGCTGGTATGTGTGGCAGGGAAATGGAAGTTATGTGAGGCATGGAAAGGAGTAATGGGGCAAAAGAGGATTATAAAAGATGGTGTTGTGATGAAACTGGCAGGTGCATGCATGGATTGGTTAGGATGTCACTATGAGGATAATTTAGAGACAAAAGCAGAGTACATTATGAAAACAGAGTATTTAGAGTAGGAAAAAAAAGAGATAAATAAATGAGAAAATGTTCTGCTAGAGATGGAGTAGAAAAGACCTCCATAATTTAATATATTCAAAAACCATGTGCTGGGAAAAAATGTTGTGAGCTAATGATTGCTTATTTCTAAAGTGACACACCACATTCTAAAGCTGTAATTTTTCTCTTTCCAGTAAATGGTTTACTTTTTCTCAAATTTTATTAATTAAAAAGTTATTCATAAATTAAGTTTTCCACCCACCTGAAAATACTTTTCTTAGTTGCATCTGGCAGCAAGTTTAGATCTAAAAGCTGATATTACAGTTCTGTTGCCCAAATTTTTCTGATCTAGGAAACACATTTGTTTATTGAAATAGTGTGTTAGTAAAAAAATGCATTGTATCAAGAAAATAGTACATTGAATTTCATTAATTTTACAGTCACCTAAAATACAGCTAAACTAATTACTATTTGGTTCTCTAGAACGCCATTAGTACTAAATTTGACCTCTGCCCACCTCTGTAGCTGAGTGGGCAGCGTGGTTGACCACTATGCGAAGCATCTGGGTTCCATACCCAGTACAGCCAGGGATTTTTCTATGATTGGAGGCCTGAAATGGGATGCACTCAACCTCGTGATGCCAACTGGGGAGCTACTTGACCGAGTAGTGGCAGCACCAGGTCATGAAAACTGACAACAGTCAGGAGAGTGGTGTGCTGACCCCATGCCCCTCCATACTGCATCCAGTGATGCCATTGGCAGAGGATGACATGGTGGCTGGTCGACACCAGTCAACCAACCAGCATCTACGGATGGAGTTTACATTTAGGTATCATTATGAAGTAAAATGTATTTACAGATTTCACCAATTATCCTTACGCTCTTCTATATATAGAACCATCAGACAATAATTACAGCCCTCAGCACCCAGTAGCTGACATGTTAACATGGAATTTGCCAGTCAACATCAGTGTAAATATCTTCATTAAAAATCAACATATAATGAAATATGTTCATAAAACTTTGGTGATTCTATCTGAGAACTGTATTACATAATTCCCATGAATAGTGATTTGTGAAGAAGGATTGTTTGTAAAGACAACGGTGCCAAATGTACTAGGAAATGTGTGAGAAGGAAATTGCCACTGTCTAGGGTTTATCCAATATGATTGCTAAGTTGGTTTATTGGTACTATTGTCTTGGAAGGAACTTGACTGATGAGACAACTATTAGAAATGATAGTTGCTTTTTACAACTTCCACATTCAGAGTAATCCAGGTCTAATGACGAGATGTGTATTGATGGACGTGCCACAGGTGCAGCCAACATTGAACTCAGCATGAAGAACTCAGACGAGGCACGGAGTGAATACTAGACTGCAGTTCAGAGTGAACGATTGCAGTGGACAAAGGGAGCTCTGATAGAGGGACCAGCAGAATGTGGTTGGTGCTTCTCTCCTGATGCAGAATGGTGCAATGTTGTGGGGTGGCATCCTTTACAACCATCTGTTGGAAAAATATCTTCACAAAAATCAGCAAGCACATGACCTGCAAAGAGGAAGAATCGATGCCCGTGATGGCAGCACTAATTGTGGTGACGCTCGCATTGTTATCAGAAAAGTTTGGCTCAGTGAGTTACCATAGTGGCTGTTGGAAATGAACTATGTGTGCTTACATTATGTGTAACCAGCATCTGGAGAGGTAACAACCCACAGTATATCCCTGTGTTGCTTGGAGGTGGATCCTAGGCACCTATAATATCCACCCCCTCCTTAAGAAGAGGTGACAAAGCTAGCTCAGAAGCGATGTAGCTGCTGCTGGGAACAGGTTTCCTTGGCCTAGTGAACAGTGGGGGCATTGGGAGGCATTGGTAGCTTTCAGAAGGAGGTGCTTGACCAAAGGTGACTGCCCGAGATGCAGTGATGCCAACAGACTGGCAAGGCATCCGATGTGACATTGAAATGGATTGCAGAGCAGGCTGCCATTATCGGAGACATGAAAAAACAGGCAAGGAGGGTCATCATTGTGGAAGGCAAGCTGGCCACTGAGACATGGGGACAGTCCTGAGCTCAGGTGTAGCCCAGGATTTTACATCATAACTTCTGTGAACTTCCCACTATATGCTCAGTGAAAAGGATAGCAGAAGGAACTGGAAATGAGAACGATGCCTCAAATAAGGGCGGTATTTCACGATGTGGAAAAGCAGGAACGGAAGGAGGAAGTGAGGCAGAAAATGAAACCATAGGTACATAGTATGCGATAGGATGTTGAGTGAGGCTGGGCTGGCAATGGAGGATGCCAGGCTGGCAGAGGAGGAAGTTGTGCCAGGGGTGGAGGAGGCCATGCCGGCAGCAGATGAGGCTGCACCAACAGCATAGAGGACATGGCATGGTGGTGGCAGCAAGGGGCCATACCAGCAGTGTAGGGGACATACTGGTGCCAAAATGATCCAGGCTGGTGGTTGGGGGGGGGGGGGTTTCAGGCTGGTTTTGTCATACCTGTGGCAGTGCTAGAGACCGTGGGGCCGACTACGTTGGGTAGTGTAGTTGTGGTGTTGGCCAGAGACTCATTGAAACCTGTTATGACCAGACAAAATTACTTTTCAGAATGATATTTTCACTCTGCAGCGGAGTGTGCGCTGATATGAAACTTCCTGGCAGATTAAAACTGTGTGCCCGATCGAGACTCGAGCTCGGGACCTTTGCCTTTCGCGGGCAAGTGCTCTACCATCTGAGCTACCGAAGCACGCCTCACGCCCGGTACTCACAGCTTTACTTCTGCCAGGAGAGCTTCTGTAAAGTTTGGAAGGTAGGAGACGAGATACTGGCAGAAGTAAAGCTGTGAGTACCGGGTGTGAGTCGTGCTTCGGTAACTCAGATGGTAGAGCACTTGTCCGCGAAAGGCAAAGGTCCCAAGTTCGAGTCTCGGTCGGGCACACAGTTTTAATCTGCCAGGAAGTTTCAAAATTACTTTTGTCGGCCATAATTGTGGTTTCTGCGATTACTCTGGGAAAAGGCTCATCAAACTAAACTCATGAAATATTAGTTCACTGTATCATATAAGTGAATAAAAAATTTACTTAACTTTAGCACACTTCTTTGGCATTGGATTGTTGTATACTTTGTAACTGTCATTGACTGGCAAAGCACCACATGATGCATATATTAAAAAATTGTTCTTTTGCAGTAAGAAATGCAATATTTATGAAAGTACACTTCATCAGGAACTTTAACAACTTGTTTGTTCTACATTATCATGTTGACTCCAGATGAGGTCGTGAACTGGGGGCAGAGCTCTTGCATGCCCGACATTATATGGATCTCAGCGCAAGTGCACTGCTGTACTGAGAGGAAGGGTATGTCTCCTGGAGAGTCTCTCACTGGTTGTTGTGAACTGCAGCAAGTCCTCACTAATTTGTGTGTATTGATTCACATTGCCTACTTTGGCGTGGCACTGTGATCTCTGGATGATATTGCAAAACCCATAAGCAGCATCGGGGCAGTAGAGGAGAAGGTACCTCTGTGGGCACCTGACCCAATGCCAATACATTGTTAGGGCCATCTGTGATGGAGCCAGCAATGGCAGGTGACAGGCCATTGGGATGTCGGCCATACGGTGAGGTATTCAGCTGGAAGTTATCGGGCCAGTAGGGTATCAGCAGGGAGTTGGTAGGTTTGGTGGTTAGGGTGGTGGGTCAGTGGGATGTTGGCAGGCAGTCGATGGACTTGGCCAGATGGGTGACAAACTGGTGGGACTCCAGCAGGGTGTTGACAGGCTTGGCTGGGAGCAACAGTAGCGGCATCTCTTGTAGTCATGAGCAGCATGCAATTTGGCTTCTGTTGCAATTCATTGTTCTGTTTCATGCACTGTAGTAGCAGCAGCTACAGCAATAAATCAAGTGAGGTGAAGCCATACTGAAATGAGGCCTAGGCATGTGGTGAAAGAGAAAGACATCGGTAACCATCATAAGTAGTATGAAGAGAATGGGAAACTCTGCTGAGTGAGCATAAAAAAGTATGAAAAAATAGTCATTGGTGGGATGAAATCCACTTCTTGTTGCCAAATTTTGTGTCAAGGCTGAAGGAGCCTCCCCAATTAACTTTCCCCACATAGCAAGAATAAACGAACTTTATTCAGATGTGAATCCAAACTACTTTGCTCCACAAACTATTTTATATTCAGGGCATCCAGAGGCATGATTTTAGGAAGAATTCCGCTAACAGCTGGTAAAATTGTTGTTTATTGAAACACAACAATTTTTGTGGCCCAAAGCTGTATCATCAAGTACAACCTACATGGTAAAAAGCAAAAAACCGTGTCACCACACTTTGTGGATGTTAAAATTAATAAATGAATATCTAAAATATACACACAGTGTTAAAAGTTCATAGGCATACCAATTGCTCCCAGTCGAAATTTGCTATTCAGTGAATATTGTCAATGCTATGGAGAGCGAAAAATAATGAAGATGTGTTCCATTCATTTAGGACAAATTGCTGACAGGTGACACTTGTCGTTACAGAGTCATGTTTTAAAATTTGCCTGCATTTAAAAAGAATAAAGAAAAATGCTGTGTAGTGAGAGGATTCTAAAAGTTTTTAAAGGAACTGGATTGGCAGATTGTCCTAAATGAACGTAACACATCTTCATTACCTTTCACTCATCATTGAATCAACAATAGTCACTGAATAGCAAATTTTGACTAGGAGCAATGGGTATGCCTCTGATCTTTTAACATTGTGAGTATATTTTAGACATTCCTCTATTAATTTTAACATCCACAAAATGTGGTGACACTGTACTTTGCTTTTTACCAAGTAGGTTACACCTGATGATGC
This sequence comes from Schistocerca serialis cubense, assembly GCF_023864345.2. Taxonomy (NCBI): domain Eukaryota; kingdom Metazoa; phylum Arthropoda; class Insecta; order Orthoptera; family Acrididae; genus Schistocerca; species Schistocerca serialis. The sequence goes on from NC_064641.1 coordinate 896,531,401, forward strand.
AGCTTTAGGCCATAAAATTGGTTGTGTTTCAATAAACAACAATTTTACCAGCTATTAGTGGAATTCTTCCTAATACCACACTTGGTTCCAATACACTGATAGTCACTGGTGTTGCAGTGGAAGAGTTCTTACAAGAGCAAAGCTTATTAGTGGAGAGTGGTAAAAGTGTAGGACAATCCACAAGAGAGGTTCCAGTAAAGCAGAGGCTCATAAATGGTCAGAGACAGCATGGCTGCTACAGATGATGCTCCATATGAGAGACTTCAGACATGGCCAGCGTAATCCAGGAGTAACGGTGAGCGGTGCACTGACTGATAGGCCATGGGTGTGGCTGGTGTTGGGCTCAGTGTGGAGAATTCAGGCAAGGCACAAAGAGAACACTCAGAAGCAGCTGAAAGAGTATGAAAGCTGTGGTGAAAAAAGGAGCTCTGATTGTGGGGTCAGCAGGATGTCGTTAGCACTTGGCTTGGGGTGACTCACAATTTGAAATAGTGCAGAGCAGCCATGCGGTGTCATTTATAGCCATCCGACAGACTTCATGATGAGTGGATATGTGACCTACAGAGGAAGAAATGGTGCCCACAGTAGCTGCACTAATTGCGGTGACTCTCAAGCCACTAGTGGCAAAGTTAGCACCAAGTGTTACCATGGCAACTGAGGGAGAGAGAGTTGACAGAAACTTGGTGTGCCAGAGAGGTGGGAGCCCACAGTATGTGGGGGTGGATCCCAGATTGATATAATAGTCACTAATAAATGTGAAATAACCTCAAGTTTAAGCAATGCCGATCACTGAACTATTTGGTTAAAACGTCAACCTACTTCAGACAACAAAACCTCATGTCATCTAATATTACTGAAGATGTGTAGCAATATGATCAGGTTCCTAACATCACAATGTGCGTCATACAGTAATAGTTGCATGCTCAAGTGGCCAGTCATACTAGACATGGGGATTCTTGCAAAGATAGTTAATATTTGTCATATGGCTAATGTTTGTGACACTTGTCGTGCCTGATACAACTGTCCACTTTTGTATGTGATCTAGCCACATCTCACTGACATTACTCAACTACTATTACACATTGAGTGTAAACTTGGATTTTCAGGCAATTTATCAAATTTACCAAAAGTGTTCCACACCATTTCTGCTTCTCCCTTCATTTATTTTGTTGTCCATTCAATCACTGACTTCAACTGCCATAAATACAAAAAATCACCGTCCGCCATGTGGACGACGTATGGGTATTTGGAGTAGGCATCAACAATAAGTAACCACATGAACCCCAAAAACGGGCCCGCAAAATCGATATGGACGCGATCCCAGGGCCGGCGAGGCACAGGCCAGGGTGCAAACGACTGAGGTCGGCTTGCCTGGTGACACGTACACACAGTGCACCCACAGACCAGGCAGTCAATATCGCCATCGATGTCAGGCCAATACACGTGCTGGCGAGCCAAAACTTTCATACAGGACATACCCCAGTGACTGCGGTGTAACAAACTGAGCACCTAAAGCTGAAAATCCGGAGGAATGACCACCCGATGGGCATCTGACTCCACGGCCAACAAAGGATATCATCGACCACGGAGAGCCTGTGGGACAGGTGGTGCCAGGGGCTGAAATCAGACTGCATGCAATGAGTAACACAGGAGGGCCACCCGTGGACCACATAGCGGAGAACCTGCTGCAAGATAGGGTCGCGGTGGGTAGCCGTGGCAATGTGAGCAGCCATAAGAGGCAGACCATCCAGCGCATCCCGGCGGGAGGAATCAGTGCGAAAACAGAGGACCTCCTATTGATCAAAGGCAGGATCAGGGCCATCTGGGAGATGGGACAAAGAGTCCGTACTAATACACTTGCCACATATTGCCTGTACCTGCTATTAAAGATGAAAGAAAAATAATAATGCTTTGGTACTTAAACTAATATTGGATTCTCAACTCATAATTGAAACAATTTACCCTTCATTGACTGCTATCAGTCTAAGATTAAAGATAAATGAGAAATAAAAATTGGAAAGGCTTTTTTTTTAATGAAAGTGAAGAAGATTTTTTAAGTGACAGTGGAAATGCTTAATAGGCACTAGGTAATTGTAATTGCATTAAAACTCACTCACTCACAAAAATGCAATTCACAGACATTGTGTGTGAGAGTGACAATACTCTAATTAACAATATTCTGGTTGGCATTCACACTCCTGTAGAATTTTTTGGAGGATACCATATTCTCCATTGACTTTAGAAAATATTTATTTCATAATTGAAATTTTGGCCATTCTTGAGAACAAGGATTTTGAAAAGTCAGTCAGATAGACAGACAGAGATATGGACAACATAGTGATCCAACAACAATTCTGTTTTTACAGAATGAGGTATGGAACATTAAAACATATATAAAATAGAATCACTTGAAATTCAAAGACATATTCTGATAGGATTATAAATATTACAAAGCAAAATGTATGGCTGACTGGGCTCATAGCTTAATCTCTGTGAGGCAGTGATAAATTTTACCAAACAAAAGAAAGTCATTTTTGCTTGAAGGAAATATTATTGATAAGAGGTTATGCAGATAGTTTTTGCTACAGCTAATTATTTAATATCAGCGAGGAAAAGGTATTGCTTGTAGGGGAGAGTGGGGCACATTGAACCATAAAAAATATTTCTCCATGTTACTCATCCAGTAATTTTATTACCGAGTTGTGATTTACAGATGTTACACTAAGCAGATTCAGAAGGATGTAGGTGGCAGTAGGTACTGGGAGATGAAAAAGCTTGCACAGGATAGAGTAGCATGGAGAGCTGCATCAAACCAGTCTCAGGACTGAAGACCACAACAACAACAACACAGTTTAATCATTCAAGTATCAATTGGCCTTATATGTTTACATTGTCATTAATTGTTTTTTAGCTGCACGCCTTTGAATAAAATTTGGTAAATTGTTCATTGTGCCCCACATGTGGGGTACAGTGAACCACTTTAAACACATTCACTGAAAAAACCTATTTAGCATACAAAGTAAGTGTAAATGTACTTTAAACATAATGTTTACATATATTCCATGTGTGAATCATATAATTAAATCTGTAGGCACACAATCATGTAACTTATTTTGGAATTACCAAACATCATCAGGTCGTGGGAGCACTTAAAGAATGTTGCTAGCTGGAACAAAAACTTCATCCTTTACTTGAGGAAAATAAAACTTCCCTCCCAGTTTTTCCCTTTTTCTCAAAAATGATACCTGATAGTCTCCTGCATCATCCTTCAGTTTCAAAATCTTCCCTACATAGTAAACCGGTGTTTTGGTCAAAACAAAATCATCTGTTTCCGGTAATTTGTCCAAGTCTTCAAAGTTGTACTCAGATTCACCAGACACATCCACGTTGACATCGCTCTCTTCATAATGCACCTCACTAATGTCGTCATCTGATTCCTGCTGATAAAGCTTCTGCTTGACCTTTTTATTGGGATGTTTCGTGGTTTGCAACAAATCTTTCTCCGGTGTATCAGTTGCAATTAAACTTCATCCTTCATAAGAGGACGAAGCCAATGAACCATGGCTCATTGTGCCCCAGGAGAACTTGGTTCAATGTGCCCCAACAGTACATGTTTCAAACAATGCTCATGTGATGTTATGTATTAACATTGTTAATATTTGAAGATCTATATCATTAAAATATAGTATTGATATTGTTATAACGACTTGTTGTTGTTGTGGTCTTCAGTCCTGAGACTGGTTTGATGCAGCTCTCCATGCTACTCTATCCTGTGCAAGCTTCTTCATCTCCCAGTACCTACTGCAATCTACATCCTTCTGAATCTGCTTAGTGTATTCATCTCTTGGTCTCCCTCTACGATTTTTACCCTCCACGCTGCCCTCCAATACTAAATTGGTGATCCCTTGATGCCTCAGAACATGTCCTACCAACCGATCCCGTCTTCTGGTCAAGTTGTGCCACAAGCTTCTCTTCTCCCCAATCCTGTTCAATACTTCCTCATTAGTTATGTGATCTACCCATCTAATCTTCAGCATTCTTTATCATCATACATTTCTTCAATTTCTTCATCATCTGCAGAGCTAGTTGGCATATAAACTTGTACTACTGTAGTAGGTGTGGGGTTCGTATCTATCTTGGCCACAATAATGCGTTCACTATGCTGTTTGTAGTAGCTTACCCGCATTCCTATTTTCCTATTCATTGTTAAACCTACTCCTGCATTACCCCTATTTGATTTTGTGTTTATAACCCTGTAGTCACCTGACCAGAAGTCTTGTTCCTCCTGCCACCGAACTTCACTAATTCCCACTATATCTAACTTTAACCTATCCATTTCCCTTTTTAAATTTTCTAACCTACCTGCCCGATTAAGGGATCTGACATTCCACGCTCCGATCCGTAGAACGCCAGTTTTCTTTCTCCTGATAACGACATCCTCCTGAGTAGTCCCCGCCCGGAGATCCTCCTGAGTAGTCCCCGCCCGGAGATCCGAATGGGGGACTATTTTACCTCCGGAATATTTTACCCAAGAGGACGCCATCATCATTTAATCATACAGTAAAGCTGCATGCCCTCGGGAAAAATTACGGCTGTAGTTTCCCCTTGCTTTCAGCCGTTCGCAGTACCAACACAGCAAGGCCGTTTTGGTTATTGTTACAAGGCCAGATCAGTCAATCATCCAGACTGTTGCCCTTGCAACTACTGAAAAGGCTGCTGCCCCTCTTCAGGAACCACACGTTTGTCTGGCCTCTCAACAGATACCCCTCCATTGTGGTTGCACCCACGGTACGGCTATCTGTATCGCTGAGGCACGCAAGCCTCCCCACCAACGGCAAGGTCCATGGTTCATGGTGGGGGGGAGATAAACACTTACTTTCTCTAAAATTTGGTGACAAAGGATTGAACAAAATTCAGTCTATCTATGTCTCCAAAAATTACTTCACTATCGCGAAACTAACATATCGCCAATATAACACTAATGGCGGGAACTAGATCCTGCAGAAAACAAATGGCAGTCGGTAGAGCAGTACCGACAACATATGCACAGAGGAAAAAATAAATTACCACTTTGTGTTTAATTTTGAATGGGTATAGTTAGAATAGATTTTTCAATAAGAAACTATTACAAGTCTCTGATGTATAGCTTGTGCTTGTGCTAAGTTTAAAAACATTTAAGTAACTTTTCACAGCAAAAGAAATTTAGATATGCCTGTGGAAGAATTTATAGACAAGATAATTTCTTTTAATAACCATATTTATCTAAAAAGATAGTGTCCTATGCTTACTATCACCACTTTAAATGTATTTGCCAATGCATACAAGCTATCAATTTAGAACTAAGGAATCTCTGTGAGAGTATAATAAGTCAGATGCTTGTACCTATACTAATGACTTTAAAACCAGTATTCTGGTGCAATTGCAACAGTGATTGATTCCACCACAGGGTAATGCTAACAGACACATAAGTGTCGACCAGATACTGACAGTCAGACTAATCATATTTGCGTATGCAGTGGCACAGTGAAAAGGCCACACCTGGCTTTCGTCTGTATTCTGCAGCTCCGTTATAAAACACGTATCATGATTTTATCTCAGTGTCATCTTTGTTTTCTCATCTTACTTCTGATAAGTCTACTGTATCCCATTTGATGTCATTGAACTCCTCTTCCCACCTTATTAACCTGCATTCAGTTCCTAAGTTTCTGTTATTTGTTGATTCTTAATAAAAGTTGTAGATCCAGTTGGACTTCTAAGATTCTTATTATTGTTTATTCAGCTATTTCACTAGATAGATCACTGTACAAGATATGCTGTCAAGTAGTCAGCCACATAGAAAACACACTAACTTACTCAACTTTTGGAGAAAGTTCTCTCATGCACTTCACTGCAATTTGAAGAGTATAGATGTAAAGCTAACAAACATTTTTATTTATTGTTATATTTATTTCATGAATCAAAACATTTAATTCATTATTATGATCATGTCATTAACAGTCAACATAAAAGTTTTCTGGGTGTGATACCGCGTCATAATGTATAAAACTACTGCTGCTGGAGAAAAACCAACATTTCGGCCATGGTTGCAGTGGCCTTCTTCTAGGTCTGTTTTCTCCAACAGCAGTAGTTTTGTATATTATGACATGGTACTACACCCAGAAAACTTTTATGTCGACTGACTCTGCCCGCGAAAGCTTACGCAATTATATGTCATTAACAGTCACGTAAAGCAGAGGTTAAAAATACATATTAACGATCAATAAATAGTAAAATGTAAACTTTTGTGGCCAGAAAAGTCACACTTGTTAAATTATTCTGAGCACTACACCAAGAATTTCCTAATGAAATGCAACATTTCCTTTCCATCTGTGGAGAACATGTTCAAGGGATGTTGCAGGTTTTTTGAAGATCCAATGCACACCCTAGCACTACTGGCTGAAGTAAAGATTACACAATTATATGTCATTAACAGTCACGTAAAGCAGAGGTTAAAAATACATATTAACGATCAATAAATAGTAAAATGTAAACTTTTGTGGCCAGAAAAGTCACACTTATTATATTATTCTGAGCACTACACCAAGAATTTCCTAATGAAATGCAACATTTCCTTTCCATCTGTGGAGAACATGTTCAAGGGATGTTGCAGGTTTTTTGAAGATGCAGTGCACACCCTAGCACTACTGGCTGAAGTAAAATTCCAGTCCCATGTGCTTCCATGCAGAGGCATGACATCACATGTTCTGAAAACTCAAGCACAACTGGCCACTGTCACTTGCTGACATTCACTGTTGCTATCATCCCATAGTGGACACACCTCTTTCAGCATCAGAATCCAGTTATCATTCAGTGTCACACTCTCTTGCATCCAACTAAAATTATTGGGGTGTTTAGTAACCTCTGTGGTCTCTCTGTATAGCATTTTATGGTATCCAGATGTAGCTGCCAGTACTTGAGTTTTATCAAAATTAATCTGGTGATCATTTAGCTGCAAAGCATATTCTGAAACAGCTTATCTGTGTGTCTTTCCCATTCTGCAGTTGCCATTGTGTTCTTCTAGTCACATTTGGGCATTCTTGTAGTAGAACTGTTACATGGTTGATAAAGAAAAGTGCTCAAGTAAGCAGAGAAGGCAGAAGAGTTTGTTCACTGTAGTTGTGCTACCACCAAGTCTTTATGGGCTTCTGAAAGTTCATAAAGAAAACATTCCACTGTGATTGAATAAAAATCTCTCGGTGTACATGCCGCGTCAATTCAGGATAAAATTCCAAGCTTTCGACCACTACCTCCATGGTCGTCGTCAGGGCTAAAACTGACTGTCGTGAACTAGCGAGGTTCCCACTTTTATATGCAAAGGACGGCTTCTGATTGGCTGGAATACGTCATAGCTACAGCAATATGGCGCGTAGTGAAGTGGTGCCCTCTACTTCCATAGATGTAATTTCTATCCCGCGTTGCTTGCAGCGCCATCCCTTGAATCAGGAGGTAAAGCGCGGGAAGTTTTTCTCTGCGACTTTTCTTTATCCAGTGCACTCTTCCAAGTGTCACTAAGTGCATAGTCGTTGTCTCTGTTAAAGTTATTATCGCTAAGTCTAATTTCGACTGCTTTCCAGATTACAGAGTCCCAGTAATTCGATGCGTGGGCTATTACTCTGGTTTCTTTAAATAAAATCTTATGCTTGTTAAGCAGGCCTGACGACGACCATGGAGGTAGTGGTCGAAAGCTTGGAGTTTTATCCTGAATTGACGCGGCATGTACACCGAGAGATTTTTATTCAAGAAATATGTCGCGAAAGACTTCGTAGCCATATTCCACTGTGATGTATGTTAAGCTCCATTTGTTTGCCCACCTGTTCAGTGCCAAATTCTGTGACAGCTCTATTACAACTGCACATGGGTCAGTTGGGCTCTATATCAATAATTTGGCACATTTTATCAGTAAATTAAATGGCATAGTGGTCCAGTCAGAAGAAATGTTAGCTAGTTTTGATGTGATATTGCTGTCTACCATGATTCAACTTAATGAGGTGTTGGAACAGACAAATAGGATTTTTCCTGCTGATGTTGCAGAACTATTTAAATCCTGTCTTATGACTATGTTCTTCAAATAGAATAATGAGTTCTACAAACAGACAGAACGTATCATTGTGAGGAGCCCCTTAATCCAGGAGATAGAAAATTTTTACGTGGGGAAATCTGAAGAACAGGCATTAGAAACTGCATAGATGGAAGTTTACATTTTCTTGATGTGCTAGTCATCAAGAAAGGAGGTGGTAGCTGAGGTCAAACAGTATTCAAACAGTATACTGAAAATCCACTTACAAGGCCTGTTACCTACACCAGGTTTCAAATTATCACCCACAACAAAAGCAAAGTGTTATAAGTTGGATGGAGCAAGAAACATCTGTGAAGCAGAGCTGCTTGATGTGGAGCCGAAAAATCTCGCTAATGCATGATTGTTGTTGTTGTTGTTGCTGTTGTGGTCTTCATTCCAGAGACTGGTCTGATGCAGCTCTCCATGCTACTCTATCCTGTGCAAGTCTCTTCACCTCCGAATAACTATTGCAACCTACAACCTTCTGAACCTGCTTAGTGTATTCATCTCTTGGCCTCCCTCTACGGTTTTTACCCTCCATGCTTCCCTCCAATACTAAACTGGTGATTCCTTGATGCTTCAGAACATGTCCTACCAACCGATCCCTTCTTCTAGTCAAGTTGTGCCACAAATTCCCCTTCTCCCCAATTCTAGTCAGTGCCTTCTCATTACTTACATGATCTACCCCACATTCTTCTGTAGCACCACAGTGCAAAAGCTTCTATTCTCTTCTTGTCTAAACTATTTATCGTCCAAATTTCATTTCCATACATGGCTACACTCCATACAAATACTTTCAGAAAAAAACTTCCTGGCACTTAAATCTGTACTCGATGTTAACAAATTTCTCTTCAGAAATGCTTTCCTTGGAATACTACTTTATTTGTTTCCTTTACTGCTTGCTCAATATACACAGATTGAATAACATTGATGGTAGGCTACAATCCCGTCTTACGCCCTTCTCAACCATTTCTTCCCTCGTACCCCTTGACTCTTATAACTGCCATCTGGTTTCAGTACTAATTGTAAATAGCTTTTTGCTCCCTGTATTTTACCCCTGCCACCTTCAGAATTTTAAAGTGAGTATTCCAGTCAACATTGTCAAAAGCTTTCTCTAAGTCTACAAATGCTAGAAATGTAGGTTTGCCTTTGCTTAACCTATCTTCTAAGACAAGACGTATGGTCAGTATTGCCTTGCGTGTTCCAACATTTCAACGGAATCCAAACTGAACTTCCCCAAGGTCAGCTTCTACAAGTATTTCCATTCATCTGTAAAAATTGGTGTTAGTATTTTGCAACCATGACTTATTAAACCGATAGTTTGGTAATTTTCACACCTGTCAACACCTGCTTTCTTTGGGATTGGAATTATTATGTTTTTCTTGAAGTCTGAGGGTATTTCACCTGTCTCACACATCTTGCTCACCAGATGGAAGAGTTTTGTCAGGGCTGGCTCTCCCAATGCTATCAGTAATTCTAGTGGAATGTTGTCTACTCCTGGGGCCTTGTTTTGATGTAGATCTTTCAGTGCTCTGTCTCAAACTCTTCATGCAAGATCATATCTCCCATTTCATCTTCATTTACCTCATCTTACATTTCCATAATATTGCCCTCAAGTACATCGTCCTTGTATCGACCCTCTATATACTCCTTCCACATTTCTGCTTTCCCTTCTTTGCTTAGGACTGGTTTTCCATTTGAGCTCTGGATATTCATACAGGTGATTGTCTTTTCTCCAAAGGTCTCTTTAATTTTCCTATAGGCAGTATCTATCTTACCCCTAGTGATCTATGCTTCTACATCCTTCCATTTTTCCTCCATCCATTTCTGCTTAGCCATTTTGCACTTTCTGTCAGTCACATTTTTTAGTTGTTTTTATTTCTTTTCGCCTGCTTCATTTAGTGCATTTTTTATTTTCTCCTTTCATCAGTTAAATTCAATATCTCTTCTGTTACCCAAGGATTTCTACTAGCTCCTGTCTTTTTACCTACTTGATCCTCTGCTGTCTTCACTATTTTATCTCTCAGAGCTACCCATTCTTCTTCTACTGTATTTCTTTCCAGTATTCTTGTCAGTCATTCCCCAATGCTCTCTCTGAAACTCTACAACCTCTGGTTCTCTCAGGTTATCCAGGTCTCATCTCCTTAAATTTCTGCTTTTCTGCAGTATCTTCAGTTTTAATCTACAGTTCATAACCAATAAATTGTGGTCAGAGTCCACTTCTGCCCCTGAAAATGTCTTACAATTTAAAACCTGGCTCCTAAATCTCTGTCTTACCATTATATAAACTATCTGAAACCTTCCAGTGCCTCCCGACCTCTTCCACATATACAACCTTCTTTCATGATTTGTTGATCAAGAAAAGATAAATATCCACTGAGAGAGAGAGAGAGAGAGAAAGAGAGAGAGCAAGCATTAAAACAGATATGAAAAGACCATAATGATGTACAGGAATCTGGGAAATCAAAGGTTTTCTTGCATTTCATTAAATACCTTTCTGACTGCATATGAAAAATCTTATGAAACAGAATATCATTGCAATCTATAAACCCACCCAGAAGATACAGAACACCTAAAGTTGACCAAGGATTGTTGCAAACCGCTGGGAAAAGCAGGAATTTTAGGGATTCCATGTAATTCTAAAGACTTATACATGGATACTATTAAAAGAACAGCTGAAAAATGGGTAGAACACAAGGCTAACTGTGCACGGACAGATCAGCTTTTGTTGTAGAACATGCTTTAGAGCCAGGAAACCATATGATTTATTCTGATGAGAATCAAGTACAGGCAGCCACAAGTGGATACCATGAAAAGCTATAGAGAGAGGGCGTAGAGATTGCTAAACACCCCAATAGATTTAATCAAAATGAAGAGGGTGTGAAGCTGAATGATATCCAGATTCCAGTGTTGAAGATGACGTTTACCAATCTTTCACCACAGTGTGATAGCAATAGCAGATGACAGCAGCCAACAATGGCCAGTTGTGTTTGAGTAATCAAAATAAACAAGGAAGAATCCAGGGTAGAATAACAACAATGTGATGGAGAGAATAGTTTGTACTCATAATATAGAGGAGGTGTTGAGTTGCAGGCAGTCACAGAAAAATGGCTGCTAAGCACTTAAGCTTTTGGCTAAAAGGAAATAAAAACCACACACCTTCACACGAGCACAATTCACACATACATGGCCAATGTCTCCAGGTCATAGTGGCTTTTTCTGAATGATGAAGACTGTTTTCATTAGTGGTGAATTGCTACAGAAGATGATTCTATAATACATCACTGAATGGAATAAGTCAAAACAGGCAGATTTTCAGACACTGATGCGCCTGATTTTGTAGATTATCCAGAGAGCAAATGTTCCTGAGTTAAGTCATTTCAAGTATTTAGTGTTTCCTCCAGTTAAGCCTGTTCTCTATTTAACTCTTAGGTCAGTGGATGTTTTATTGCACATTATTCTTAAAAATCTGTCAACATCTTGTTCAGTGCAGCAGTTGCTAATGCCAAGTAATACTGAATTTTATTGACAGTAACTGTAAATAAATCTAAAAGCAGTCTTTTGGATACAAAAAGGGAACAAATATCATATAATTTATATTTAATCTGAGTGTAAGAAATGCTTCTTGGCTTTATTGTAGAAGGTTTTAATTGTGTTTAGTTTATATCAAGTTTTTCTGACTCCACAGGTTGAAGGTACATTCAAACTGTACTCACCACCAGTATTATTAGGCTATGAAAGGGAATCTCAACTCTCACAGCTGGCAAGTTTGTCACTTTCTGGAGATAGTCAGCTGTTGCAGCCACAGAATGATGCAACATTTCTCACTCTTTTCATCACAGTGCAACCTCCTCTTAACCCACCAGAATTACTGAAGGTATTCGAAACATTCAATTTGTATCTATATTTTATATGTTCATTTTGTAATATAGAGACTTAGTCATAATAGAGATCATAACTTCCATTTTTAAATATAGAAAAAGGTACCCAAAAGAAACCGAACTGATTTTTGGTGGACAGAGCTTCTGTACTACTACATTTTGCTGCTAGGAGTACTTAGTGAACATTCCAGAGCCAGTAAGCTGAGTTCTATCACTGAAGAAGGTTAGGACTAGTTTTGGCAGAGCTTGAAGTAACAACGGATTTATGTGATTATCTTTTTTGCAATGGCTGATTTCATGGACAGCATGCAGCTGTGAAATTCTGGTTTTTGCTCAGAAAAAGTGGAACTCTTGAAATGTTAAAAACAGTGTACTAGGATGATTCCATGGGGAAAACTCAATTGTTTGAGGGGTTTTCTTGTTTCAAAAATGGTGAAACATGAGTTGATGACAAACCTTGTTCTAGTTGTCCTTCCATGAAAATGTTGAAAACATTTGTGCACTTATTAACAGACATTGATGATGGACCATTGTAGAAATAGTGGAGCTGTTGGGAATGACTTAGAGTGACAGAAGATTTGGGAATAAAAAGGGTGACTGACAAATTTTTGTCATGACCGCTAACTGATGAACAAAAATGCGGTCATGTGGAAGCATGCTGTGCTTTGAAAAAAGAGTCCTGCAATGATCCAAACTTTTTTTTCAAGAATTATCATAAGTGTGGAACTTGGTGCTATGATTACAATCCTGAATCAAAGCAGTAATCAAACCAGTGGAAGACTTAAAGTTAGCCTCACCCCAAGAAAGCTCATTAGGTGAAATGAAACATTAAAATAATGCTGCTTTTTTTTCCCTAAATGAGAGGAGTCACACATTCAGAGTTTGTTCTGTGGGGTCAGACAGTTAATCAGGCTTTTTACTTGGAAATTTTTAAATGATTGTGCAACAGGTGTGCAGCAGAAGTGGCCTGGTTTGTGGCAGCTGGATGAGTAGTTTTGCCATCATGACAATGCCCCTACTCACACAGCCCTTGTTGACCAAAAATGGTGTGACCCCAGTTCCTCACACCCCATACTCACATGATCTTGCTCCTTGCAACTTCTTTATGTTTCCTGGAATGAAAAGAGACAGAAAAGGAAAGCATTTTTCTGATGTTGATGTTGCTGACATACAGAAAAAACTACTGAGGTGCTGTCAAGCATCACAAAAGATGAATTCACCTTCACTTACCAATTCATTTGCTATCCTTGCATTTCAAATAACTCCTTTCAAGTTATTAATGTTGATGAACTCTCAAAGCCATAACACATGTGGGTCCATATGGTAGAGTATGATACAAAGTGCATACAGCATGTTATCGTATAGAATAGAAGCTTTATTTTGTTCAAATGGTGCACAACAAGAAAGCACATCTGCTTGATCTGAAACCTTAGAGAGCAACCCCCCCCCCCCCCCCCCCCCCAAATCACCCATCCATAGTGTGCAACACTGGGGAAAGGTGATCGCCATGGGCCGATGATGGTGCATAGTATCTAATTGTTGTGGAATGTCAGTTGTTGGGAGAATTTTGACAACGTTCACTTGTGGGGAGTTGTCCTGATGGTCCTCAATTGGAGTGACAAAGGGTTATGATGTTCAGGGGGTGGTGATTGTTAGGAAACCATTGGCGGACAGCCATGATACGATGGCTGCTTCTGATGACCAGGAACTTATCAAGCAGTTTGATGCTAAGGTCCTCAAATGGAAGTATTTGACATCAAGTTATATTACAAAATTTTTGATGTCCATAGTGCATGTGTGTGGCCACACTATGTTAGATGGTAGAGGTTGATATGTCATTGTCGGTGGATGTGTCATCCTGAACAATCCATGCAGGTTTTAGATGGTTGATAGATACTGTGCTGGGTGTTCCAGTCAGTAGTATTTTGAATGTGCCATGTTTTAAAGCCTTGTGTGGACCTGTATAAGGAAGCTGTCAATCAAGCAGGATTGTATCATAATCGAGCACAACATGATTGCAGACCACTAGTACCTTATGATTGAATACTTTAGGAGTGCTGTGACATTTTAGAGGTTGTATCTTGAGTTTTGTAATGTGTTCTTTTACCCCGGTGAGGAGAGCAGGAAGTTTGCTGGTTTATTCCAGTGGCATCTGTAGCACAAATTCAGCAGGAAGGGCAAGCAGCTTGACATAGAGAACTTTAGTGGTAGGGGCATGAAGGTAATTTATGTGGGTGGTGCATATGCCTAATAGCACCCTTGGTACAGCTTCTGTTCAGAGACGACCAAGGCACATAAGGAAGGCTTTTAGTGCTTGATGCCATTGTTCCACAATACTGTAGCTTTGAGGGTGGTAGGTGGTCATTCAGTGATGATGAGTGCCACAGAAGTTACATAATTCACTGAACAGGGCAGCTTCAAATTGTCAGTCTTGATTTATGATTATGGACACTGGACACCTGTACTGGGAAATCCAAGCTTCTATGAAGGCTCTGGTGGTTGGCACTGCTGACATGTCTTGGAGAGACCGCATTGTGTGGTTGATGACTGAAAGAATGTATTGGTAACCCTCAGACTCCTGGAGGGGTCCCGCCATATCTTGAAAATGCCATATCAGTATCATAAACTGTCTGAAGTGTGGTTGTGCCCGGCATCCCACTTTGCTTTCTTGAGGAGGTATGCACATGCATGTCAATTCCTTGAAATCTTTCTTGACATTCGGCCATACAAAATGAACTATAATAAGGCACTTCAAAGGTTCAACATTGGGATGTAACGAAAATGGTTGAGGGATGAAGGAATGCATTTGTTTCGTGACTCATTCTACTGCATCTGTCTCATTGTTCCCTGTATAGGATGATGTTCAAGTTTCAGGGTAGTAGTTGTTTCATTGAGGAAGACTTAGAGCTGTTTGTTGTGCTGTTCAGCCTCCACAAATTTATCATAGCTGATTTATGTGCGGAGAGGATATTGATTCATGAGAGGTAATTAATGATGCCATTGTCCATGCCTTTAATCTGATGCATGTTGGTTGTAAACTGTGTGATGTAATCTATGTGGCAGAAATGTCTAGTGCATAGGTTTTTCGATGGGTTATGGATTGAGCCCTATAGTGGTTGGTGATCTTGTTGATGACTGGTGGGCTGCCTTCTACATTGTCCTTGAGTTGACAGATTGCCTCATAGACTGCAAGAAATTCACAGTTGTAGGCAGACCATTTACTTTTGGAAAGAGTCCGTTTTCACAAAAAAATCAGCATGGTTGCTGTACACCTCCCACTTCAAGTCACTTGTGCCAGATATTATGGTTAACCATTTGAGTGCCAACACCATGAAAAATATATAACTTAAAAATTTTTCACACCGAAGACAGATGCCCCTGCAAGGTAGTGGGTGGATTCCCCGATATTCCATAGTGGGTAGCTGCCAGTTAGGATACATGCATTAAGAGTTCTGTAGTCACCACATAAACATAAAGTATCATCTTTCTTTGGCACTAGTTTAATGAGGAAGCCCACAGACTGTTTCAAGGTCTGACTGTTCGGGCTTGTAAAAGTTCATCAACCACTGCCTTGGTGGTGCATAGTTTATCTGATGGAAATGGTGTTGTCTGTGTCAGACTGGAGGGGACCAGGCATGGTGGGGATCTTGTGTATTGTTCCATTACTGATGGTGCACTGGGTGAATAACAAGCGAGGGGAATTCGTGGGTGGTAAGTTGTGCATGGTAAGAGCAGAGAGCACTAGAGCAGGATGTGCATTACTAACCTTTTTGGTACTTAAAGGCTTTCTATACGGCTGGTGTAGGTGCATTGGAAGTGTGCTGCACTGGTACAATTGTGTTATCATCAAAAAGTGAGGTTGGTCAATAGTTTTGTAGATGATTATGTGCTGCAGTGAGTTCTTCAGATGTTTTTTGGATTGCCGGTCATATTGTTTCAGTCTCCTGTTTGAGGGCGTAGAGACTCCAGGTGGCTCTCAAAATAAAGAAACTGGTTTTGTTAAGTCTTAATGATTGAGTTGATGCAGTCAAGTAGAAGATGATAGTGATCATCCATAGGGGTGTACTACTAGTTGTTGAGTAGAGAAAATGTACTACGGACATGTTGCATTTCCAAGAGGGCACGGCTGATGATGCCAGCAGCTTACCAATCATTGCATGTTGAATCAACATGCCATTTCATGAATCCAGTAGAAGCTGGGAATGCCAGAGGAAATCAGCACCAAGTACCAGTTTGCTGACATGCCGATTCAAAGTTTCTTGTGACCATTGTTCTGAACCCCAGGTCCAATGTGCGAGTTTCAGAGCCTTAAACAGTGATTGCTGAGTTGTTAACAGCGTGATGGTGTATAATAGTGTTTCTGTGTGCTGTGGCAGCAAAGATTCCAGGTCCCACACTTATGTCGGAGCCATAATCAACTAAATAGTATCGCTGTCCAAGATTATCTGAGATATAGAGTCTGCCATTGTCCTGCATTGGAGAATGTGCAGTGGTCCTTTGCTATGCGAGATGAGGTGGCTTGAATGATAATGATGATCTTGTGCACCTATTGCAGACCATGCAGCCCTTTTGGGTGGTTACACAGCGAATGGCAGTTGCACACAGTATCGCCAAACTATGCATGATAGCAGCAGACGAATTTTGTAGTGTCACTGGTGACATCATATGCACTGAGGATGCTGTCCAATACAGTGAACCATACGGAGTACAGACTGGAGGCGACATCTGTGGGTGGTCATTCCAATTGCCACGGAAGAATTGGTAGCTGTAACATAGGTGAATGTCCCATTTTCGTATGAAATGCAATTGTTAGGGCAGCCAGACAGTGCATTTGTGTTGGTGACTGCATCAACACTGGGCCCAAAATTAATTCACATGGCACAAAAAGTCATTGTTCACAGCAGGTGATCAGGGGTAAGTTCAGTCAGATACTAGTGGTTCGGTACGGGCCTTTTGCAGAGCAGTGGTGGTAACGAAATCACACAGGGTGTCACTGTTCAGAATTATTGAAAATCATTGATGCACTCCACAGGCAAGTGTCACTCTCACTTTTGAAGATATACTTCGTTGGAGAGGTGGCTGTGATGCATTGTATACTCCGGTACTGCACTCGTTCATGTAATTCATGAACTGCAATGCACAATGCTAACAAAGTGGCTGCAGTTTTGATACATAAGAGCTGGTTTGGTGTGTATTTGCTGTAATTCATAGTTGTTTTGGGACACCAATGTAGATCTATATGGTAGAGAATGACACAATATACATACAACATGATACGGTACGGAATGAAAGATTTATTCAGCTCACGTGATATACAGTAAGCAAGCATTTATGCTCAAGCCAAAAACACAGTCAGTTCCAAATATAGTCTGTTGTGAAGCAAGATTGATTGTCGGCAGGGTAGCACAATGTGGTCTCCCCCCACCCCACTCCCACCACCCACCTCACCCCCCCCCCCCCACTGACCCCCCCTCCCCTCACCCCCCCCCTCCCCACACACACACACACACATTAATAAATTAACAATCCCAGTGTGGAGTAACTGATAACATGTCATGACCTGAGAGGCAAAGGAGAGACAAGAATGACAAAAAGAAATTTTATAATGTTTAGAAGAACAGAAAGAAAAGAAGAAGAAACACAGAGTGTGGCATGAAATGACAACACATTTAAAAAACTGTTTAGTGGTTTCAGTGACTGGTCCTAACAGTGGTAGCAATGTACCTACTAAAAAACAACCAAATACAAATGCTTTATGGCAGACACGGTTTTGACAAGCGATAGACAGTTTCAAAAATACAGTCCCTAAGGAGATTACCAAAAAAAGAAGTAACAAAATCTTTTGACTTGATGTTACAAGCAGAGTAATAAAAATCATTTGCTTAATTGATATGACCACCCTTCAGCCACCTGTGTAATCATTCAATGACTCTGGGGATGTTTCCTA
Source organism: Schistocerca serialis cubense (assembly GCF_023864345.2). Taxonomy (NCBI): domain Eukaryota; kingdom Metazoa; phylum Arthropoda; class Insecta; order Orthoptera; family Acrididae; genus Schistocerca; species Schistocerca serialis. The sequence continues at coordinate 896,549,324 of NC_064641.1, forward strand.
ACAGATTCATATGTAGAATAATGATACCTCCTGTGGTGCCCAGGGGCACAAGCCACAACACACATGATGGCTATAATGTGCAAGTCATGAAAAAGCAATGCTTTGCAGTCCATAGCAGCCATGTGGGATTTTCAGATATGCCCCCAGACCACCAGGAGGTGCACGAAGAACTACAGACCTCTAGGTACCTCGGCAGGCCACAGCAAGAGGTCACTGTCCACATCGCAAGACCACACCTACATCTGGTCATGAGTTACTAGGGGGCAGAATGTCCCTTCCTGTCCCAGCTATTTAAAGAGACCCAGGGATTACTGACGACAATTCCCGTCGACAAGAGTGGCTGACTCACGTGCCGACTACTTTTAGTCCCTCAGTTAAGCTCTTGTTGACATACCATCAATGACAACAGCAGAACACCAAAAAGTAGGCTTCTGCATTGGAAAAGATCTTTCCTCAAGTGTTAGTTATTTCACTGTTTAGTTCTGGCTCCAGGGAATTAGGTGGAGCCAAATCCACAGAACTGTATTTCGTTTGGAACCATGGAAGAGGCAAAGTTAATTTGTAATTATAAATTGTGACAAACAGATTTTTTGTTTTCAGAAGGACAATAATGAATTTATTGCACTCCTGAGACTCTCTTTCAGTTAGGACATAGTGACACATTTTCTAACATCCATCTAAAAGAATGCAAACAAGAAAATCACCTCTAATTGGTGGCCAATTTCACTCCTTTCTTTTTTCAAAATGCGTGCAGAAAACAGGTTGTAACAGAACACTGACTCACTCTTTACAGCATTACTTGCCAGCTGCCTCTCAGTTTGGCTATTGTAAGGGATTTTCTACAGAAAAAGGCCATATATGATTTCAAAAATATAATCCTGCCAGTGATAAAACTCCCGTTGGTATATTCTGTGACATTTCCAATGATACTGATTTTTGTGAAGCACAAAATTCTAGTTGGGAAACTATAGTTCTATGTCATAAATTATATTCCTCTTTCAAGGACTGAGTCTTAACTTCATAACAAAAAACAGAAGGTGGCCTTAACAATATACAGACGACAGAAATTGAAACAAAATCAGAATGTGGAAACACAAAATGTGGCATCACTCAAAATTCCTAACCTACATAAATGTCCTTCCACTGGCTTTAAAGGACTGTTGTAGCTGTGTAATTTTGTAATGACACATACATACACTCCTGGAAATTGAAATAAGAACACTGTGAATTCATTGTCCCAGGAAGGGGAAACTTTATTGACACATTCCTGGGGTCAGATACATCACATGATCACACTGACAGAACCACAGGCACATAGACACAGGCAACAGAGCATGCACAATGTCGGCACTAGTACAGTGTATATCCACCTTTCGCAGCAATGCAGACTGCTATTCTCCCATGGAGATGATCGTAGAGATGCTGGATGTAGTCCTGTGGAACGGCTTGCCATGCCATTTCCACCTGGCGCCTCAGTTGGACCAGCGTTCGTGCTGGACGTGCAGACCGCGTGAGACGACGCTTCATCCAGTCCCAAACATGCTCAATGGGGGACAGATCCGGAGATCTTGCTGGCCAGGGTAGTTGACTTACACCTTCTAGAGCACGTTGGGTGGCACGGGATACATGTGGACGTGCATTGTCCTGTTGTAACAGCAAGTTCCCTTGCCGGTCTAGGAATGGTAGAACGATGGGTTCGATGACGGTTTGGATGTACCGTGCACTATTCAGTGTCCCCTCGACGATCACCAGTGGTGTTCGGCCAGTGTAGGAGATCGCTCCCCACACCATGATGCCGGGTGTTGGCCCTGTGTGCCTCGGTCGTATGCAGTCCTGATTGTGGCGCTCACCTGCACGGCGCCAAACATGCATACGACCATCATTGGCACCAAGGCAGAAGCGACTCTCATCGCTGAAGACGACACGTCTCCATTCGTCCCTCCATTCACGCCTGTCGCGACACCACTGGAGGCGGGCTGCACGATGTTGGGGTGTGAGCGGAAGACGGCCTAACGGTGTGCGGGACCGTAGCCCAGCTTCATGGAGATGGTTGCGAATGGTCCTCGCCGATACCCCAGGAGCAACAGTGTCCCTAATTTGCTGGGAAGTGGCGGTGCGGTCCCCTACGGCACTGCGTAGGATCCTACGGTCTTGGCGTGCATCCGTGCGTCGCTGCGGTCCGGTCCCAGGTCGACGGGCACGTGCACCTTCCGCTGACCACTGGCGACAACATCGATGTACTGTGGAGACCTCACGCCCCACGTGTTGAGCAATTCGGCGGTACGTCCACCCGGCCTCCCGCATGCCCACTATACGCCCTCGCTCAAAGTCCGTCAACTGCACATACGGTTCACGTCCACGCTGTCGCGGCATGCTACCAGTGTTAAAGACTGCGATGGAGCTCCGTATGCCACGGCAAACTGGCTGACACTGACGGTGGCGGTGCACAAATGCTGCGCAGCTAGTGCCATTCGACGGCCAACACCGCGGTTCCTGGTGTGTCCGCTGTGCCGTGCATGTGATCATTGCTTGTACAGCCCTCTCGCAGTGTCCGGAGCAAGTATGGTGGGTCTGACACACCGGTGTCAATGTGTTCTTTTTTCCATTTCCAGGAGTGTATTAATGTAGGGTGTACACACAAACCACATCAGACAAAGTCCATATAAATGGATTTACAATTGTTTTACAGCAAAAAGTTTGTCTTAATGGTATAAAGTCTCATCTTATGCAGATTCAGATGAATAAAAATGATCTGCAAGTGGTAAATACAGACATGAATGATCAAACACTAAAGTGACCAGTATGTGTAAATTTCCTTTAATCCAACAATGGAAAATCTAGTATGGAATATAACAGTATTATGGAAAGGATGTTTGCTACTCAACATATAGCGGAGATGCTGAGTCGCAGATAGGCACAACAAAAAGGCTATCACAAAATAAGCTTTCAGCCAACAAGGTCTTGTTGTCCGAAAGCTTATTTTGTGACGGTCTTTTCGTTGTGCCTATCTATGACTCAGCATTTCCTTTGATCCAGCTGGATAACAAGATAAAATTTAGTCAGTGCACAACAAATTAATCAAGATTCCGTTTGGCATGTATCTGTCACTGTCTCACTGTGTATACTTCAAGCTTAGGGAGCTTGCTTATTTGCAAACACATGTTCTATTGTCTTTCAGTATTATCTTCCAAGTAAGGCAAAAAAAGAATTTTATAACAATGAAAACAATCAATTTTTGACAAAGTAATTTACGTGGATGGATTAAAAATCTCCTCACAAAGCAGCGGAGGGACACACACATAAAAGAAGGTTATAATTTGGTAAGCTTTTGGAGCCAGTGACACCTTCTTCAAGCAGAATGGTTGAAGGGGAAGGAAGAGGGATGAAGGGAAAGGACTGAACAGGTGTAGAAAATGGGGCAGATTTCAGAAGTCACCGAGAATCGCTGGTTAGGGGAAACTCACCGGACGGGATGAGAAGGAAAGACATTGTTGGGGACTGCATCGGACAAGATTTGAGAACCTGAGAGCTTAAAGGTGGAATACAGGGTAATACACAAAGCAGAGATTGCTGGTTAAACATCATCCATAAGTTAATAAGAGTGAAAAGCTAAGTGCATTGTACATAACAGAGGTGGGAGGAGGGGGAGGGGTGAAAAATAGGTGGGCAAGATAATGAAAGATGTAGAAAACTAAAACAGAATGAATAAAAGAGTTTTTACTATGAAGAAACTCTGAGACTGAAGGAATTAACGTAAATTAAGACCAGGTCCAAGAGCCAAGGACATGACATTAGTTCCCACATGCAGAGTTCTGAGAAATTGGTGTCTGGGGGAAGAATCCAGATGATGTGTGTGGTGAAACAGGTACCAAGATCATGACTGTCATGTTGTAGAGCTTGCTCTGCAACAGGATATTGTGTGTTGCCAGTATATACCTTCTGCCTATGCCCATTCATCCTAATTGATAATTTGATGGTTGTCACACCGATGTAAAAGGTCAAACAGTGTTTACTTAACAGCTGGTATATGACATGTTGTTTCAGAGGTGGCTCTCCCTCTGACAGTATATGTTTTGCCAGTTACAGGGCTGGTATAGGTGGTGGTAGGACAGAGCATAGGACAAGTCTTGCAGCAGGGTTGGTCACAGGGGTAGGAGCCATAGGGTAGAGAGATGGGTGCAGAAGGAGCTTAGGGTCTGACAAGGATATTGCGGAGATTGGGAGGGTGACAAAAGCTATTCTAGGTGTGGTGGGCAAAATCTCAGACAGGATGGATCTCATTTCATGGCATGATTTTAGGAAGTCGTGGTCTTATGGAAGTAGCTGATTGATACATTCAAGACCAGGATAATACTGAGTGATCAGTGGTATGCTCGGAAGTTGTTTTTTGGAGGGATCAGCAGTACCAGGATTTGATGTGATGGGCCAGGAAATCTACTTTTGAACTAGGCTGGTGGAGTAGTTACATCCAATGAAGGCTAAGGTGAGAATGTTAGTGTATTGCTGTAAAGAGTCTGTATCCAAACAGATATATTTGCCTTGATTGACAAGGGGTATAGGTGGGAAAGTTTGACGTGGAAAGGATGGTAGCTGCCAAATGTAAGCACTGTTGTTTGTTAGTAGGTTTCATGTGGACAGAAGTGTGTAGCTGGCCTTCAGTGAGGACAAGATCATCATCAGGGAAAGTGGCATGGGATTCAGAATAGAACCATGTGAAATTTAATTGGGAGAAGGTATTCAGAGATTCCAGGGATTTTAACAGGTCAGTCTCACCATGAGTCCATAGGGTAAAGATGTCATCAATGTAACTAAACCAAACAAGGGCCTGAAGACTTATGGATCACAGGAAAGTCCCTCCAAGTGGCCCACGAAGAGGGTGGCATAGGAAGGAACCATTCTGATTCCCATGGCTGTACCCCTGATCTGTTTATATGTCTACCACTTAAAGGTGAAGTAGTTGTTGCTAAGTATTAAGTTGGTTAAGGTGAGTAGGAAGGATGTCATAGGTTTGGAATCATGTGGGTGCCAACTGAGGAAATGTTCAGCAGCAGACTGACAATGTATGTGGGGGATGTTGGTATAGACAGAGCTGGCATCAATGGTGATAAGCAAGGTGTGTGATGGGACTTGGGTTGGCAAAGATTTCAAATGATTTAGGAAATGGTTGGTATCTTTGATATAGGAGGGAAGTCTTTGTACTATGGCTTGCAGGTGCTGATCAACTAAGTAAGTTATATGTTCAATGGTTGCTTTGAAGTCAGCAACTATAGAACAGTCAGGATGATTCGGTTTGTGGATCTTAGGAAGAATGTAAAAGGTGGGGGCTGCATGGTTTGGGTGGGGTGAGAAGTTGTGTAGATTGATGTGTTAGTCTTTGTGAGGGGCCTGAGATTTTAAGAAGGGACTGGAGGTCAGTTTGAATCACAGGGATGGGATCTGATGGCAGATGCTGTTTGTAGAGGTGTCAGGCAGCTGTCATAGACCTTCATTAACATACACCTTTTGGTCAAGTACCACAGTGGTAGATCCTTTGCCTGCTGGAAGAAAAATGATGGAGTCATCAGCTTCTAGGGAACATAGAGCCTGGAGTTCTGCAGAGGACAGTTTAGGGTCATGTTGTGTGGATGTGAAGAAGGGTTTTGAAGCAATGCTGGATGTGAGAAATTTTGGGAAGGTTTGTGAGGGTTGATTTTGAGATAGTGATGGTGGATTGAGCTGGGATCATGGTCAAAATGGTTCAAAACAGGGTTCAGTGTCAGGTTTGCTGTTGGATAGGTTTTGGGATTGGGTTGGATATTTCCAGTTGGCATTATGTGTGAAGGAAATTAGGTCCTTCACCAAAGCAGCATGATCAAATGCAGGTTTAGGGTTGACAATGACACCCGTAGATAATACAGCTAATTCAGGAGGGGAGAGTGCTTTAGATGAAAGGTTGAGGACACTGTATTGTTGTGACTGGTTCTTCTGATTATGGGTTGTTCTTGGTTTGGAAGGCGGTGGTGAAGGCTGTGGGATGTTAAGGAAGTTGGCCAAGCTTTGTTTGTAGGAGAGGAGTGGTGGTTGATGGTGTGACTGTTTAGGGAGATGCAAAGGGACAGGGAGGGAAACACCACTCTTCAAGTAGCTTATGAGAGGGTGGGATAGCTTTCTGAGTTGAAGTCTGGCATGTTGTTGCAGTTTGAAGTTGGCTTAATGGAAGATACCATCCAAGGAAACATGATGGGCAGATAACTGCAGGATTTTGTAGAAGGAGAGAAGTCTGTTGGGATGGAAATTGGCTGATGAGGCATATAGGTCACAAATTAGGCAGATAAGAGCAAGAAAACACTATATTTCAAACTGTAAAAGAGCCTGGTCTAGAGTAGGATTACATCCAGAAACAGGGAATTTCAATATTAGGCCTGTTGGAGTAGCTACAAGGGACAAGGAGGGTTCAAGAAACAGAATGTGTGATCTTAGTTTTCATAGTGCTGGTTTGAATTTTAATATTTTCAATAATCAAGGCCATGATTGTACCAAGTATTAAAAGTATATGAAATATATTTGCTGCTGCTGCAAATATTGACATCCATTAGCTGTATAATGGAATGGTGACAACAAAAATTTGTGCCATGCTGGTACTTAAACCCAGATTTTCCACTTATAATGAGCAGTCACCTTACCGTTAGGCTATCTGATCACAACACTCAGCCAGATTGAAACTACCATATGTCGTGAGCCATGGATATACAGCCTGCAGTCATACCTCTATTATGTACACTCCTGGAAATGGAAAAAAGAACACATTGACACCGGTGTGTCAGACCCACCATACTTGCTCCGGACACTGCGAGAGGGCTGTACAAGCAATGATCACACGCACGGCACAGCGGACACACCAGGAACCGCTGTGTTGGCCGTCGAATGGCACTAGCTGCGCAGCATTTGTGCACCGCCACCGTCAGTGTCAGCCAGTTTGCCGTGGCATACGGAGCTCCATCGCAGTCTTTAACACTGGTAGCATGCCGCGACAGCGTGGACGTGAACCGTATGTGCAGTTGACGGACTTTGAGCGAGGGCGTATAGTGGGCATGCGGGAGGCCGGGTGGACGTACCGCCGAATTGCTCAACACGTGGGGCGTGAGGTCTCCACAGTACATCGATGTTGTCGCCAGTGGTCGGCGGAAGGTGCACGTGCCCGTCAACCTGGGACCGGACCGCAGCGACGCGCGGATGCACGCCAAGACCGTAGGATCCTACGCAGTGCCGTAGGGGACCGCACCGCCACTTCCCAGCAAATTAGGGACACTGTTGCTCCTGGGGTATCGGCGAGGACCATTCGCAACCATCTCCATGAAGCTGGGCTACGGTCCCGCACACCGTTAGGCCGTCTTCCGCTCACACCCCAACATCGTGGAGCCCGCCTCCAGTGGTGTCGCGACAGGCGTGAATGGAGGGACGAATGGAGACGTGTCGTCTTCAGCGATGAGAGTCGCTTCTGCCTTGGTGCCAATGATGGTCGTATGCGTGTTTGGCGCCGTGCAGGTGAGCGCCACAATCAGGACTGCATACGACCGAGGCACACAGGGCCAACACCCGGCATCATGGTGTGGGGAGCGATCTCCTACACTGGCCGTACACCACTGGTGATCGTCGAGGGGACACTGAATAGCGCACGGTACATCCAAACCGTCATCGAACCCATCGTTCTACCATTCCTAGACCGGCAAGGGCACTTGCTGTTCCAACAGGACAATGCACGTCCGCATGTATCCCGTGCCACCCAACGTGCTCTAGAAGGTGTAAGTCAACTACCCTGGCCAGCAAGATCTCCGGATCTGTCCACCATTGAGCATGTTTGGGACTGGATGAAGCGTCGTCTCACGCGGTCTGCACGTCCAGCACGAACGCTGGTCCAACTGAGGCGCCAGGTGGAAATGGCATGGCAAGCCGTTCCACAGGACTACATCCAGCATCTCTACGATCGTCTCCATGGGAGAATAGCAGCCCGCATTGCTGCGAAAGGTGGATATACACCGTACTAGTGCCGACATTGTGCATGCTCTGTTGCCTGTGTCTATGTGCCTGTGGTTCTGTCAGTGTGATCATGTGATGTATCTGACCCCAGGAATGTGTCAATAAAGTTTCCCCTTCCTGGGACAATGAATTCACGGTGTTCTTATTTCAATTTCCAGGAGTGTATATTTCTGAACAGGGGAGACATTTTGATTGAAAATTGCTTGCCCAGTCTCAGTGGATAAATGTGATATTATAAAGCCTCTGTTGTTCGGAAGTATGATGGGATGTTCCTTCAGACATGTTTGCATTTCTGAAGGAACAGCCATTGTGGCAACCACAACCATTATGAAATACTTGAAATATATTTGCAGTTTCAAATACTGACAACCAACTGCTATATAATTTAATGACAACAACGAAAATTGGTGTGACTCAAACCTGGATTTCCATGGTTGATGACCTACGGAAGTTTTGGTCTGTCCTTGAGTCATTGTTGAATGCCTAATGGTGAGGCAGTCAGTCACGATATGTGGAAAATCCAGATTCGAGTCCTGGTCCAGCACAAATTTTCATTGACGTCATTCGATTATATGGCTGAAGGTTGTCAGTATTCACAACAGGGAGTGCATTTCATGTATTTTGTAACAGCTGTAGTCACCTCAGTGCTGTTTGTTCAGGCATGCGTGCATGCATGTCCAAAGGAACACTGTATTGTACTTCTGAACGACAAAGGCACTGCAATATCATTAGTATTAAAAGTTACTTAAAGCAGATTCAGCCACAATGTTTGTTAATTTTATTTACCTTATAAACAGCATTAATAAATAATGTTGTGGAAGATGACAAATAACTTTGAAAAGAAACATTTGTCCAGCAAAAGAGAGCAGTAGGGGTTGTGTGTAACTGAACACCTTCAAAGATCTTGTAACTCTTACAGGCAGTTCCCAGTATATTCATAAATGGCATTTGTTGCTAGTAATAAAACTCAGTTTCAATTTATTTATGATTCACACAGACATAATGCAAAACAAAAAATGTTTTTGCTTACTCATCTAGGTTTCAGAGAGAGGTTCTGTGTTTTGTATTATGGTATGCTCACATTTGAGGTAAAGCGAGAAATTGAAAATTTCTGCAAATAAGAAAATTTAAAATACACATTATGATACTTGCCTACAAATTATCTTGTTAGCTATAATCAAGGACTTGTGATCTTACACTTGTACTTAGTGTAATAAAACTGAGGGCAGGGTCATTGTGAGATTGAAGATGCTGATTTCATAGAAGGAGTGACATATAAGATAAGGATTAGAAAGGACAGTCTGTGATGTGGGTTCTACCATGAGACAGGAAATGGATTGGCATGGGATATGTTTTATCTTACACTGTAGTTTTGAAAGCATACAATATACTGTTTTAAACCATTCGAACAGATTCACACAACTGTAGGCTTATATCAATGACGACAGTCTATTGAATAATTTTGTGTTAAGTGAGTCTTTAGTTTCTTCTGCTATTTCTGTTGATCAAACAGTTCATGGGTGTACTACCTGTTCATACTGTCTAGTGGACACAATATTTCAGCAATCAGTCCAGGTGTGCTGTTGTACTGTAGGTGTAGTCTACCCATAAAGAAGGTAGCTTACAAAACCTTCATTCTTGTGATACTTGGGCAATGCCTATCACTCTGGGACCCTTCCATGAAAGGATTGGTGGATGAAATACAGAAGATTCAGAGAAGAGAAAAAAAATTTTGTCACAAGTTCATTATTTATTATGAAAGCATAAGAAAAATGATCACCCAACTCCAGTGGCAGATGCTACAAAAAAGATATTGTGCATTATGACAAGGTTTCCTGTTAAAATTGCAAGAGCATAAATTTCTAGAAGACTCAACCAATATTTTGCTTCCTCCTAGATGTATTTTGTGAAAACACAATATAGGCAACTCATATATAAATTTTTCTGTTTGTTTTAGTTTCCCTTTGTCCTTTAGGAAACATGGCCACCGAGTCCAGTTTCAGTACGGACATCCTCAAAAAAGTCAGATATATTTGTTGTCATACAATGTAATATATTTCCATCATGACTGGGTTTCCCAACAATTTTGTCCAAGCAGTTGTCAGAGAAAACATTTATCATCCTTTCACAGGATGTAGTTTCACATTCATCTCTTACAAAACTGTAACTATCCCAACTGGCTGTTGCATGATTTAAGTCTCCTCCAATTATGAGAGTATAATTGAGGAACATATCTATCAGCACACTGAGGGATTTTCTTAAGTTTTCAATTACATGTGTGGTGAATCTGGTGGTCAGTGGAAGGATCCAGTTATAAGTGTATATCTGCCTTTGATACCAAATCTTATCCAAACAATGCAGTTTCAGTTTCTAAACTGAAGGATTTGAGTTTCTTGTCTACTGCATCAAATACATCGCCTCTGTTTTCTACCTAGCGTACCTATTCTTACAGTGTACACTTAGATTTACCCCAAAAAATAGTTCTGCAGTCGATGTCAGATTTCAGCATGTTTTACATTTCTAGTATTTTAAAAGCTCCACTCCTTTTAAGGACTGCTTGAAACACTGGGACTTTGTTGCTAATGGTGTGACAGTTGATCGCAATAATTTCAAGGAAGCGACCTCTGACCTATAATCACCCATCTCCCATTTCGGGGCTAGATTATCACAGAACCTGTGAAATCTCTGATTCGTGCCTTTCACAGGGCTCGTAGCCAGAGAGCCCCAATCAGGTCTGGGAACAATGCTGAAAATTATGATTTCATCGAAACTGCATGAGTGAGCAAGGCTGGAGTTCTCAAACTTTTTTGCCAGTTGCTAGAAAGAACCAAAAATGTCATCAAAGACCAGGTGACAGTCTTTGTTTAATTTAACATTTTCCAAAATCTGCTGTTGTCTGTGCCCTGTTTCATTAGTGGGTGCTGGAACAGCCTTTTTAACATGATGAGCAGACATCGCAGAGCAGATGAAGTGATCCTATTCATCTTTTGTTGCAGTTTCTCTAAAGGGAACCATTATTCACCATACATTTAAACTCTCAATGATTAACAGACCCCTACCCTTTTGCATTTGCTTTCCATTGACACAGACACAGCAGGCTTCCCAACAGGTAAAGTGCGTCTCACTGGGTTAGTTTCAGTTCACTTCAGTGAAGGTGTTGTTTACGGCAGTGCATGTAATATCCTAAGTTCTCCTTTGTCATTGATGTACCACTCAAAGTCAAATGGATGAGCATTGGTAGATCCTGTATTTCCTATAGAGAAGTACAATATCCATAGGAGAGGATATTACTTGAGATTCCTTCAATTTCTCCATTCAAATTGGCTTACAGTGCTTTGATAGCAGTCAGGACAATTTCTGTCCACATATGAACAGCTACTAATCCATCCTGTGCCCAAGAATAGCTCACAGTTGGACTGCATTCTGACTAGTGTTGTCTGGTGGTCATTAGAAGGACGAAAGTATAATTTTATGTCTGCCTCACAGTGTCTGTTGATTGACTGTCAGGCCTCACTGGTTCTGTTCTAAATTCAGAATCTGTTACACTACAAAAATGGCAAGTCACTTTTAAAATCTGAAACTTCAACACTGAAGAAAGTTCTTTGTGTTATAATGACAGAAAAACCCAAGATGAAAGAGTTAAATGATTGTGTGGCATTATTGGCTGGGAGCCCCTGTATAGAGTAGGTCAGCCACCTGGTGCAAGCCATCCTATTTGACGGTACTTTTGTGACTTATACATTGATGAAGATGAGATGAAATGATTAGTACAGCACAAACATTCAGTTCCCAAGTGAAGAAAATCTCCTGTAATATCTTGGACGGGAATCAAACCCAGGCATCATGATCTAGAGGTAGCGACACCACTCAGTAGACCATGAACTGTGAACAAAACTCAGATACAAGCTATAGATTGAAGATAACTAAGTGTATTAAACTGTTTTCAAGACTGAGATACAAGTTAAAGATTGAAGTTAACTTTGTGCATCAAAATTTTGTCAAGATATATTCACTAACAGAGCTGTAAAATAGTATTAGAAACAGAGCTAACGTATGACAAATGTGGACAATATGCACTAATGCTGAAAGTGGAAATGAAACAATGTGATATGAGAGTCATAATACTGCAAAACAAAACAGTATCACACAGTGCAGAAGCTGATTTTGTAAGAGCTCGATTTATGTCACAATGGTAATATTTGGAACAACAACTTAGAAGAAATGGGTAAATACTGAAAAAAGTGGAAACATTGCACTAATCACATAAATACCTACAGTTTAGTAAAGGTAAATGGTTTTTAAATTGATATTGATGCCAAAGTTTGGAGAATATACAACTGTAGCTCACAATTTACTATGAAATACATTAAATACAACACTTTTAAGTCACCAAAAACTCTGAAAAATGTGTATTTTATTACCTAAATACACAATGAAATAAGGGAGGGAATGAAGATACCTCTGTCACATTTTCTAAAAAGAACAGTTGCAGTTCTCAATTAACAATATGGTATGGAGTTTTCAAGACTCTCTCACGAATGTTCAGAATTACCTGCTTTTATTGTTGCAGCACTGTAAATAGGAGGGAAATAAATAGTAGTGTCAGTGGCCTTGAGAAACAACTGAGATTACTAAAATTATCCAGGGCCTAGTGTGATCCATGTCAGATTCTGTTCAGAATGTTGTGCTACATCCCATTTAACAATAATATACCAAAGATTGCCCAAATAAGAAACTGTGCTCAGTTGTTGGAAGAAAGCACAGTTTATACCTATTTACAAGAAGGATAGCAAAACTGATATACAAACATTGCCATCCTATCTCATTGCTGTACATTTGCTTGAGAGTCCTAGAAAATATTCTGAGGTAAATATAATGAAATATGTCAAAAGGGATGATCTCCTCTATACACCACCAAATATGGATTCCAGTAACATCAATTATTCAAAACTCAATTGACACTTTTTTCATATGAAATCTTGCAAACAATGGAGCAGGACAATCAAGAAGGTGCACTATTTCTTCTGTTCTGAAAAATATTTTACATAGTAGCACACCAATGTTTATGAACAGAAGTATGATTATATGGAGTAGCAAACAAAATTTGTGACTGATTTGATGATTTCTTGATATGGGTGATGTAGCTTATTACCTTGGATGAAGAGTCATTGACAGAAGTAGATGTAACTTCAGGTGCACACATGGAAGTGTATTGGTACCCTTGATGTCCATTAGTGACCTGGCAGGCAATATAAATGATAACCTCAGATGTTTTGCAGATGATACAGTTTCTGTAATTAATTACTGGCTGAAAAAAGCTGCACAGATATTCAGTCAATATGTTGATAAGATTTCAAAGTGGTGCAAAGTTTGACAACTTGCATTATATATTCTGAAATTTCAGACTGTGCTCTTTGCAAAATGCAGAAAAGTAGTATCCAATGACTACAATATCCGTGAGTTACAATTTGAATCAGTTAATTTATACAAATAACTGGGTGTAACAATTTTTGGCGATATGTAACAGAATGATCACATAAGCTCAGTTGTAGTAAAGCTGATAGGCTTCAATTCATCAATAGGGTACTGGGAAAATGGAGTCAGCCCACAATGGAGACTGCTTACAAAACACTTCTGTGTCTCATCTTGGAATATAGCTCAAATGTGTGAAACCCGTATCAAATACAACTGACAGGGGTATTGAGTGTATACAAAGAAGGGCTGCGTAGGTGGTCACAGTTTTTCTGAACCATGGGATAGCTTTGAGATGCCAAAAAAACTGAATGGACAGATGATTGACGATAGATGCTAAATATACTGCAAGAGCGTACTTACGGAAGTTTGTGAAGCAGTACTAAATAAAAAGTCTGGAGATAGGCTTCAGCCCCATATGTACTGCTTCCAGAAAGACTGTGAAGACAAGATTAGAATAATTGAAACATGTGCAGTAGTATTTATATATTGTCATTGTTACTGTGCTCCATGCACAATTGAAAGAAATCTGAATATGTGGTACAACACTATGTACTCTTTGTAATAAGAAATTAAATATACTTACAAAGAGGGTCACAGCTGAACTGCAGGCCAGTTATAATATACAGTTTAAAACTGGAGATAAAACAAGTTGTGATACTTGTGAATCATAAATGTGTATCTGGTGTCAGTGTGACTGTCCCTGTTTGTTGCATGTAGTCTACAAGGTAAATGTGCCCAGAATGAGATTTTCATTCTGCAGCGGAGTGTGCGCTGATATGAAACTTCCTAGCAGATTAAAACTGTGTACCGGACCGAGACTCGAACTCGGGACCTTTGCCTTTCACGGGCAAGTGCTCTACCGACTGAGCTACCCAAGCACGACTCACGCCCCGTCCTCACAGCTTTACTTCTGCCAGTACCTCGTCTCCTACCATCACAGAAGAGCTACTGTTAAGTGTGGAAGGTAGGACACGAGGTACTGGCAGAAGTAAAGCTGTCAGGACGGGGTGAGAGTCGTGCTTGGGTAGCTCAGTTGGTAGAGCACTTGCCCGCGAAAGGCAAAGGTCCCGAGTTCGAGTCTTGGTCCGGCACAAAGTTTTAATCTGCCAGGAAGTTTCAAGGTAAATGTGGCTTAAGTCTTCTGTTGTGTCTTAACAAAAGGTAAAGTGACATAGACATACAGTAAAAACTGAATTCTTTAGTTTTCTTATGGAACATTATGGCATTATTGTAACAAATATAGCAAAACTTAAATGTCAAACAGGATGATGCTTCATTCACGATGGAATCCTTCAGTACATCAGTTAGAGTTGAAATTGGCCACTAATGCAAAATAAATGTTGAAGTAAATGTTACTTTTACCAATAAGTTAAAAAGTCTATATCAGGCAAAACGATTTTGGTCTTCAGAGCAGATTCACTTCATGCTGCCAACGAAATAAGGAGCTAGACACTGTTCTTTTACTGCAGAAGCTTGTAGTTTCATTGAATTTTCTTCACTCAGTATGTGAAGTACTTTGTTTTACATGTGGTTTTTCCAAGTTTGAAATTGTTTATTTTGGTAAAGAAAAATCTGAATAATTAGACAGGCTTTTTATGTGTTAAAACCTATCAGAAACTATGAATATCAAGTATGAACTTTTCAGTGGATATAATCTAGAACTTGACAATATAAAAGCTAAAGAAATCTTAAGGTAATATCATGCAAAATTTTTCATGGTGGTTGTATTCATCCCACAACAAAATGGGCCTGCAGAGCACATCAGTGTGTTGTATAGTATATATCTTGCAGAAACTACAATTTCATCAAAAAACATTGCAAAAACCACTTTCTACCTATACATCCAAACTCTGCAAACCTCTGTACAATGTGCAGTAGTAACAATTACTATTGCTTCTTTGTTTTCCATTCATGTATGGAGTGTGGCAAGAGTGGCTCTTTAAACCATTGTGTGTGCTGTAATTACTCTAATCTTGTCTTTATAATCCCTTCAGGACAAATAGATAGGGGTTTTATTCCCTAGATACAATTTAATATACTTAAAGTAACCACTGAATACCAGAATATTTTCTGGGTATGCATACTGAGTTGCCAAGGTGATAGGTCAGTCTTCGTAAATCAACATATCTATGCATAAGAGATTTGGAGAAGGTTCAATATGAAAAATGCAACAGCAGTTGACACTACAAGTGAGAATTATTGCAGGCAGGAGAATCTGAAGAAGCTTGGTTATCTACGAAGCCATGAAACTGTTAGTTGTCTAATAAATTTAACTGTATTACTAGACAAGATGTTTCATTTGTCATAAACTATACATCTCAGTTTCTAGAGCAGCCGAAGGAGAGGCACTGGAGGAGATTGTTCTGGATCTATAGGTGCCAGAAGAGTTAAGTTCCTTTGGATATTGGATTTTGTATATCTCAGGAGACGAAAACCAGAGATATTTGGTTATTCTAACTTTTCTGATGCACCAGTATCAAAAAAGCCAGTCATATACCCTTGGTGAGGCTGTGAAGAAGCAGTGTGATTAGACAGATTATTAAATGGTTCATTAAACTGGAAGATGTAACTAATTTTGTAAGGTGATTAATACTGCTGTTATGAGATGAAATTCATGGATTTCCTAAATTTGGTGATGTAGGTTATTCATTTTGAATGAAGATTGTGGAAAGTAAGGACATTTTATTCAGCTTGCAGAAAGTCAAAATTAATTTGCTGCAATATTTGTATAAAATCAATTCCAATAAAATGATCTTGTCGCTCATGTAAGCAAGTAAGAAAACTGACACGGCTACTTCTTTTTTCCCTCAAAATGATTCCTTTCACTTTAATTTGAGTTATGCTTAACTAGTTTAAGTGCAAATAATATTAAGCTATATCATGATAGCTTATTGGTAATACAGTATACAGATTAAATTCAGAGGGTTGCATCTTACCTTTTTTCATGCACTTGATAATAGTTTGCAGAGCACGTATGTTGATATTAATGTGCACATTAGTTTGTTCCAAATACTTTAAGGTTGTTCTTCTTGATGAGTGAATAAACGAACAACTTCCTTAAAAGTTTATGTTAGTTTTGTATAAGCGCATGAACATGAAAGTTGGGTAAGTGTTGAGATTTTGTGCTCATGACAAACTTCTGTTTAGTTGTCAGTTATACGGCAATGTGGAGGCTAGATAGCTTTATCGTAAAATTTATTATTATTGCTAATCTTTTCCCCATGGAATGTACATGTTTGACACAAGTATCACACTCTTCTTCTCTCTCTCTCTCTCTCTCTATCTATCTATCTCTATCCATCTCCTATGTCACCTTCTCTTTGTGTAGCTCCTCCTCCTCCACAGTCTCTGACCACTTCCTCCTCCCACTCTCTGTCTGTCCACCGCCTCCTTCCACTTTCTCTGTCCGCATGTGTAGTCTCTGTAAGGCATGCTGATACCACTCACACAACACACTTCCTTCTCAACCCTGTCTACCCATCTTCTCCTCCCTGACCTCTCTGCCCATCTCATCCTCCCTACTTCTCTCTGTATCCCCATCTGCCTCTCTGTCCACCTCTTTCCCCTCTCCTCATCCAAATAACTTTCCCCCTCTCTCCATCAATCCCCTCCCCTCTCTGTCTCTGGCTGTCCCTTCCTCCCCCACTCTCAATCTCTTTCTTCCCTTCCTCTCTCTTTCTACTCTGTTTTTTGAGGGTAGCCTGCACATCAGGTACTAGGAAATGGTGTTTTTTTCCCTGACATGTAGGTTTTCCTGCAAATCAGCTTGATAAGAAGGACCGATAATACTCTAAAACGATGTGCCAGGTGTCAGGGCAGCCTTCATGTTGGGTGTGAGAAAGCTGTTTTTTGCCCTTGAGATGCAGGCTGCATGCAAAGCATGTCAATAAGACAGACCAGTATCGCCACACAACATGCCCACAGTGCATAGCTGCCTACATGCAAGAGGCTGAAAAACAGGTTTTCATCCATAGCTTCAGACCTATGTGAGTTAGGAGGTCCCCCCCCCCATGCCCCCAAGTGCCAATACTGGTTTTTTAATTAAGCTGTTATGTACTTAATTTTTTTGAAATTGATTTATTGGTTTAGGAGGAGGTGCTGGACATATGTACATACCGGGTGATCAAAAAGTCAGTATAAATTTGAAAACTGAATAAATCATGGAATAATGTAGATAGAGAGGTACAAATTGACACGCATGCTTGGAATGACATGGGGTTTTAATAGAACCAAAAAAATACAAACATTCAAAAAATGTCCGACAGATGGCACTTCATCTGATCAGAATAGCAATAATTAGCACAACAAAGTAAGACAAAGCAAAGCTGATGTTCTTTGCAGGAAATGCTCAATATGTCCACCATCATTCCTCAACAACAGCTGCAGTCGAGGAATAATGTTGTTAACAGCACTGTAAAGCATGTCTGGAGTTATGGCGAGGCATTGGCGTCGGATGTTGTCTTTCAGCATCCCTAGAGATGTTGGTCGATCACGATACATTTGCGACTTCAGGTAACCCCAAAGCCAATAATCGCATGGACTGAGGTCTGGGGACCTGGGAGGCCAAGCATGACGAAAGTGGCGGTTGAGCACACGATCATCACCATATAATGCGCACAAGAGATTTTTCACACATCTAGCAATATGGGGTGGTATTTTTTTTCCCTAATAAAACTCCATGTAATTCCAAGCATGTGTGTCAATTTTTACCTCTCTATCTACATTATTCCGTGGTTTATTAAGTTTTGAAATTTATACTGACTTGTTGATCACCCGGTATATTCTGCCATTATATATTATTCCTAGTTGTTCCTGACCATGTGATGCTGTGGCCCAGCCTTGTGAAATGGAAAAGAAAGAAAAGGGAAAGCACACATTTCTACTATGAATGGGAATTGGATATTATTGGATATCTGTCCTAATCCCCTCCGCACACACCCATTCCTCCCACCTCCATCTATGTCTATTTCCTCTTCCCCATCTGTTTGTCCATCTCCTCCTCTCTCTGTCCATCACTTCCTGCCACCTTGCTCTGTCTATCACCTTCTCCCCCCTCTCTCTGTCCATCTCCTCCTTTCTGTTTTCTATGCTCATTTGCTTCCAACCCATTGTCTATCTCATATCTGCCCCCCCTCTCTCTGATCTGATCCTTGTTTGCTGTTATTGCAACAACTACAGAGTCTGTAGTAGTGCCAATCATAAGCCAATAAGCCATAAATATAATGTTCCTGTTTGCTAACAATGTTTCACACATTTATTTCAGTACCCTGTAAAAATTTGAAGTAAATGATCAAGTACTTTCTGAGATTTTTCTTAACAATATTTCCTCTTTATATGTTATATATATACAGGGTGGATGAAATTGCTGTTACAAACTTCTAGGACATGTAGAAGGTAGTGAGTACATAACATTTTGAATAGTAACCCATGTCCAGAAATGTATCGTTTCCATTCTACAACAGTTTCAATGCAGATGATTATCTCATCCACGCCCACATGAGGAATGTAGTTAGGCGTGACCCAGTACAATTGTTGCAATCCATTTGAAAAGAATACTGACTCGTTCCATTATTACTTACTCATTTGCATTACAACTTACACCTTATGATTTACATTAGTCGATAACAACAAGAACCCAGCATCCACGGCACCAGCCGCAACATACCGGTGCTTTACAACAGCAGCTGGATGTGGCAACCACCAACGTTGTTACACACATTGTACCTCCGAAGCATGTCCTGGTACACTCTCTCCATCCCACCTGGTGCCTCTTCAGTGTCTTGTGCAGTGGCCAGAACTCATGCCAGCAGATCTTCCTCTGTCTCTGCAGGTGTCTCATAAATTAGGCTCTTCATACGACCCCACAAGAAGTAGTCCATAGGGATTAAATCTGGCATTCATGGCGGCCACGCAGTTGGACCACCATGGCCTATCCATCTTTCACCATACCGTCTGTTGAGATGTCTCCAGACAGTCAGTGAAAAGTGAGGTGGTGCTCCATCATTTAAAACCACATTTCCTGACGGACATTCAATGGCACAGCTTCCAAGAATGCGTCCATTACGTGTCGTAGGAAGACTAAGTATGCAGGACCCGTGAGCTTGGATGGAAGGAGGTATGGTCCAATCACATGACCATCCAGAATCCCTGCCCACATGTTAATTCCAAACCTGTCTTGAAATCCCTGAACATGCATGGCATGAGGGTTTTTGTCCACCCATACATGGCTATTTCGAGCATTTAGAACACAATCCCTTGTGAACCTACATTCATCTGTGAAGAGAACTCAACGTGGAAACAGGCACGTCGATGCAACAGTGCAGGAATCATGTGCAGAAGGTGACACGTTGTGCAAAGTCTGCTGGACCCATAGCGTGTACCCTTTTGTAAGTGGTACAGATGTAATTGTTGCTCATGCAGGACATCCAAGATGGTACTGTGACTAACAGCCATTGCACTTGCAATTGTTCGCAAACTCATTGATGGGCTATCTTCAATGCGGTGCAGTACACCTTCTTCAAATTCGGGAGTGCGGCGTTTCCGTGTAGCACCACAGTCCTGCCTCCTCACGGTGAAGGTGCCTGTTTCTCGTAGCCGTTGTGTAACTTGGGCAAACAGTTTGTGCAATGGAGTGTGACGGTGTGGAAAACGTTCGTGATACAGCTGACTAGCAACTCTTCCATTACCCCAGTTTCACCAAACACAAAGAGCATGTCTGTGTATTCTGCAAATGTGTACTGCACAATGTTTCCTCAATCGGTGATGCACAGGTATTGACTCGGTCTCACAGCAAAGCAGACAATAAGTGACATCTGGGGATCATTTGACGTAGTACATGCCATCATGTCTACCCTGTTGCATTCCAGGACAGGGAACTCTGAGATGTTTCTCTTGCCCTAAGCAGACGTTGCCAAGGTACACATCTGAACTGAAACTATTGTAGAATGGAAACGATACAATTCTGGACACGGGTTCCTATTCAAAATGTTATGTACTCACTACCCTCTACATGTCCTAGAAGTCTGTAACGGGAATTTCTGACCACCCTGTGTTTGTACATATATATTTCCTCTTTATATATTACATATTTATTTATATTACATATATTTAAAAACTAGGTATATAAAAATTCATGTATTTAAATGAAACATTGTGTCAAAATTTTGAAGAAATTGGTGAAGAAATTTTGGAGATATAAGATTTTGAACTAACATTTACATTTTTAAGATTTCTCTTATAACTATTACACATATGCTTATATATTATATGTGGCGTTCCAGTAGGTATGTAAAACATGCACATGTTCAAATGTAATGTTGTCCAAAAATGTGAAAGGAATCATTGAAGAACTTTCAGACTTAAGATTTAAACAAACGAACATTTACATTTTTATTTATATAGAAGGTAGAGAACTATAAGTCTATTTTTACCAGTTGCAGACATAGTTTGTCACTGGAAATGTTTAGCTGTATACTCCAGGTTACCTAATTATAGTATCAGATGTTTTTGCATTGTGTAACATATCTGCATAACAGTGACTTACAGTGTAGTTGTTAAAACAAATCATAAGACCCTGTAAGATGTAGTCATGAAGTATGAATTATCACTCCAAATAATTCAAACTATGACCTTGAAACCTGCTGATGATATTAGAATTCCTCAACATGCTCATCCTCCAATGTAACACTTTTTTCGTAATGGTGGATGACTTGGTGGAAACCTCGATTGTAGAAGTGTGCATTTTCGTACTGTAAGTAACATTCCACCTCTAAAATAATTTCATCATCATTTTGGAAATGGCTCTTTTGTAATTGTTTCTTCATCTGAGGAAAGAAGAAGAGGTCACTGGGTGTTACAGCAGGAGAATACGCAGTGATGAGGCAAAATTTGATAGCCCAAGGAAGCAGCATGTGTGTCTGTCTCCTGGGAAGAATGAGCTGAGACATTACCATGGAACACGTCCTTGGAAACTTTCCATTATGTTTAATTTTGCCAACCTCCAGTGACCCTGTCAAGAAATTTTGGTAGTATGCTCTACTGACAGTTTGCCCCTTCTGAACATTATAACTAAGATCACAACAGACCCAAAAAAACACTCAGCATCACATTGTCCAATGAGTTGGGCCTTTTTCCTTTTTGCTGGTGATGAAATCACATGTTTCCACTGTTTGCTTTGCTTCTCTGTCTTAGAGCCATGGTCATACATCCAGCATTCAACCATGGTGGTTAGGCAGATAAATAAATCGTCTGGATTGAAACAACTACATCATTTCTGCTACTGCATTGGTTTAGTGGGTTTTTGAATGGGTATGAGCAGTTGCTAATGCAGTGAGCAGCAACTTTTATCTCATTCAGCACATCCTATGAGATGATGAAAACTGCTCTGTGACTGATTTTTACTTTTCCCGCTATCTCCTTAGTTGTGATATACTGGTCTTTGACCACCAGAGCCTCCATGTTTCATGTGGTTCCCAGTTCTTCACAGAAAGATGATCTACTACTTTCTTCTTCATTATTCAGACTTGTTTGACCACAATTGAAATGTCTGCACCACAGAAAAGAAATTACTATGTGACACTTCATTTTATGAGTGAGCTGCATTATTTTGTTTGGCTTCCCTAACAATAAGTTGCAATACTGCTGTATGAGGATTTCAATGTGTACCACAATTGCTGACTTGAAGCTGCAAAGCAAAGGAATAATGTATCTTCTTTTGGGATGATATTAAAACTTTGTGACATTACTCATAAATACATATTGACAACAGTGACATGTACATTGATAAAAGTTTAGCTATTGTCAGTCTTTAAAATGCATCACATTTAAGTAAACTGAGAGACTTAACCTTTAAAAAATTTAAATATTACAACAGCTACATATGATATCTCCTAACTCAGTTAAGCGTGTTTCAGAATGTTCGATCGCTCTCATATTTTATGTTCCATACAGAAACCAAACCTCTTAATACTGAGTCTGAATCTTTTTTCGTCTTAAAAGAGACAATCTATAACTTTTAGAAGTGCTTACTCCTTCTTTTGGAGCAAAGGCAAGGTAGTGTGTGGCTGCTACCAGACAAATTCACAGTTATTATCCGTATCTTGTTGTGACCATACTGATTGGTGGTTTCAGGAGTCACAGTAAGTTATTAGTCTGAATGTTGTTTCATCATTTTGCATAAGAACTGTTTGGTCTGGTATACATGTCTGTTGTTTCATTCAATGTGACACTAACTGCACTTATTTTCATCCAATAAATCATGTAGTCACATCATAACAAAGTTAATTTATCCCATTGTATTTCGATATTTATTTTACTGTTATTATTTTTATTTGTGAAGCATTGTTACTCAGTTGTAGTAATTAGTAAAGAAGCCCACAATCTACACCTACATTTATACTCTCCAAACCACTGTAAAGTGTATGGCAGAGAGTACTTCACATTCTATCACATATTTAGGTTTTTTCCATTCCAGCCACAGTTGGAGTGTGGGAAGAATGAGTGCTTAAATGTATCTTGCATGCTCTAACTAATCTAATCCTGTCTTCATAATTGATATTTAATTTTGTGAATGACATTACACACACACACACACACACACACACACACACACACAAGGCTGCATGATCATTTCTATTTATGCTGTACCAATTATGTTTCTTGAAACTTTTCAAGAGAGAAGGGTCGTGTCTTCAAATGTCTCCCAGTTTAGATTTTTCTGCATCTCAAACTCTCCCATGGCTTAAGCAAATCTGTGACCACAGCTGCTGCTCCTCTTTGTATACATTCAGTATCCCCTATCAGTCTTCTTTGCATTTTGTTGCATCTAGGTATTTGTATAAGTAAACTGATTCCAGTTGTGACTGATACTAATGAAACAACCTTGGAAACATGTGTATGGGCATACTGTACCCGAATGATGATGTCCTTCAACATTCCTGGGCACTGAACTATGTTGCAGAAGTTTTGCTGGGAATCCCTTACACATCCTCTATACATTCCCAATCTCTACTCATGCAATTTCCATATTTATGGAGCACTGAGACAAGTTGATTCACTACAGATGAAGAGGTGCATGCCTGGGAACATTGTGATTCTGTAGGGATTGATCATCTTGTCCTACAGTGGATTAAACTTATTAACAGTTGTTGCAATTACTTTTGAAATAATAAACAATTTACATACTTTTTCCATCAGTCTTGTTTTAATTTGACTGGCACTTATGTAAACATAATCAGAGGGATAGTAATTGGCCTCAGCACCCACCTGTAATAAACGTTGGAGCCACAACATGTGAGCAGTTCATTGTAACACCTTTGTTGAGAGATGTGTTAGACTGTGTTCTCCAACATAAAGTTTTATGTCAAATAAATATCATATTGTAATTTAAAAGTTTTGCAACCAATACAGGGTAATAAAATCTTAGAGAAATTCAGCACATATCACTAAGCGAATGACAATCCTTACAAACAATACTATGAAAAGGATAGATTGCTACCGACCATATAGCAGAGATTTTGAGGTGCAGACAGGCACAACAAAAAGACTACTGAACACATCAGCTTTTAGCCATGAGGCCTTCTTCTGAAATAGACAACACACACACACACACACACACACATTACCGTAAATGCAGCTCACAAACACATGACCACGGTCTATGGTTGCCGAGGCTACACTGTGAGCAACTGCGCATGATGGGAGAAGCAGTCTGAGTGGTGAGGGTAAGGAGGCTGAGGTGTGGAGGGAGAGGTAGAGCAGGGTATGGGTGGGGGACGGTAGTGCTGTTTGTGGGAACATGCTGGGACAAGGTGGAGAGAGGGTAGGGCATCTAGGTGCAATCGGGAGAATCGACATTGGCAGAGGGGGTGGGGGGTGGAAAAGGAGAGAAAGAGAAGTAAAAAGACTGTGGGTGTGTTGATGGAGTTATGTGAATGTAGGATGTAGGATATATTGCTGGGAGAGTTCCCACCTGCACAATTAAGAGAAGCTGGTGTTGGTAGGAAAAATCCAGATGAAGAATCCTTGTGAAACTACCACAAGTACATTACTAATGAAAAGCTGATAATCTCACCAAATTCAGAAATCTAATAGCCACTGCTAATAGTTTTTACCTGTTTACTGTGGACTACATCAGTTTTAACATCTGTTCTTCTAAACTGACACTATTGCCTTGCTTAACTCTGTAACAATATACCATTTCCTCTTACAGGTAAGATAGCTTTCTTCTTCTAATTTTTTCAGTATTCATTATTAATGGTAATTTATGCTGGATAAATCAGTGTCGGACATAACTACACAACAGCCAAAAAAAGTAATGGTTCCAATTTGATTCGAATGTTTTGTATTTAAAATGTTATATAAAATGGGAGTAAAAGGATCATACATTGTACAAAATGAAGCAAAATAATGTAAGCAAATCTTGTTGTGGGCATTACAGCATCACTTTCTGACATATAAATTACAAAGGTCAGTCACCCAATACGTATCCCAAAAGCTAGCTGAAATATTATCAAGTGTCAAGATAGGAAAATTAATGTAGGACATATTAGACGAATGGTATACACATTTAAAAGAAAATGTAAAACATGCAGATGCAGAAGAATGTAACTAGGATATAGATTTTAATAACATATTGGTGCTGCCCAAAACACATAATATTTATAGAAGGAAAATACAGACAGCACTTGAAATCTCCACATATGAGTGCAATTTCAATAGAGATGATGGCTATAAACTTTCAGCTTTGTGGCTACCTGGCATCAAGAAAGCAAGTACCCAGCCACAGTGCACAATGAATTTAAACAACTTTGTTGGCATGACAACAACAATGTTTTGATAATACCCCCCTCCCACCTCTCTTTCGGTATTTACCCAACAATATTGGCATTCTGGAGATTTTTACACAGCAGCTCAACTTCTTTTTTTATATTAAAAAAATAAAATAAAATAAAAAATAACTTTTGTAAGAGCACACTGAAAAAGATCCCAGCAAAGAGGTCAAAATATAAAGTTTGAAGAGGAAAGTAACAATTCAGAAGATTTCAGCATCAATGTATTAAACAAATCAGCAGAAACCATAGCCCAGAGTGACATACATTAATGAAGGATGAAGCGAATGAGTAATTTAGTACATTGACTATTGAAATAAAGCATTGGAGAGTTCAAATAGGTCTACAGGTTTTGTGATGCATGCTTAGCAATCAGCTCAATGTGTGGCACTTAAATGCAGCTCTGATTCATATAATTTCTGCTGTTCAAGTACGTAATGATTTACAGAATGAAATTTCGCTGTGCAGCAGAGTGTGCACTATTATGAAATATCGTTTCTCCCAGGCATGTTAATCCTGCAAGATCTGCAGGAGAAGTTTGGAAAGTAGGAAAGAAGTACTGCAGAAGGGGAGCTGTCAGGGTTGATCTGCGAGAGTCATGCCTGAATTACTTAGTTGATAAGAGCATTCCTCATGAAGGGTAAAGCTCCTGATTTGAGTCCCGGTCCACACAGTTTTAATCTGACTGGAAATTTTATATGATGATTTGAATACATCAATGAATAATTATAATTATATGTTATGATGATTCAGTTGGGTGTATTTGAGTATGCTATATTTTCCATATGGCAGTAGTGCATTACAAAACAAAATAATGTGTTGGGCCAGTTACAGTAATCAATGAAAGGGTATGCTAATGGAAAAAGGGGATCTATTAGGCATGAAAATGAAAAAGAGACCTACCTAAACTGACTCTTGAAGAGAGTTGTTCTGTTAACATACAATGTAGCATTTATTAAATATCCATAGATGTTACCAACAATAAGTTTCTTGTATTTTTCAGTACTCTTAGGATGTTTCCAAAATCCTTATTCTTAAATATCAAACTTCGGCACAACATTGAAATTGAAACTAAGAGCTGTGTATTGCCAATCATTGACTAGCCAGTAATTCATGCCATATGACACTCAGGCTATAGCAGTATTCCATGATTGGACTCCATTTTACAGACAGAAATCTGTAATTTTTTTTAGATCATTATAAGCTACTACCCTGTAAGATGTGTATTTTGAGGTGAGCAGTATTAGACTGTTGCAATTTCACAAGGTGAAATTCGTATACTGCTTAATTTTCAGTAATTATGTAGCGTATGTAATGTAATCTCAGTGTACACCTGTCAGTCTATATTTAATACTCAGATGTGTACATATGCAACATATCATTTTGACTGTGCAGGAGAAGCTAGAAAGTACTGAGCTGCCACATGTTCAGGAACACTTAGAAAAATGGGAAGAGCAAATGTTGGCTGAATTTCCACATCGAAAAGTTAAGACTTTGGTTACAGATATTAGTGGCAAAACAGTTTGTGTTACAAGATTTTTCCGAGCTCTTGCACCACCAGGTAAATGCCAATGTTTGGATATCATGCATAGTAGATTTTGGCTTTTATACTTGTGTGTTTAATTATAAATTCCTCCATGCACTTGCACCTGCACAAGCATAGTACAGTAATTCGTCTACATGACTAGGAATATCCCAAAATGAAATTATAATCATTTTTAAAATCATTTTGCTCTTTGGTAGCAGACCACTTAATCCTGACAATAAAGTGAAAAATGTAAAAATGGACAAAGAATCATCTGGATTCTTTGTCCTGAAAAACAGTAAATTTTTAATAGAAAAAGATCAGTTTCAAGAAGTGGGTACTTTTTTCACCTTGGAATGTGGGTGAAGGTAAACAGAGCTGGACAGTATGAAATAAAAAAGTATTACACATGTAGTGATTATTGTCTGCCAAACATTACCTTTGTCACCAACATATACTATGTGACTATGTTCCCTGATTTCAATCTGTGCATGTGTTTTTGTGTCTGTAATATTCAACTAATATATAATATTTTTGCATTTGGCCGTTTCGGTAGCTGTCTTATCCAACTATTGATGATAGTGACTGAATTGACCACATTAGTGACCCCACATTTCCGTGCATTTTATTGACGATTGTATGTTCTGTGGCATTGTTTGCTATAATCAATGGATTGCCTGAAATCCAGTGGTCTGCATTCCATGCTATCCATACCAGCTTTAGACTTCGAATGTGAAGCCCAAAGAGCTAATGCTGATGCAAGAGACACATT
Source organism: Schistocerca serialis cubense (assembly GCF_023864345.2). Lineage (NCBI taxonomy): Eukaryota > Metazoa > Arthropoda > Insecta > Orthoptera > Acrididae > Schistocerca > Schistocerca serialis. Next base: position 896,576,940 of record NC_064641.1, read on the forward strand.
TCCTTTCATCTACAACACATGATGGGTTTAACTTATCCCAGACCTCAATGGCAGATACATTGTACACCATCTGCTTCATTCACTCCACGTCATGCTGACCCTAGTGTGCCCAGTATCATTATTATGTGCCTATGAAACCTGACATTATCATGCATTGTGTAAATGTGCAACATGCATCACCACCAGTGTTTCGTGGTCAGCATATATCATATTGCTAACCACACACTATACCCCAGTGTGTCATATGACCACCAGATCCACTCTTTGTGCATATTCCACCATTCTCTGTGTCACTTACAGCTGGCACATTCACGCCGGTCAGCCCCGTGCGTGTGCCATCCACTCCACATTGCTTCCAAGGTTTTCATTAACCCCCTTTCCCCTCTCCAACAGAGACACTGGGCAACACCCTGTACCAGAGACTCACTCTGCATGTACACCTACTGCCACTCTTTTGGACAACCACGTTCATCTCTTCCACACTGGCTGACCACGTGTCGACTGCATCATGCACTTCATGTGGCTGCCGCCTTGCCCTATCCACCGGGACCTCAGGCAATGCACCGATCTGACTGCAGACCCTGCATGTCATATTAATCAAGATTGTAGTTCTGCCATTGTACAATCCTACCCATCACTGTTTGTGCCTCATGAGTCGTCAGCTCATCTTTCGCTTAACAGCATGTTTTGATTGGCTGATTCCTGAAACTGCTGCTGCTGCTGCTGCAGAAAGGCAAACCAAAGATGTAGTTTGCATTGGTAGACAATTTGCTCAACATCCATAGCATCATCAACAATGACACATACTTCATCTGCATATATACAGTGTCTCATCAGTGATTTGGTGCTTTGCTCTCCCACCCATTGCACATACATCACTGCTGAAACTAGTGTTATTGAACAACTGTCACATGCTTCTGAAGAGGCCATTCATCATATGAATTGTGATGAACATCTGGGACCCCAAATTCTGTCACAACTCTGGTGCCAGTTGCAGATCCAAGTTGACCCTGTGATCATGCCAGACATTGCACTGTGGACACTGTGGCTTGTCAGACATCCTCATCAACTACAGTTATGGGTCCTTTCATTGTAGTTTGACCCTCTGGATATCAAACTTTGCCTCGTGGACCAAGTGTTCTGGATCATCTGCCATAGACAGCTACTGCCACTGTCCAACACCTGTGGTTATTTTGATGACAAAGTTGCCAACAGCACTCTCCCCCTCTACACAACATGTGATGTGTTTAACATTTCCCAGTCATCAGTAGCAGGAACAGTGTACAACACCTGCTTCCTTTACTCAAGGTCATGCTATCCTTTCACCTGGGTAGCAATGATCGGGCAGGAGCACGCAAGAAGAGTGTGTGTGACTGAGTGCAGTCATCTGGCAATAACCTCTGTACAATGCCTTTACTGGATCCCTGACATACACTGATTCCAGCTGAAGCCAACACCAAACACATGGCACTTCCATCAAAGCTCAACAGAGGCAAACATAATACCTGCAACACCCCTCACCCATTCTGCCCACTCTGCTTGTTTCATACCATGTTTGGCAATGCAGCAAGGAAATGCCATATATCATGTATTTGCATCCCCGAACTTCACTCTTGGGCCAGTGTAGGTGCCTCTGTGCCCAACAATCCCACACAGCGCCTTGTCAAACATCTTCCACTGAGTGTTTCCTCCGACTCAAGTGAGAGATTCTACATATCTGACCACAGCTTGAAGATTCAATTCCTTGTCAACACCAGCACAGAGGCTAGCATTGTCCCTACGCCCTTGGCACCTGCTCATGCCTTTCCAACCAAACTCATGCTATCCACAGCCAACAAGTCTCAAATCAGCATGGTTGTGGCAGCTGACCTCCAATCTACCTTACGCCAGACCTCAAATTTACGTGGACATTTCATGTCGCCGATATCAATGGACCAGTGCTTGGTATGGACTTTCTCAGCCACTTCAGTTTATCTTCAGGTATCCAGACAGCATCACTACTGCACCATGCAAATGGCTCATGTATATCAGGCACATTCGGCCACGTTGACTCCACCACTGCAAGCTCACAGGATGCCAAATGTTATCAGTATACAGGATCAAGCCCTTATGGACATTGAGTATGTGTGACTCAGTGCGATCATCTGGCAATAATCTGTGCACTGCCTCTACTGGATTACACCCCCAGCCCAACTGAGCCCTTTGATGAAGAGGCAACAAGTGATTCTCACTCCGTCTCGTGCTCCAAAAGCACTAACAGTGAAACATCATGCAGTGTGTGTGACGACAACTCTCCATCATGTGACACTTTCCCCCAACACCTTCAGACATCACCATGTGCCATGTTTACACTCAACATCATGGACCATTGCACTGATGATCTGGCCATCAAAATTTGTGATGACCCGTATTCGTGTTCACCACTACTCCCACCACCCATTCTGGCACAGTGGTGACACACGTCACGTTGCTTAACACCTTAGAGCTGCCCCCCAATGCAGAGGAGGCGTGAGTATCAGCCAGGTTCTCCATTGGTTTGTTTATCCAGAATTATCTACCTACCACACTATTTAAATGACTGTGTAGCCTTTTCCCACAGTGATGAGTTTGTTTGGTGAGGTTTCCATCAAATTCAAATAACTGACATTCACTCAAGGTTATGTAGAACAACTCAAATATCTGCCCACTTTTAATTTAAAACTTTATCATCCCCAAAGTCACTGGTGCAATTTCAAGCTTTTTATTAATAATTTTCCTTACCCAACTTTGTTCTGGAGGTTCTCTCTAACTGTGGAAGTGAATAAGCAAATAATCTCTTGAAAACTACACTTAGAATTATTTTCAGGGGTAGTAAAACGCCTGTTTATCATCAGATAACAAAAGTTCCGTATGAAATATTAAATATTGATTTATTTCCTAAATTCATGTAATGAAAACATTTGACAATTGTTAACTTCAATATAAGGAAAAGTGCTAGTCACTGTAAAGATGACATGTTGAGCTGCACACAGGCATGATGAAAAGCTTTCGGCCAAAGCCTTGTTCAGAAAAGGAAACACACACACACACATTCATTCACACAGGCAGCACACCTCATGCACATGACTGCCATCTCTGGCAGCTCGGACTGGAATGTAACTGTCACATTGAACAAAAGCAGCAACCTGGAGGGGACAGGGAACAAGGAGGAATAGCAGGGTATGGGTAGAGGGAGAGAAGAGCATTGTATGGCAGAGCACGCAGGGACTAGATGGAGGCATGACAAGGTTTCCACCAGGCGCAGCATCGAAATGTTGTGGTGGCAGGGAGGTGGGGAGGGGAAAGGGGGGGGAGAGCAGAGAGTGGAAAAGGGGAAAGACAGGTGGGTGTGTTGACAGAGAACAGTGCACAATTAGGGTGAGTGGACATGAATAGGGAGAAGATGATAGACCAGAGGGGGTGGAAACTATGGGTTGGAAGGTGTGAGGGCAGTAGGTTACTGTAGGTTGAGGTCAGGATAATTCCAGCAGTGGAGAATGTGTTGTAAGGATAACTCCCATATGTGTATTTCAGAAAAGCTGGTGGCAGAGAGGAGGATCCAGATGGCACGGGTTGTGAAGCAGTCATTGAAATCAAACCTATTATGTTCAGCAGCATGTTGTGCCACAGGGAAGTCTACTTTGCTGTTGGCCACAGTTTGTCTGTGGACAGTCATCCTGGTGGACACCTGGTTGATAGTCATACAAATATAAAAAGTTGTGCAATGATTACAGCAGAGCTGGTTTATGACATGTCTGCTGTCACAGGTGCCCTGGCTTCTGTTCAGATGGGATAAGCCTGGTGCAGGACTTGAATAGGAAGTGCTGAGTGGATGGATTGGGCGGGCCTTGCAGCTGGGTCTTCCACAGGTATATGATTCCTGTGGGGGCACTCCTTTGTAGCTGGTTCTTTTGTGTGGTGGGAGGATTGGGGATGTCTGGGGAAACGACACTAGAGATCTGTTTGTGGAATAGGTCTGGAGGATGATGCCTGTTTGTGAATGCCTTCATGAGACCTTCAGCATACTAGGCAGTGGAGTCCTTGTCACTGCAGATACGCCATTCCCAGTTAGCTCTGTGAGAGGGATTGTGTGATTTGGATGGGATGACAGCTATCAAAATGCAGATGCTGTTGGTGGTTGGTCAGTTCACTATGGAAGGAAGTGCAGATGGATCCATCAGAGAGAAGGAGGCCAACATCCAGGAAATTGGCATACTGAGTCGAGTAGAACCAGGTGAAGCAGATGGGAGAGAGGTGGAGAGTCAGTGGAAGAAGTGGTTGATATCATTGATGCAAGGCTAGATATTTGGCAGTTGGTTGGAGGTATTGTTCAGTGAGGGCCAAAATTCTTTCCATGGGGGCACAATAACCAGCTACAGTGGGGCATCATGGTTTCTTGTGTTTGTTGGGTTTTGGGTAGAATGTAGAAGGTGCATATGTGGGGTGTCATAGGGGCGAAATGGGGAATGGATTCATGGGAGAGGTTCTGGGAAGGGCCTAAGGCTTTAAACAGGGGTTGGAGGTGATGTTGGACTTCTGGGATGGGATCAGTCTAGCAGAGTTTAGAGGTAGAGGAGTCAGATAACTGGCAAAGGCCTTCTACCAGTTAATCACTACAGTTCATAATGACAGTGGTGGTACTTTTGTCTGCAGGCAGAATGTTTAGATTAGAATTTGTTTTGAAGTTTGTATGGCTGTACTTTCTTCTGCTGAATGGTAGGTGTTCTTTGGAAGGAACCTGTGGAAGGGTGGTGAGGCCAAGTTGGATGTAAGGAATTCCTGGAAGGTGACCAAGGGGTAGTTAGGAGAGAGGGAGGAAGGGAGAATCACAGTTGGATGGTGGTATGAAATGGGAGAGGTAGGGTTCAATGTTGGGATTTGGTTGGAGGAAACACTGGCAAAGAAGCATTCCCATTGCAGGGATTGGGAAAAGGAGAGTCTTTGACAAGTCCTACGTGGCTAAATTTGGGGATAGGGCTCAGGTGAGGCCTTTGGACAGGCATGAAACTTCTGTGGAGCTGAGTGCTTCAGTGCAAATGTTAACAACCATTTTCCATAAATGCTTTGGCTCGTGATTTAGAAAGGTCAGTAGACAGGGTCTGGGTGCCATGAGAGGCTCATAAGGAAAAACGCTGTGGGTAGGATAAAGATTGGAGAGTAGTGCCATAAGGTGACAGTAGAATGCCAGCAGGTTGGATAAGGTATGGAGTATGTGTCTGGAATTCTTATCCAGGTGTTCAAGAGCAAGGGATTCAGTTTCAGAGATACGTTGTATGTGGTAGGGATTGTAGAGTAGCAGTATCTTGCAAAGGGAGTAGAAGCAATTCTGGGATGCCTGTACCATGGAGATGTGTTTTTGCAGTACCAGGTTCATGAGTGCCACAGACTGGTAGAATCTGAAAAGGTGAAGGTCATTGTGAAAGGAGGGATGGGAGCCAGAGAGATGAATATTGATGGTTGGGTCATTGTGGGGGATTCCATGGTTTAGGCAGTGTTTAAGGAAGCAGATGTGAGATTGGGTTTTAGCTAGAGAAAGAGGTACTTTTCAGGACTGGTGCAGAAAGATGGAGCCGTGTTCCATTGTGGCACAAATGGCATAGGGGAAATGAATGTATTAGATGGTTGTGAGGGGAGCTGGATAACAAGCATTTTCAATGATGAGACTGTATGACATCTCCATACCATGCCAGTACTCTGCTCATTAAGCATCTTGTTAAGGTTTTCTCTCCCAATGACATGTCCAAATATCTATTTAATTCTAGTGACTTCTTTGGCATGCCTGCCAGTGACCCACATGTCTGTCAGCCATAGCCCCACACCCTCAGCTCATCCATGACCTCTTCTTGCATTTCCTGTGGCCAGTGGTTATCCACAAAGGCTTTTCCAAATCATTGTACATCATCCTGTTCAAATTTAATGTATCTGTCCAGTTGGCAGCTCCTTGCTCCATCCTCCTCACTGCAAAGTACATGTTTTTATTGTTGGCCCATTTCATCCATATTTCACTTTTAAGATTGTGCAAAAATGCCACTGGATGTAGTCTCCCTCCTGGTTGGAATCTCTTGCCATCTCCATCAGAAGGTTGCCCTTCTTATAAACAATTTACTGCTACATTGTTCACTCAAGACTCTATTGATTTTAGTGGCTTCCTTCTATATCATTTCTTTTACAAAGGTATATATGTTATCATTGTCAGCAGTCACAGTGTCAGCAACCATATTTTCTCATGTTGTTAACACTGTCTTGCTCTTGGTGAATCTCTGCCTTATTGTTATCACTAACTTTAATTATTTTTGTCTCATTTCATACAGAGACTAGTTGTGCATCAAAGAGGTTGTAATTGCTGGTGCACCTAGCCACAGCTGGTTTGACTTGCATTATTTTTCAGTTTGTCTGTCTGCCCTTTGTGACACATTTTTCAGTTTATTGATTTGCTCATTCCATTGAATAAGGAATTCTGCTGGCTGAGATGTTACCTCTCTGATTTAGGCCCAGTTTTCCTCTATCATCCTATTGAAATACATAGTGTTTTCTTCTTTCTGACCTTTAACTCTTGATTTATTTGAGCACTGTTTTCCTGAATCTTTTTCTTCAGTTCAGGTGAATTTTCATGTATATTTTTCTCTATCCCTTTCAAGGCAGATGTCTTTCTATCCCAATGCCCTCACAGCTGCTAAAAATGTCTGCATACCTAAATTCTTTTCCCCTCTGGTAATTGTCTGAGTTTGTTCCTGTTTTATATTGCTTACTTTGCTTTGTTAGTATTCTTTCTGCAGTTGTGAAATTAGTGTACTACTGTCTTTCACATCTACTGCCTCATTCACGAAATAAAAGTCTATTTCACTGGTTTCTGACATTTCTGCGATACCTGAATCTGCATCTACCTTTTCATTTTGTTCCCGGCTTGTATAACTTAAAATTCTATTCACTATCTGTCTTGTCTTGTTCCTCCATGACTTCTATTGCTTTAGCCACATTTCACCAATTTTCACTTCCCGACACCATACATTAGGTTATTTCCAACATTCACCCAAAATACACTTCTACTCATCAACACCTACAGCAGCAATGCCGTATGCAACCCACTATGCCAGTGAAGCTTTTGCAAGACATCCAAATTTTTGCTGCAATGCTGTCGTTGATGTTTTGTGGTGCCGATGTCCGATACCACTGGAACCTGTCTTCTTTACTACATGTTCATGGTGTTCACTGTTTCACTTGTATGCCACTTCTTGCATACATGTCAGGCACCACTGCTGTTTGCATGTCCAACATGCTCAAATTCATGTCTCCTCATTACTCTTTATATCAATATTTTTCATTTTAACTTCAGATGTCCATCTTCTGCAATTCCTTCACCAGATGTTAACTTGACTAGCTCAAAAATGCTACAGACTCTCTATGCTCATTATTACTAGTATTGTCAGCACCACATGACAATGCCACATCTGCCAGAAAAGGTGTGTAATGACAGAAGGTACTGGAAGATAAGATTTACTAGCTAGCACATACTGCTAAGTAGATCGTTGCTATGGGTATTAGTAACAGCACACTTACAGTGAATGTGCTCACTGGAAAGAGCTACATTGGGGTTGGTAAACATTGCTGTGGCTGATGAGGATAGGATTTCAAGTAGGATATTTCTTATATTGCAACTTGATGAGGCACAGTGAAAGATGAAGATGATCTTTTCAAAGCCTTGGTGATATTCAGTGATAAGTGGTATAATAGCTGGCAGTTGATTGACAGTGGTGACAGATTTGTTGGGTATTGTGTAAAGAAATAGCACAAGAAATCTCCTTGTAGACTAAATGGGAAGAATAGTGTCTGTCTTTAAAGGCTTTGGCATGTTTATTGGTGTATCTGAATATCACCTTCTTCCCATTACACATGGAATACTCACAGCTGTTGTGTGATATGAATGTTTTTAGCATGTAATGTATGGCAGGTGTCAGAACTGAGATAAAGATGTCATCAGTGAAAAAATGGGAATGATCCTTTAGGTGGCTCATAAACGATGATCGTGGGAACATGCCATGTGACTTCCCTGAGTAGTTTTGCAGATTTCTGTGTGATTTGCTTACAAAGCAGAAATAATTATGAATCGGCATGTGGTTAACCAAGAGGTTAGGAAAGTGGGTGGTGGATTTGGTGTCAAGAGGTTCAAGTGGCTCTAAGCACTATGGGACTCAACTGCTGTGGTCATCAGTCCCCTAGACTTAGAACTACTTAAACCTAACTAACCTAAGGGCATCACACACATCCATGCTCGAGGCAGGATTCGAACCTGTGACCGTAGCAGCAGCACAGTTCCAGACTGAAGCACCTAGAACTGCTCGGTCACAGTGTCCAGTGTGTCAGGAGGTAGAAGGTAATTTTCCGTGGTAGAAAAGCCATGGTTCTGTGGAATGTTGGCATACAGGGATGCTACAAGCAAAGAGTCTGGTGATACTGTGACAGGAGCTGTGAAAAGGCAGTGGAAGAAGTAATTAGTGACTTGGATGCTGGAAGTGAGTTTGCAAAAAATTCATTGGATAAGCTGGTCTATCATTTGTGAGCCACAACTGAACAAACACTAGAGAGATCTTTATTTTGAGCAGAAGACCATTTTTTTCTTTTCTTTTATATCGCAGACATGTTTTGCTGAAGCTCCAGCATTGTCAGTGGACTTTCTATTAAAGAGGAAAAATGCTCCGTCATTAGCATCATTCAGCATTTTTCCCGTAGGTGAAAAGTTTTGGAATGGACCTAATATAATAATGTTGGTTCAAGTTCATGTTGAACTTCTATGACAGGATCGCAGTGCCAAGGTTTTTTTTAAAGGAATTTTAGAAAGCTGGCAGTGGCCCCTCATCAAATAGTCACTGCAACTGATGCCCATGTTGGTGGACTCTTAGTCTGTGAGAAAAATGGTAACCTTAAGATTGATTTAAAGTCATCAAAAGCAGCATATAACATAGCTGTGATGCTGGACTCATGGAAAGACATTTGGGGAAGGTACACTATGTGACTGAATGTATTTGGGCACATGGCTGAAAATGACATACAAGTTTGTGGTGCCCTCCATCGGTGATTCTGGAATTCAATATGGTGTTGGCCCACCGTTAGCCTTGATGAGAGCTTCTAGTCTTGCAGGCATACATTCAATCAGGTGCTGGAAGATTTCTTGTGGAATGGCAGCCCATTCTTCATGGAGTTCTGCACTGAGGAGAGGTGTTGATGTCAGTCAGTAAGGCCTGGTGCGAAGTCGGCATTCCAAAACATCCCAAAAGTGTTCTATAGGATTCGGATCAGGACTCTGTGCAGGCCAAACCATGTCATGTAACCACTCCGCCACAGGCCGTATATTATGAACAGGTGCTCAATCATGTTGAAAGATGCAGTTGCCATTGCCCAATTGCTCTTCAACTGTGGGAAGCAAGAAGGTGCTTAAAACATCAGTGTAGGCCTGTGCTGTGATAGTGCCATGCATAACAACAAGGGGTGCAAGCCCCCTCCATGAAAAACCTGACCACACCATAACACCACTGCCTCTGAATTTTACTTTTGGCACTACACACACTGGCAGATGATGTTCACCGGGGATTCGTCATACCCACACCCTGCCATTGGATCGGCATGTTGTGTACCATAATTTTTCACTCCACACAACGTTTTTTCACTGTTCAGTCATCCAATGTTTAGCTCCTTACATCAGGCAAGGCATCGTTTGGTGTTTCTTCTCATCTCCCGTCTAACTGTCATAGTACTTTCAGTGGATCCTCATACAGTTTGGTATTCCTGTGTGATAGTCTGGATAGATGTCTGCCTATCACACATTACCACCCTTTTCAACTGTCAGCAGTCTCTGTCAGTCAACAGACAAGGTCGGCCTGTTCGCCTTTGTGCTGTACATGTCCCTCCACATTTCCACTTCATTATCACATCAGAAACAGTGGACCTAGGGATGTTTAGGAGTGTGAAAATCTTGTGCACAGATGTATGACACAAGTGACACCCAATCACCTGACCACATTTGAAGTCCATGAGTTCCGCAGAGCACCCCATTCTGCTCTCTCATGATGTCTAATGACTACTGAGGTCACTGATATGGAGTACCTGGCAGCACAATGCACCTAATATGAAAAACGTATGTTTTTGGGGGTGTCCAGATACTTATGATCAAATAGTGCAGGTAAAGCTAGGTTGGAGCTGAGGAATGTCTGGGAGTGTTCCTGGTAGTTTATGTGCAGAGGAGAGGGAGCTTGGGGAGGATTTCAGTTGAAGTGAGTCTTGAAGTGGTTATGGCAAGCTTCATTATGTGCATTAGCTCGACTGTGGTCAGTTGTGTGGGTAGGGAAAACATCTTCCAGTGAAATAAATGAATTAAGGAGGTCATTGACAAAGCCTGAAAAGAACAGCATGATTAAGCATAGTTTTTGAACTGAAAGTAAAGCTTTTTGAGAGGAATGAGACTTATGCTGCAGTCAGGTATTTGGAAGACAGATTAACAGCAGTATTGGTAAGCTGCAGATAGTGTTAAAGTAATTTAGTTTATGGGGAGGAGGATGTGGAAGTCTATGGAAAAGTGATAGGTAGAGTAGGTCATCAAAGCAGGCTCTGGAAACTATGAGAGGTTGACAGAGAGAAAGGCTATGGGGGTTAATGGTTTTTTTGTGAGTATTGGTATTTCCAGATGGGAAGAAGGCAAAGGTTACATGGCTTTCTCAAATGGTTTTGTAAATGTAATTCTGTGGTTTCATTCTCAGAGATGGGAAGCCCTAAGGGTCTACCGGGAAGCATAGATATTTTTATTGTAAGACTTTTAAATATGTGCAATCTAGAAGTTTGGGTTGGTAGTGGGTGCTATGGTTATGTTTTGCAATTTGTGTTGACAGGAAAAAATGAACACTAAGTGCATAAATAAATAGAAGGAGAAAGTACAGGAGATTTTAGGTATGAAACAAGCCTTGCATTTGAGAAAACAGTGGATTATGGTATAGCTGTTCTTTTTGTAATTGTATGTTATAACAGTGGGCAGTGGGTGTTCAAAGTGTGCAATAGTGAGTGACAGGGAGGATAAGGGAGGTGGTGATGTGTGTGTGTGTGTGTGTGTGTGTGTGTGTGTGTGTGTGTGTGTGTGTGTGAGAGAGAGAGAGAGAGAGAGAGAGAGAGAGAGAGAGATTAGCTACAAAGCTAGCATACCATACATCAATAAGGTTAGTTGCTGTTGTTTTCACTGCATGGTCATCCTTTTAGTTTTGTCAGGTGACTTGAGGGAACTAAAACTAGTATCCAGCTCCATAATTGATGAAGGTTTAGAAACCAGATTTTTGTGAGCTGAGTTACACATTTCTAATAACAAACATTTTTCAGATAGACAAACATTTTTCAGATAGAAAAATTCAAAGCTTTGGTATGAGTACGTTAGGCCTATACATTTTGACAGCAGAGTCACCATATTTTGCACTTTCTCGTTTACCTCTCCCTTAGGTCAATGTCTATTGAATATCTTGTGTGCTATTAAAAACATAATTTCGTCAGTTTTCTTGCAATCCTGATGTAGACGCATTGCACTGATAATATTTCAGATCTGTGTGGAGATGATGGTCCTGTGACAGCAGAAATGGCTGCTCGCTATGTTGCAATGATACCTGTTATATCTGGTAACACACTATTCCCAGGACTTTTTGATGTGTGGCTGACATCAGATGTAAGTGCACTTTTCTTTGTAGCAAGCAGTTTAATTACATAATAGTAATATAATAGCTGTTCTAGGTGAATTTCCACTGGCAAGAGAAGAAGTAATTCTAAATAAATTAAATGTAATCAAACAACAGTTTCTCACACATTCAGGTACAAGATTATATTACTCATGCATAAACTGGAGAACTGTAGTTCTTTCTTTTTATGCCAGTGATTATACAAATATAAAAATGTTTTTCAGAATAAAAGTTGTAATAAGTATTCTTCATCTGTGAAATTTAAATGTTTTGTACTATCACCGCATGTTATATTCTGGGCAGGGAGAGGGGAGGGATCCACTTATTATCCCAATATTTTGCTTTTAACAAAGAATTTCTTTAAAATTATGGCATTTTTTATATATGTGGTGTCTGTTCCTTTCAGACAAGTGTGAAATAACAGAACCATTTTGATCATGCAGCAACACTGTATTTTACAGATTACAAGACACACTTCTTTTCTTTGAAAGGTGCATCTTATGCTCAAAATTAATTTAAAAATATCCAGTGATTGATTTAAAATTCTGACCAGTCTTAAAAATTGCCATATTTTCGATGCCATGGGAAACCTATCTCTATCTGCCAGCCTTGGATTCAACTGGCAGCAGCAGTACACCAATGCAATTCTCATGAGTTGTAGGGATTCACAAGCCTGCAAACACGCTCTCCTTCCTGCCCCACCATAACAAACCCAGAACACCGTTTAACCTTTGATGCGTCATTGCCATCAAATGTGCCAGTGAACATGAATTAAAGTGATTTGTGTTATCAGTAACAGTACAATATTTTTGTTAGTAGCTAGTTTCGTAATGGAAAAAATAAAAAGCATTCATATGATGGGGCTATAAATTGAAAGTAATAGCAGATGCAGAAGAACATGGAAACACAGCAGCTGAGTGGCGTTTCGGCCCTCCACCAACATAAAAAAACATTCGCAGTTAGCGAGCCAGTAAAGAAGGACTGAAAAATGAGAAAAACTTTAGGGGTGGAGTTGGTTTGTGCTACAGGTTTGTGAACCAACATGGACTTAGTATGCGAACCAAAAACCAAAGTATTTTGGAAAATGGCACAAGAGCATGAAGAGAAAATATTATCTTTCTATTGCTTTATTATTCAACATCAAAAGAAAACCTATGTGGAACTAAGCCAAGTAGTGAATATGGACAAAACTCCTCTGACATTTGATTTGCTGGGTAACAGAACAGCTGTCTTGAAAAGTTCTAAAACTGTAACTATAAAAACAAGTTGGCATCAAAAATTGCAGTATACTGTTGTCCTTTCATGCTGTGCTGACAGTACTAACTTTTATCCAGTGATCATTTTCAAGCACAAAACAATGCCAAATCCTGAAATATTGCCAGGTTTTGTTGTTCACATACATGACAAGGGTTGGATGGACTTGGCTGGTATGACATTATTGATTAACAGAGTGTGGGAGAGAAGGAAACATGCTTTATGGAAGAAGAGTTCTTGTGATAGACCAGTTTAGCAATCATTTGAAAAATCCTGTGAAAGAGAAATTGAGACAGTGAAATACAGAGCTTGCTGTTATTCCAGGACAACCTGCTTAATAATTGCAACCTCTTGATGTCTCCATAAATAAACCATTTACAGTGAATATGAGAAAGGAATGGAACAAGTGGATGATGAATTAAATCCAACATGAATTCACGCCGAAGGGAGTGTTAAAATGACCTTCAATGAAACAAATATGTGAGTGGATAAAACAGTTATGGTCTAGAGTGAGAGAAGATTTGTTGTTAAATCTTTCAAGAAGTGCAGCATAAGCGACACTCTCGATGGCAATGAAGAGCATCTTATATATGAAAAGGACAACAATGATGATGGAGACGAAGAAGAAGAAAGTTCAAATGACAGGTTTCAGGGATTTTAAAGGTCACTTTGGTTTCATAAACTAAGATTTTTTTTAGTCTGGTTTTGCAATCTAATAATAAAAATGTTAAAAATGTTATTTTAAAAAAATTGCTTAAAAATTAAGGTGCAGTTTACAGTCCATAGATAGTCCGTAAAATAAGATATGATTCAAGGGGGAATTAAAGACATCAGCTGCCAGTGAGCATTGATTTATGTCAAAGGGAGAAGTTGAAAATTTTTGTCAACCCAGGTTTCAAACCTGGATCTCCTGCTTAACAGGCAAATTAACTGACCACTACATTATCTGGACACAGTAGTCATCGCAACTGCCCAGACTGCCCTAGGACGCACCCATCAGACCCAAATTCCCACCTATCTACACATTACTGAAATAGTGCCCATTGCCCATTATCTTCATTATTCACAGCATTTCACCGATTCTCATAAGAGTTGAAGATTGGTGTGCTGCAACCCCTTTAGTGCAGATGCACTGCAAGCTTGAACTCTTATGGGAATTGGCAAAATGACATGAGTAATGAGTATAATGGGTATGGGGCTCTACATCAGTGGTCTGAGGATAAGTTGAGAATCTGGGTCTGATGGGAAGCATGCTAGGGTAGTCCATGCAGCTGCAATGATCAGTGTGTCTGTATGGGATACTGGTCAGCTCATCTGCCTAGGAAGCAGGAGACCCAACTTCAAATCTCCATCCAGCACAAATTTGCAACTTTCTCCATTGATATAAATCAGTACTTGCTGGCGTCTAATGTATTTCATTCCTTTGTGTCATGCATTTGTTATAGTTATATTCAGTGCACTCTTATTTTGTATACACTGACAGAAATGGAAAGCGTTACACTGTGAAGCACAAATCTAGTATTTATAAAACTTGAGGAAATGTTCATTGCAAAGCAGGAATAAAATGGTTAAACTCAGATTCCATTTTAAAGTAATGGCCACCATCAACATCAGTAAGATGTGTTACCCCACACGCATTAGTGCTCTCTTGTGTTCTTTGAATCACAGAGACCGCCAGACTTTGAATATCATCCTGGAGGAATTTTTTGCCATGCCTGAAACACATGCTGTGTCAGTTCATGAAGATTGCTGCCTGGAGGCTGTTATATGTCTTCCCATCACATCCCAGACATGATCTGTGGGTGACAAATGAACAGGCTCAATCAGTACATTCCTTGAGGTCTTTGTGATGCGAACTGTATGGTCAGGTATTGCATTATCCACTGGAATATACATTTTGGTACTCTGTTCATGAAGTATATGACAACAGTATTTACAGTTCTAACTATGCACTTCCAAACACTCATCCACCGTTCAACAGTTACCAAATCAGTTGCATCTTTGTATCCATGATTCCAGGAGTTGAAGGGGTAAGGCATCAAGAATCACTGCTCCCTGTGACATTTTAACTTGGCATCTACAGAGATTTTGGCACCAATACTACCACCAAAAACTCGTCACTGGACACCACATTATGTCCTCAGCATCTCAGTTGACGCTGGCTCTACACCGTGCAAGTCTGTGGTACCTGTGACATGGTGGCAGTGATAAACTGCAAATGATAATTTGAGATTTCCCATACAACTTCTACTAATATTTCGGACAGTTTGTGATGACATCCAGACTGTAACCATATTTCAATTGCTGTCAGCCATCTGTTTGTCAGAGCAATCTTCTAATGGTGTAACCTTTCTGAAAGGACCTGTGCCTACTCTTCTTGCTGCACAATTTTCCTGAGTGCACCTCATCAGCTTCACTTCTTAGTAGTCACATTGTAGCTAACTGTCTGTGAGAACATTGGTATGATGCTCCCATGTCTCAAAGTTTGAAAGACGGTGATAAACTGCACATGCACATCCTCTGGGCATGCAGTGTTACAAATTCCACTTTCAAACACCCGATAACCATCATACATAAACACACTACTCACCATCTGCAAGAGTGGCATTTTTCTTTACTGCAAATACCGAGAACAGGCTTCAGTAAGGATGAAATCTTAATCAACATGTATCTTGCTGGCATGGAAATTCTGATGCATCAGTTAAGTACCATGTAGTGAAAGTATTTGCAGTATAGCACTTTCCATTTCCATTTTCTATATCTACACTTCTGATGCAGATATACTATTTGCTAAAATAAGTGTCAGTGAATCACAAAATTGACAACGTAGGTTCTTCTTCTCCTTCTCATTCTTCTCCTCCTCCTCCTCCTGCTTTTATGGCCTCATTGGACGGTTTCAATCAATTTCTGGTCATTTTCAGTAGGTTTTCTTTCTGAATTGCCCAGTATCTTTTCATTCATTCTGATCTTTTTTGTTGTTCCTCATCTGTAAATACTCTTTCTTATTGCTTGTTGTTTGTCTGTATTTTATTTCAATCTTATTTTTATGTTTTTCAGTTGCTTTAAATTTTCTGTTTTGTTTTGCTAATCATCCAGGGTTAATTCTAGCTCTTTCATATCCTCCCTGATATTCCATATCCATCCTGCTTGTTGCTTCATGTTCCAAAGTTTGTTTATAATTTTTCTTGATAGTCTGGTTTCTGGTTTCCTTGTAATGTGACCAAAAAAAGAGATGCTTTTTTCTGTATAGTACCTGCAGTGGGCTCCAGTCTGCTGTACACCACTTCATGTGGCACAATCTGCCATTTTTCGTTATTTTGATCGTTCTTATTTATGTGTATTCTAGATATTCTTCTCTCTACTTTTAGGATTTTGTCAAATATGTTTCTCTGGGTGACTGAAAAGAGTTTCACTTCCATATGTCACTTCTTGTTGAACCAGCATATTGTAATGTTTTAATTTAATTTTGATTGAGAGACATATTTTATTGTATGCAACCATGTTAATTTTTGAGCTTTTATCATTTTGTTAGCTGTTACATGCATGTTTCTTGCTTCCCTGTTATTTACTGCGATGTGGTTGATTAATAGTGGATCTGCTACCATTTTCTCAGTCTTTTTGAATGATATCTGGAGTCCTGTTCATTGTGCTATATTTTGTAGGGTTGTTAGTTGATTTCTGGCTTCTTGAATGTATTAGCTAGTAACGCTAAGTCATCTAAGAATCCCAAGCAGTTTAAGTTTATTTTATCTTTCTTGGTTCCATTTCTTATGTTTTTAGGATTTTCCTTGTACCATTCTCTCATCATGCACTCAGTCACACAGTTGAAAAGTAACAGAGATAAATCATCTTCCTGTCTTAACCCTGTTTTAGTCATAAATGGCTCAGATATTTCTCCTCTGAACTTTACAGTAGATTTGGTGTTCATTAAAGCTAAATTTTTATTTGGGGTGGAGACTGAAATTTCTTAGTATCTTCATCACTGAAGATCTGTAGAAACAATGATAAGCATTCTTGAAGTCTGTAGTCAGTATTCTCATAGTTCTTCCTTGTTCCAGATTTTCACTGTGCATTGGTGTAATGATATCTTCACTGGTTCTGCTGCGTATTTCCAAAGTTCCACAAATTTTTGATCTTTTAGTTTTTGAGCTCTTTAAAAGCTTTGTAGACTTCATGGATTGCATGTGGGTTTACACTTTCTGCTGGAGTTTTAATAGGGGCATCTGTGTTTATTTATAGTAGTTTTGGAACATTGTGATTTAAATTCTATTACAGATTCAATTATTTTGAGAGTGACCCCATATCATGTTCCTAACTGTGGACATTGTTTCAATACACTTTTTCTTGGTATTTCCCTATAAATTATATATCTGTGTGATTCTGTTGGTTCCTGATCAGTGTTTCTCATTTCCTGAAATCCTCCTTTGCAATCCATTTTGTCTGCTACAATTTTGAGTTTCCTTGGGTGTATGATGGAATTTATGTTGTGTGTTGCTATGTAGTTTATCTGTCCTGTGTTGAATCTAAATTTTGATCTTCTGTCAGTCTTGGCTATTTTCAGATGCTCCAACTCATCTAAGTCATCTGTCAAGTGAGTGCCCACCATATCCTTGTGCAGTCTTCCTTGAAAAATCACCAAACAGTGGACTTTTCCTTAAAAGATTTCCTTTCATCTTCAACTTTCAAAGGTAGTCACTATTGTATGGAGCAAGCCCCAAGTTACAACTAGCATCATTAACTGCAGAGGCTGGTTTGTGTTTGGTCCACAAGAGCTATTGTATTTTGCTGTAGGTTCGTAAACTCAGCTTGCATGAGGCTTCCAACCAGTTGTTTCCTTTCAACTGTTCTTTCCTTATTTGAATGATGGTCAGAATTTTTGTACAGATTCTTATTTGTGTGAGTAACTTTCCATAGATTTCAGTACATAAAGTTCTGCCATTCTCTTTTAAGTACCTACCCATCCAAAAATAAAACCGACTCTGATGTTTGAATTGATACTACAGACATACAAGAAATTTTAAAAATCTGAGTGATGCTTCTTTCCATGACCCAATCTACTGAAAGTGTCATTAAGCCTTACTTGTCGGTTTTCTTGTGGCAGTGTGCAGGGTTTTTCATGTCTCACGGAAAGTAAGTTGTTGTGAGATAGGGTCAAAGTAGAACTGATAAGCAATTTGTAAAGATATATTATTCTAGTGACATCATTTCATGTCTATGAAACATACTGAATAATAAAATGGTATCAAAATTGTCTGTAGTCTCTCCAGGAATAGGACTGGGCATCATGTTACTAAAATGTACAGTAAGGCTAGCAAAACCTGACAACACAACAATAAATTTCACATAAAAGAAGAAAAACTTAGATTAGATGAAATTTTGTCACCAGTATTGAATACAATAAATAATATCAAATCAATCAATATAGGTGACAGTTGAAAGTCGATGCCACCTTGGGGCATAAACTTGGATTTCCTGCTCATTGTGAGAAGCTGTCATTACTATTAGGCTATCTGTGCCACTCACACCTCCAGTCATTTCATTTTAGTGCATTTACTTAATTTCAGAACATCATTCCATTCGTCTGCCAGGCTCTGGAACTCACATTGGCCCATAAATAGTCAGTTGTATGCCTTAGACTTTAGCCTCGCACATAACGACCACCAACAGTGAGTGGAAGCTCAACAATGTTTCAGCTTCTGGTGGTAAATACCACAGATTTTCTCACAAGATATTTGAAAGTGAACCACCATAAATTTTTGATACCTGTACATTTCTCCTATTATTTCATCATTATACTCGAGTAATGTGTTTACACCAAGTTATAATTTTTTTTAAAATCATGGTTCTTCCAATGATATATATGACATATTTTAATTGTAATTTAATTTTCTTTCTTATTGTCTGATACATGCATCTTTATATTAAATAATAGGAGGAAAATCATACAAACTTTTCTGTGTATTAAACTGACTATACTATTGGTTCACCCAAATTAGGTAATTTTTCATATCGCAAATACTTGTATTAACAATTTTATCCAATGAGAGTCCTTTTGAATCTATAGTTCTCTCTTTTAGTTTAATAAATATATTATCTGTCTCTGAAATCAATGCACCATTACACTGATCTCTGTTGTATGTTGTCTATTGAATACATATTGATTTGTTATGTATATTATCTGAATTGTCTTTTGAGCTTTTCTGATTCATTTTGATTTTTTAGAATCAGTTGTTCAAGCAGTTCTTTTGATTTTTGTTACCTCACAGAGTCCATAGCATTAATATTGCAGTGGATATTGCCCTAATGTTATAAATCTCAATCTAATCCATGTGTATTACGAAGTTCCGTATTTTGTAATATTGTAACTTTTTATGAATTAGTCCTATTCTGCAAATATTTCAGACAAAAAAGTGAGCCACATATCTGTACCATGATAATGATATAAACAGTATAACATAAGGTTAACAAACATATCTGGGAAATTTTATTTTGTGTTACATCAGTATATTTTGGTATATTTTTCAGCAAGTTGTGAGGTTGCTGTCTGGCGACTGTGAGGACCATGCTGTGCTGCTGTGTTGCTACCTCCTGCATCTGGGAATGCAAGCCTGGCTGCTCCTCGGAGTTGGTGTGCCCCATGGACCAGCTGCCTATGTTTTAACTCGAGATGCCCCAGGAACTTTCCGCATTTGGGATCCTGTGTCTGGTCAAGCATGTAGCATCACAGACACATTCTGTCCTCTCCAAAAAACATATTGCCTCATTAATGAAGACAATGTGAGTACTGGTACTGATTATTAAGTTACACTGAATACAGTAAGACTTTCTCCATTTAATGCAATAAATAATGGAGGTAGTTAAGCAAGCAAGCACATAGAAATAACAATACAACTGGGAATTTTATCTTTGACACATAAGGGAACAAAGCAAAAATACTTATGGTTCATGCAAAAAAGGGTTAAGAGGCCATCAGTTGATGTCCATTCTAAACATTACTAATAATAATAATTTCATGTGGCTCAGTGAAATCCACTGGACACCACTTCAGCAGCTTAAGTGTCCTGTAACCTGCTCTAGTTATTGAACTGGGGAAAGAGGACATACAGTTTAACATGAAATCTGAACCACATGGTGTTTCTGACGACTCCTCACAGAACAGAGAGATGAAGACTGGATTAAAACAAAGACTGAAGAATCTGTGGCCCGGCCAAGATTCGACCCTCTCAGTTTCCAGGCATGCATTTCACTGCTAAATCAACAGAATCAACATGTATATAGATAGAATCAAACAATGTGAAATCCAGTTTGGAATATGAACAATATTATGAAAAGGATAGGTTGCTACTCACCATAAATATGACACAGTGAGTTGCAGACAGGCATCATTGTGCTTTCAGTCATAGCCTTCTTCAGATCTCTGTCCACTCCAGCCAGAATGCAATGGTGTTGTGCTGAATAGAAGTAGCAAGTCAGAGTGGGGGGATAGCAGGGTACATGTAGGGAGAAAGGAGTGAGTGCTGCCTGGCCGTGTGTGCAGGGACTAGTGCAGATAGCACATTGTAAGGATAACTCCCTTCTGTGCAATTCAGAAAAGCTGGTGGTGGAGGAGTGAATACAGATGGCCCACATTGTGAAGCGGACATTGAAATAAATCTAAAAACAAAGATGTAGTGACTTACCAAATGAAAGTGCTGGCAGGTCGACAGGCACACAAACAACACAAACAAACACAAACATACACACATATACAGACACAAGCAGACATATTTAAATATGTCTGCTTGTGTCTGTATATGTGTGGATGGATATGTGTGTGTTTGTGCGAGTGTATACCCGTCCTTTTTCCCCCTAAGGTAAGTCTTTCCGCTCCCGGGATTGGAATGACTCCTTACCCTCTCCCTTAAAACCCACATCCTTTCGTCTTTCCCTCTCCTTCCCTCTTTCCTGATGAGGCAACAGTTTGTTGCGAAAGCTTGAATTTTGTGTGTATGTTTGTGTTTGTTTGTGTGCCTGTCAACCTGCCAGCACTTTCATTTAGTAAGTCACTACATCTTTGTTTTTAGATATATTTTTCCTACGTGGAATGTTTCCCTCTATTATAACCAGGACATTGAAATAAGTTTGTTATGTTCAGCTGCATGTTGTGCCACAGTTTGGTGGTGGCCATTAATCCTGGTGGACAGCTGCTTCGTAGTCATACCAATATTAAAAGCTGTTAATTGATTGCAGCAGAGCTGTTATATGACATGGCTAATTTCACAGTTGGACCAGTCTCTGATGGGATAAGGTAAGCAAGCATGTGATAGGACTGGAATATGGCGTGCTGGGTGGATGGATTGGGACAGATCTTGCACCTGGGTCTTCTGCATGAAAATGATCCCTTTGGCAAGGGGATGGGATTGGGAGTGGCATAGTTATGGGCTAGGTTGTGGGGGTCAAGTGGTTGATGGAATGTCACTTTATGGGGGAGGGGTGGGGGGCAGAATAATCTTGGGATGACTGCCCCTCATTTCAATGGCAAGGTGATAGATAATCAAAGTCCTGACAAAGGATGTGGTTCAGCTGTTTCACTCTGGTATACAATTGGGTGACAAAGGGAGCAGTTCTTTGTAGCTGGTTCTTATGGGTAGAGGGAGGATTGATTGTGTGTGGGGATATAGCACAGGACATCAGTTAATGGACTAGGTATGGGAGTAGTGCCTGTCTGTAAGACCTTCAGGGATTTCTTGCCACTGCAAATATGTCGTCCTCAGCTGGCCAGGCTGTACGGGGGGAATTTTTTGGTGCGGAAGGGATGGCAGCTGTTCAAATGCTGGTACTGCTGGTGGTTCGTGGGTTTAATGTGGACAGATCTGTGAATGTAACCATCGAAGAGGAGGAGGTCAATGTCCAGGAATGTGGGACTCTGGGTTGAGGAGAACCAGGTGAGGTGGATGGGAAGAAAGTGTTGAGGTCATGAAGGAATAGGACTGAATGTCTGGCTCCTGACTCCAGATCTTGAAGATATAATCAGTGAACCTTAACCAAGCCAGAGGTCAGGGTTTCAGGAGGCTAGGAAGGTTTCCTCTTGATGGCTCATAAGCAAGTTGGTATAGGTAGGTGCCATGCTGGTGCCCATGGGTCTGTTGCAGATTTGTTTGTATACCTTTCCTTCAAAGGAGAACTATTTGCACATTAGGTAAAGTTAGTAAGGTTTGTGAGAATGGAGATAATGGTAATGGTAGAAATGTTGATAGGTTTGGAGAAAGGCAACAAATATGTAATATGGAGTTTGCTAAAGAGGAAGGCTATATAGGTGTCTCTTTCAATAAAAGCAGGTGCAAACGGCAGAAGCATAGATTTGTGAGAGATTTAAATAAAAGTAATGGGAATAAATTTGTGGGGAATGATGTAAGTTATGAATGTGTAATGAATGAGTGTGTGAATGGTGATGAATGGAAAGATTCAGGGGCTTAAAAAGGAGTTAAAGAGGAGATGAATTTTGTGAAAGCAAATTGGATGGAGAGTTCTGAAGAGGTATTAGCAAATAGTAGCAATTGCAGTAAGGAAGGTGATGTAGTAACAAGTATTTGTGAGTCTACAAAAACATCGATGTTAGTGAAGGTGGTGTAGCTTTGGTCTCGCCAGCTGCAAGTGAGAGTGATTGTGTTTCAGCGGAAAGCATCAAAGTTACTAAGGGAGGCTTAGCATTGGTCTCACCAGCAGTTGAAGTTAAAAATGTATCTGCAGAGGTAGATGATTTCTGTTTAAAGGAACAGAGTAATGGTAATTTATGTAATGATGTAAAGCTACTGGTATTGATACTTCGGAGGAAGGAATTTATGCGTTTCTAATCACGAATGAAGGCGAAACGAAACTTATTGATGAATGTGTGAATCTAAAACGTATGTCAGAGTGTGAAAGTGAGAATGTATGTAAAATAGGATCGGGGGCTAATCTGGATGAAAAGTGTGTAGAAATGACAGTATGTGCTGATTTTTGTCCAATCACAGCAGAATGTAGCAAGTCTGGAAGTCCCAAAATTGTACAACAAGGTAGCAGCAATTTGTGTAACGTACCGGCGGAGGATAAAGTGGTGTATCATTCATGTAAAGTTAATTTGTCGAAGGAGGAAAGAAAGGTTTCTGAGGTGAATTTATGTAGTGATTTAAATAGTGTGTCAGCATATAAGGTTGCTGAGATGAATATTTATGGTAATGATGGCTTAGGCATCAATGTATTCTTTCAGAAAGATAAAGTGTTTAATAGTGAATTGATGTGTAATTTTGTTGAAGCTGCAAGTGTTGATATTTTTGAGGGGAAGAAACAGTAAAGTTGTGCATGCTGTGGGTAATGAATCAGTGAAATGTATGGAAGAACTAAGAAAATTTAGAGAGGGCTGAAGTAAATAGTGTGGATGGGGATAGCTTGTGTAATGAAGTTCGTACAAATTGGTATATGAAGGAGGAGCGTGATTCTAATAAGACTGATTGGCATTGGTATGCTAGAATGTTACGGTCGTTGCTGCCACATATGTGGAAACAAGAGAAATTTGAAATAGCTAAGGGCATATAGAGAAAGGGGAGAAATGAAAAGCTGTTCTAATTTGTAATTAGTGGTAGTAATTTTGGAGAGATAATTTATATGTTTTACTTGGGGGTTCATTAGTAATTTGTTAGTTTATTGTGGCACTGTACATGTGCAAGAGGGGGAAGTTTAGGCACTGAGGGTGCGTGGAGGTCAGTGACTTCATGAATTTAAGTAAAATATGTATCCATTTATGCTTTGTATAAGAGTGTGGCAAAGAATTTAGTGGTCAATTTGAAGGACATTAAAAGTGTAATTGTATGTGCAAACAATTTTTGGTGTGTGGAGGTGGGAAGAATTGATCAAAGCCAAATAAATAGAACTTATGGAAATTTGAGCTTACTGTGATTCAGTCGTTTGCCTTGTGACTTTGTTCCTAAAGTATCATTTTCCACTGGAGGGAATCTTTAATGAGGATCCTGGTTGGTTTTGGGAAATGGTTTGTTGAGGGGTTTGTACTTTTGGTTTTCATTGTAGACAAATTTGTCACGATAAATGGTGGAACTTGGAATTCAGAGGCAGACACAATTTCTGTGAGGCACTTGGTCAAAAGACTGATGTGAGTTGATCAATACTTCATGCTAAAATCCGTGTGACCATGTGTAGTGCGACGGAAAAATTAGTGCAAGAAGGCGCCTTAGCGCTGAGTGAGTGGCACAAGAAGTGCTTACAAAATTACACATAAATGAAAGTGTATTTAAAAAACTTCATTTCTTGTCAAAAAAAAAGTTGTGTATGCATAACTGAAATGTTGGCATTTATTTAATATGCCATTTCGTTCATAATTTGTGTTATTTTATTTCAAAATTCATGCTGCTCTCACACCACTACAAAAATTTTGTGAACCCTATTGGCCTGGCATTTTAATCAGTTAATTCTGTTCTTTGTAATTTGTTTATGTGTACTAGTATGAACTGAAGGTTGCTACTTCTGAACATTCTGGCAAGCCAGAATGTTAATAAGTGGAGGTGTGCGAAGTAACAGGCAAATTGTGGTGCCCTGAAAATATTCTAAGTTCGGAGTTGGCGTGGCCGCTTGGCGGGTGTGGGTCGCTCGGCAAGCCGACCACGTGGTGCCGGATGTTCGCCGAAGCAAGAGGGGTCCAGCCCGATTGCGTGGCTGGGAATTCCATGTTGACACTGTGACAAGGACGGTGCTTTGTGTTGATGAAGGAGACATCTATGCCGGGAGTGCCAAATATGGTGGACTTTGTGAAACCATGATAGCAGACATTTCACAGTTCATATGGAAATTTATAGTAGCCAGATGAATCGTGATACCTCAAAAAGAAACATGTGCATTACTATTATTTGCACGACGATTCTGATGGTGTAATCAGATTTTCAATACCTTTATTAATTTAAAGTTTAATATCTGACCATAAATTATACAAGCAATACCCAGCAACGAATTTCCAAAATCTAAACGTTTTATCTGATTTTGTTGATCAACGTGTCTTTAGGAAGCTTTTAGTGTAAAGCTAAATTAGTGTAAATTACAGGCATGTGACTTGAATAGTACATGAGTTATTGGAGGTCAAAGTGGCCGATTACTATCGATCGCGTCAGGCCATAAGTACTCCACAGTTACACGAAAAAAACAGTAGCAGCATGCTTATAAATATATTTACTATTCTATGCCTTTGTTTATATCCAATAAATGCTCTTCATGAAGAAATTGGTCAATTATTTACTGTGTTTTAGAAAGCACAGAGACGTTAGGCTAGTGGCCTACTTTTGCTTGCTGTACCTTTGATATATGTCTATTTTTTGTTTATGTGTTTAATAATGTGTATTAGTGTGTGTTTATGGTCCAGCTGTAGGAATATTTATTTAATTTCAAGTTATTTTTTGTATCTCCAGTATTTTGTATGTGTTTAAATACGTTTGTGAGTGTACATTGGCTTGGAGACATGAAGGGAGTGCTATAGCCAATCACAGCGCTCGTTAATGGTGAGACTGTATGGAAGTGGGGGAGAAGGATCGTTTCGAGAGAGGACACGGGGATTCTGGAGAGCAGAACAGTGCGGCATGAGGGGCAGTCGCACAGGACGGGAAGTGCTGCACGTGATGGCACGACGGATGCACAGTTGGCGGAAAGACTTGAACAGTGGAGCAGTTTGCACATGGTTGTGGAGGATAGAAATATTTCGGAGTGCTGATGTGTGCTCTTGTGTGATTTCTGTGGCTTCTGCAGTGAAGTTGTAGTATGCGTTCAGAAGTGAATATCTTGTAAGCTATGTTGGCACCTGCTCGTGCCTTTCCAACCAAACTCATGCTGTCCACAGCTGTTGTTGTTGTTGTTGTTGTTGTTGTGGTCTTCAGTCCTGAGACTGGTTTGATGCAGCTCTCCATGCTACCCTATTCTGTGCAAGCTTCTTCATCTCCCCATACTTACTGCAACCCACATCCTTCTGAATCTGCTTAGTGTATTCATCTCTTGGTCTCCCTCTACGATTTTTACCCTCCATGCTGCCCTCCAATGCTAAATTGGTGATCCCTTCATGCCTCAGAACATGTCCTACTAACCGGTCCCTTCTTCTAGGCAAGTTGTGCCACATACTCCTCTTCTCCCCAATTCTAGTCAATACTTCATCATTAGTTATTTGATCTACCCATCTAATCTTCAGCATTGTTCTGTAGCACCACATTTCGAAAGCTTCTATTCTCTTCTTGTCCAAACTATTTATCGTCCATGTTTCACTTCCATACATGGCTACACTCCATACATATATTTTCAGAAACGACTTCCTGACACTTAAATCTATACTCGATGTTAACAAATTTCTCTTCTTCAGAAACCCTTTCCTTGCCATTGCCAGTCTACATTTTATATCTTCTCTACTTCGACCATGATGACTGTGCACTGATGATGGTCGAAGACACCATCCATTCCATTCAACTGCTCTTCCAAGTCCTTTGCTGTCTCTGATAGAATTACAATGTCATCGGCGAACCTCAAAGTTTGTATTTCTTCTCCATGGATTTTAATACCTACTCTGAATTTTTCTTTTGTTTCTTTCACTGCTTGCTCAATATACACATTGAATAACATCGGGGAGAGGCTGCAACCCTGTCTCACTCCCTTCCCAACCACTGCTTCCCTTTCATGTACCTCGACCCTTACAACTGCCATCTGGTTTCTGTAAAAATTGTAAATAGCCTTTCACTCCCTGTATTTTACCCCTGCCACCTTTATAATTTGAAAGAGGGTATTCTAGTCAACATTGTCAAAAGCTTTCTCTAAGTCTACAAATGCTAGAAATGTAGGTTTGCCTTCCCTTAATCTTTCTTCTAAGATAAGTCGTAAGGTCCGTCTTGCCTCACGTGTTCCAATATTTCTATGGAATCCAAACTGATCTTCCCTGAGGTCGACTTCTTCCTGCCAGGAACATTTTCAAAACCTCAGCGCCTTATTTCACGCTCTGCAATCTGCAGGTTTACACTGTTGACTGGACAAGTGATGTTTTTTTCAACCAGAGTTGGAATATTTAGGCCACTGGCTTAGAAAAGATTGCATTTGCCCTTTGGGTCATAATGTCGCAACCATTGAGGTCCTTCCTCGTCCCAAGGACTTACCTTAACTCCAGGTGTTTTTGGGCAAGGTTGCTTTTTACTTAAAGTTCTTACCCCAGGCTGCCTCCATTGCTCAAACTGTCAATCACGTGCATCACAAATGGGTACCTTTTGATTGAACTCCTGCTGGTGACCAGGCTTTTCTCCATTTAATGGCTATGCTGAAGTCCGCCTCTTGCCTTATTCCGTTCTCTCTGGACCGCCCCTTGGTTGTGATGCATCAGCATATGGCACTGGGGCCGTCCTCGCACATTGGAATGCCAGTGGCTCATATCAGCCCATCGCTTATGCATCTAAGACTTTGACCCCAGCACAACTGAACTACTCCCAAATTGAAAAGGAGGCTGTGGTGATAGTGTTTGCCATCCAGAAATTTCACATCTATCTCTTTGGGGCTAAGTACACCCTCCTGATGGACCATAAACCCTTAGTTATGCTTTTCGGACCACACACTCACCTTCCAGAGGGGACGGCTCAACATCTCCAGCACTGGGCATTATTTTTACGGAATTATGCTTACACCATTCGGTATAAACCTACCACCAATCATGCTAACGCGAATGCTTTGTCACGTCTCCCAGCAGGCCCTGATCCTGCATTTGACCAATAGGAAGTCCTCTGCTTTCACATTGACTCCACCCACCAGGATTCGCTGGACGGTCTGCCTCTTATGGCTGCTCACATTGCCATGGCTACACGCCAAAACCCTATCTTGCAGCAGGTTTTCTGCTACGTGGTCCATGGGTGGCCCTCTTATATTACTTGTCAGATGTGGACCGAAGTCAGCCCCTGGTGTCATCTGTCCCACAGGCTCTCCGTGGTTGATGATGTCCTTCTGTTGGCCATGGAGTCGGATGCCCATCGCGTGTTCATCCCTCTAGAATTGTGGCATCAAGTACTCAGTTTGTTACACCGCGGGCATTGTGGTATGTCACGCATTGAAAGTTTCGGCTCGCTGGCACGTGTATTGGCCTGGCAATAATGGCGATATTGACTACCTGGTCTGTGGGTGCACTGTGTGTGTGCATCACCAGGCAAGCCCCCCTCAGTCATTTGCACCCTGGCCTGTGCCTTGCTGGCCCTGGGATCACATCCATCTCGATTTTGCAGGCCCATTTTTGGGGTCCATGTGGTTACTTATCATTGATGCCTACTCCAAATACCCATATGTCGTCTGCATGCCATCAACCACCATGGATGCCACACACACGGCCCTGGCCCAGGTTCTCGCCATTGAGGGCCTACCTCACACATTAGTTCCGATAATGGCCCCCAATTCGTGGCATCCTCCTTCCATGACTTCTGTCAGACCAACGGTATCAAACATATCCGTAGCCCGCCCTTCCACCCTTCTTCCAATGGCACGGCGGAGAGGCTTATCTCCAACCACATCGGCCCTCACCCTGTTCTTGAGCACCTATCGCACCGCGCCAATTGACAGACGTAGTTCGGCGGAGCTCCTCCATGGGCAGCCGTGGTCCATTTGCTGATGCTGCCCCCTCCTGCCGCCAGTCCTGGTCCTCTCAGCATTACACCACCGGCACGGCCGTGGGGGGCCACGTGTATGGGAGCAAGGTGGGTTGGATGCCCGCCACAGTCATCGCAGCCCATGGGCGGTGTGTTACGTCAGTGCAGACGTTGAATGGGTTGGAGCGCCGCCATTATAACCAGCTCCGCCCATGTACCCCCGTGGGACTCCCGCAGCCATCTCCTCCTCTGCTATCTCCTTCAGGCACAGACGTGGTCCTCGAGTCGCTGCCACTGCCCCTGGTTCATCCTCCCCGCGAGCCTGCCACCGGCCCTCCCCATCCCCAGGTGGATCGGTGGCTCCCTCTGCCACCTTGGCCTCTGGGCCGGCCATCATGGACACCTCGGACGTCCCTTCCTCCCCGCCTACGGCGGTTGACGAGCCCAGGTCTTCTCCCATCTGCCAACCGCTGCGGCACCATCTGGGGTATTTCCACCCCATTGTGCAAGTTTCAGGGGGGAGGGATCTGGTACCAAGTGCCGCAGGTTTCAAATCTGTGCCAGACGGCATGGACCTCGATTACCACTAGAGGTCTCTCGTAACCGTCATGCCATAAGCTGTGGCTGCACACCCTCCTGGCCTACATATAATGTGAGGGCACCACTGTGGAGCCCATGGTCCCAGCGGCCATTGGCGACATAGCCTGTCATGTATTTAAGCGCTTGCCTCTCACTCAGCGAGGCAGTCTGATATTCGCGTAAGTCTCTCGATATCTCGCTTACATTCATCGTGTTTACTTTGCTTATTTCCATGTACTAATGCACGTTGTCAATTTTGTGAGAAATTCACTTGTGACCTGCCACGCTTTCATTCACGGTCACCCCACGACTGTTCCGGTCACGGTTACAACACTGTGTATGGTTGTTCTTTCTTCTGCTGAAAGCTTGGTGTTCTTAGGAAGGGACCTGGGGAAGGATGGTTACCAGCGGATGGTTAGGTGGGTGGTTGAGGGGGGGAGGGGGGGGGGGAGGGAGGATGATCAAGGATGGATGGTGGTGTGAACTGGGAGAGGTAGGATACAATGTTGGGATTTGTAGCAAATAAGTGTTTCAGTTACAGGGATCAGGAGAAAGGGAGGAGGTCTTTGGCAAGTCCAACATGGTTAATTTTGGGTGTAGGGCAAACAGTGAGGCTTTTGGATAGTGTTGAAGTTTCTGTGGTGCTAAGAATTTTTGTGGAAGGGGTAACAATAGTGATCTGGGGTTGTTCTGATAGGGATATTTGAGGGATGTGGCAAGTTGAAAAGGTCAGCTAGGGAGAATCTAGGTGCTATTGAGGATTGACAAGGAGGAACACTGTGAATGGATAGAGGTTGGATGATGGTGTCCCAAGGCAGCAGTAGGATGTCACCAGGTTGGATAACTTATATAGGTGATGTCAGAGACACACTTCCAGGTGCAGGTGAGCAAGGGAAACAATTTCAAAGATATGATATATGTAGAAGGAATCACACAGTAGCAGTATCTCATCAAGGGAATGGATGTGGTTGTGGGATGCCTGTGCCATTGAGATGTGTTTTTGCATTATTGTGTTTATGAGGGATAGGGACAGGCAGCTTCTGGAAAGGTTAAGGTCTTTGTAAAATGATGGGTGGGATTGAGAGAAATTAATTTTTGTGGTTAGGCTGTTGAGGAGATTGCATGGTATAAGCAGCATTTAAGGAACAGGTTGTGGAACTGGGTTTTAGACAGAACTTTCCTGAAATCGTGCAGAAAGACAGAGCAGGAGTCCATTGTGGCAGGGACAATTGGGAGGAAATGGGAAACGATGTAGCAAAATGGGCAAATGAAGGCATTAGTTGGTTGTGAGGGAAGGGAGATAACAGAAAAAGATGCATAAAAACATGTACAAACACATAGAAACATGCACAAATGTATAAAAATACGCACAAAATATACAGGTATGTAAAAATTTGCTGAAATACATAAAATATTCACAAATACATAAAACATGTACAAAAATGAGTGAAAAAGATAAAATGGATAAGGTACAGGAGTATGGCGTATGGCATGTGTTGGTGTAAGGTTTGGGGGGGAGAGGGGGGGGGGAGATTAGAGATTAGTCAGAGGTACACAAGTTTATGTGGCATTAGTAGATTGTGGAAAATAACACACAAAAATATGTGAAGATGAGGGAGGAAATGTAATCAGCAGGAATTAGTATAATTATAGGTGGGAAGAATCTGGGGCATGAGATACTGTACCAACAATCTGCATGGTCACATAACTGTGTGTTTTGTGCAAACTATACCGTTGATACAGTGTAGCTCGGATATCAGAGCATGTGTGCAATTTGGAGGATGATGAAAAATATACAGGAAAAAAGAGAAACAGTGGACAATGAGCAGAGTAATGCTGTAGAGAATAGTAACAAAGGGAAACATAACTGGGTTGAGGGATGGAAGAAAAGCTGTTAGGATAAAAACAAACAATGCAAAGTCCAGATTGGAATATCAGTAATGTTATGAAAAGGATAGATTTCTACTCACTGTAAAGATGACATGTTGAGTTGCAGTTCCTTCACCATCCTCATCGCTTTACCTTCTGGATACCTACACGTCACTCTTCATGCCATTTCCCTATATACAAACGTCACTCATGCTCATGGCCTCAGTGCTATTGAACTGTAACTCTCCCATTGTCCTTCAGAGTTGAAACCCAGTACCTCATTCCCCATACACCTTACTAATTTTATCCTAACACGCAAGTAGTTCTCTTTCGAAGCAAAGGTATACAAACAAATCCTTGCCTCAGCCATTGGCACCCACGTGGCACCCCCTTATGTCACCTTGTTTATGGGCCATCTAGAGTAAACCTTCCTAGCCTCCCAAAACCCCAAACTCCTGGCCTGTTTCAGGTTCATTGATGTACCTTCATGACCTGGACTCAGGGCCAAGACACTCCATCCTCATTCCTTAACAATCTCAATATCTTCTCTCCCATCTGCTTCACCTGGTCCTCTTCAACACAGCGTGCCACCTTCCTGGATGTTGATGTCCTCCTTTCTGATGGCCTCTTCCACACTGTAAAGATGACATATTAAACCCACCATCCACATCTGAATTTCGACTGCTGCGATCCCTTCCACATCAAAAAATTGCTCCCATACAGTCTAGACAGCCAGGGGTAGTGTATTTCTAGTTTCAAGAACTCCCTTGCCCAATAAGCTGAAGGTTTTACAAACAGTCACTATCCCACAGACCTAGTCTGCAAACAGACTCCCCATGCAATATCTCCCTTACAACCCTAATCCTCCCACCTCCCACAAGAACCAGCTACAGAGGAGTACCCCTTTCATCACCCAGTACCTTCCAGGACTTGGGCAACTAAACTGCATCCTTTGCAGGGCTCTGATTATCTATCATCTTGCCCTCAAATGAGCGACATCCTTCCCGAGATCATTCCCACCCCTCCTAAAGTTGTTTTCAATCACCCACCCAACCTCCACAACATCTTAGTCTATCCTCATGTCACTTTCAATCCCAATCCCTTGTCAAAGGGTCATTTCCCTGTGAAAAACCCAGGCACAAGGCCTGCCCACCCAGCAATTCCTATTCCAAACCTGTCACAGGCCTATCATATGCCATCAGAGGCCGAGCCACATGTGAGAGCAGCCATGTCATACACCAGCATTACTGCAGTCATTGCACAGCTTTTCATATTGGTATGACTACAAACCAGCTGTCCATCAGGATGAATGGACACAGCCAAATTGTGGCCAATAGAAAAGTGGACTACCCTGTGGCACGACATCCAGCTGAACATAAAATGCTTGTTTCAATGGCTGCCTCACAACCTGGGCCATTGACTAAACTAACTTAGAAGCTTCAATTTTCTGCTCTGTCAAGGTACTTTAGACCTTAATGTGTGACATAAATTTCAGTTTGATACTTCTACCTTTTCGTGAGAAAGAGTGTCTTAATAGTGAGATTGACAGACGGACAGACAACAAAGCAGTCCCATAAGAGTTCTGTTTTTACTGTTTGAGTTACAGAACCCTAAAAATGGCATAATTGGAAATTTTGTACTGTTATTGTAATATGGTCTTGCTTCAATGGTACCACCAGCTTATGGCAGGTTACTGAATTTAATCAGTGCCGGGCTTTGGTAGCACTTGAATGGGTGACTGTCCGGTCCTGCCAAGTGCTGCTCGCAAGTGGAGTGCACTCAGCCCTTGTGAAGCTAACTGAGGAGCTACTCGATCTAGAAGTAGTGGCCTGGTCACAAAAGCTGAAAATGGCCAGGAGTGGTATGCTGACCACATGCCTCTCCATATCCGCATCCAGTGACACCTATCAGTTTTAGGATGACATGGTGGTCAGTCGGTACTGTTGAGCATTCTGAGGCTTATTTGGCTGTAGTTCATTTCAGCTTTTTATTGTAATAAAGTGTAAATTTGAGTGCAGGCACTTATTGTCTTCTCCTTCCGCATGACCTTTTTAATACTACTTGCTCCAAGACATTTTCTGCTTATGATGTGTACACTGTTAGGAGATGGTGTGTTTCCCACAATGTGGAGGAGGCATAGTGGTAAGACACTGGACTCATATTTGGATGGATAGTGGTTCAGATCCGTATTGGGCATCCAGGTATAGGTTTCCCGTAAATAGCTTAAGATAAATGCTGTGATGATTTCTTTGATTGGGCATGTCTGGCATTCTTCCTTAACCTTCCTCAGTCTGAGTGTGTGCTCAGTTTCTAATGACCTCAGCACCAATAAAGCATGAAATTTTAGTCTTTTTTCATTCTTGTGTGGTTCCAGATCCACTATTGTTGCACAATATACAGTTATCCGTTCAGACCATTTTCAGCATTCTATAGTAACTCAGACTTAACTTCAGTAGTTTTCTAAGTCGCTTGGTCCTACAATTATATCTTAGCTTGTATCCATATAGCTGAAGAGGACTGAATGAGTTGTAAATGCAGCAGTGGGTCATCAAATGTGATATCAACTCAGAATTACAGGCACCTCATCCATTTGACAGTCAGAGAATTTAAAATGCCATCTCAACTGTTGGCATATTCTGGAATAACTTCTCAGGAGTGTCTTTATCTGTCCATATAGTTATTATGTGTCTGCCATGCCACAAAGTTTATATGCTTATTCCCCTGCATATAATTGTCCTCACACTAACTAAAGGTGCTTCCTGTTATAGTGCCTTCTCAGTGCTGAGTGTCTTATGTTAGCTAGCAGCATATCATCATTTCCAAAGAGTCTCTCCTCAGTTTCGGCTGTCGTCAAGCATGAGAGAGATGCCGCAGATGCAAACACCATCTCATTCAATATATGTTAAGCAAAACACCACATTGTGCCTGACTGCATTGCCTATGGATTCATTGGGTGTCATGGAGAAATCGAGCTGCTCCAGATTGAGATTATATGCATTGGTGTCACTCTGCTGTGGAAGCCATAGAACATGAAGTGCTACTTTCCCTTCAACTAAGATATAGCAGTTCCCAAGCAAAGTCCTTACTCCCTCCATATATGGGACTTCATTCCTATGGTCTGCATGAAGTATTACCATTCCATAATCATCAAAGACCATCATGTTTATAGTGAACAATAATTCACAAACACTGAAGATATGAGCAAAATTGTCCATTAATGTCTAAGGATGAAAATAGACATGTCATAAATTCTGATGGCAACACCATTATTGTGTGAAAAAAGGCAAACATTGCTGTAAAGTACCAACAGCAGCTGGGAGGCTCTATGTTGTTCTGTACATGAATCATATCATGTAATTCATTCACTCATCATGTTCTGAAGATACCACAATGCAGTAGAATCTATAGGTATGTGGAACAAGTAAAATCATACTTTCAAAAGTGAAGCAGTTTTTAGAAACTGCATTAGTAACTATCTATTGTGAAACTGCTTTGAACTGTTCATACCAAAAGGAGACAGAATGGCTATCCTGTAGTGTTGTGTTTCAGCATTTCTCAAACAGCTCAAGTAGTTTACATGACAACTCTGGAAATATCAGGTTCGGCTTCATCTTTCAATCATCCCATGATCTAGTGTCATGTGTTGGAAAGAACTCAATGATGGTTCTCACAGTTGAAATTGATTCTCGCAATTGTACTTGTAATACAGTTTCATCCCCAGTATTTTATTTCATTTATTATATTTCTAACTTCTAATTCTCTAATTTATAACTTCTAATTCTTCTCCCCTGACCTGGGATTCTGGGTGAAATTTCTGAACTGTGCCCCTTTTGCTAAACCTCTCCAGTCCTTTTCCTTCACCCCTCATCCTTCCATGTCAACTCTTCTGCCAGAATAAGGAGCCACTGGCTCCAAAAGCTTGTAAACGTTAAATCCTTTTGTGTGTGTGTGTGTTCCCCTGCAGCTGCTTGGTGAGTAGATTTTTTATACATCCATTTACATTATATTATCAATAACTGATTGGTTTTGCTGTTCTAATTAATTAATTTGTTTGTTATACAGTTCAGTTGTTCAAACTGGTTCAATGCTGATAACTTCTATAAATGTTATCTGTTATATGAGCAGGGATCAAAATTTTTATTTTCAACTTATCTAGTAAATCATTATAGACTCTAACAATTAAATCAAATGAAACATTATTTCTCCTTGAGCTGGCATTAGAGTCATGTGACAATTTATGAAGAGCAACTTTTGACTGTTAGTTGTACTTAAAGCTCACCATAAATCTTTATATGTGCATGCATATTATATGAGAACTCTTATTGCAAATCTGTTCAAATACTACATGAGTCTGTATGGTGGTAGTGTGGTGTCACTGGCAGACACCACACTTGCTAGGTGGTAGCTTAAATCGGCCGCGGTCCATTTAGTACATGTCGGACCCGCGTGTCGCCACTGGGTGATCGCAGACCGAGCGCCACCACAAGGCAAGTCTCGAGATACGATATAGCACTCGCCCCAGTTGTACGACGACTTTGCCAGCGACTACACTGACGAAGCCTTTCTCTCATTTGCCGAGAGACAGTTAGAATAGCCTTCAGCTAAGTCCATGGCTACGACCTAGCAAGGCGCCATTAGCCTTACATAGTTTGATAGTTATCGTATGAAATGTCTCAACAAGAAGAACAATGTATACAACAAGGATAAATTAAAGTTAAGTATTCGAGGAGCTGCATACTTTTCTTATTAGCTTTCACTACTTATCCTGTTCCAGAATTCACGCCCATCTGCGTTAGATTTCGGCCTCCTCTATCTACAAGGTGTTGGCACATTTACCAACACATCAGGTAGCATGTAATGCTGTTTCCCCCTGTGTTTCACAAAATTGTTAAATCTTAAGTGGAATGAAAGCTTGTTGTTGGGGCTAGTTCATTGTTTCTCACATACTGCTTGAACTCGCACTACATGAGTTAAATGTAACAGCCAGAACATTATGACCACCAACCTACTATCAACATAAACCCATCCAGATGTTAGCAACCTCACATGGTGAGGAATGACTGCTAGTCAGACATGAATGCTGCATGTAATATCAGTGAGTGTGCTGTTCGTATGTAGAATGAGGGAGGTGCACAATCTATCTGAGTTTGACCAAGGGCAGATGGTGATGGCCCAGAGGCTCAGCACAAACATTTCAGAAACTGCACAACTTGTCAGGTGTTCAGGAGTGCTTTTGTGAGTGTCTTCAACACAAGGTGAAACCACGTCTAGATGTTGTGAGGTTGAGCAGTCACTCCTCGTTACAGATGTCGGACATTGTAGGCTGTGCAGACTGGTAAAACAGGACAGGTGCAAGAAAGTGGTGGAACTAACATCAGACTTTAATGCTGGCAGAGTACAAGTGTATGTGAACACACAGTGCACCAAACACTCCTAACAATGGGCCTCTGCAGCCAATGATACATGCATGGCCACTGTTAATGCTATGACATCAGCAACTACAACTGAAATGGGCATGAGACTATCAGCACTGGGCATTGGCACAGTAGCAGAGCATTGCATAGTGTAGTGAGTTCTGATACCTTCTTCATCATGCTGATGAGAGAGCACGAATTTGTCGACTTCCAGCGGAATAGCTCCTTGACACCTGAGACAAGCTGGTGGTGGCTCCATTATGCTCTGGGGGGAGGGGGGGGGGACATTCACTTGGGCATCCATAAGTCTGGTGGAGCTCATGTGGGGGACATTCACTTGGGAGTCAATGAGGCCAGGTGAGCTCGTGCAAGGCACGCTGAAAGCCAAGGGGTATCGTACATTGGTTGCAGACAACATACATCCCTTCATGATGATCGTGTTTCCCAATGACAGTAGCATTTTTCAACAAGATAATGCACCATGTCACAAAGCCGTGTTCCAGTTGATGTGCTGCCCCCCCCCCTCCCCCCCCCCCCCCCCCCCCAATTTGCCAGATCTGAACCCAATCAGACACATCTGGGAAGTGACTGAATGTGGCATCAGAGCTCCTCGTCTCTGTACATGGAATTTTCGGGAATTAGGTGATGTGTGTGCAGATGTGGTGCCAGCCCCCTTCAGCAACCTACCAAGGCCTCATTGCTTTCATACCATGATGCATTGTGCAATGGAAGACTCTGCAAGAGAGGCACTCAGTAACTCGGTACGAGCTTTTGTTGAAGTTTTGAGAACATACTTTCACTGAGGAGGCAAGCAGTATATTGCTCCCTCCTACAAATCAGAGAGATTAGAGCACACACAGAGGGAGCAATACGAGACTGGAATAGAAGGGAGAACTGATAGAGGTACTCGAGGTAACCTCTGCCACACACCGTCAGGTGGCTTGCGGAGTATGGATGTAGATGTAGATGTAGATGCATCGCTGATGTTATCTGTGCCAAATGTGGACATGCCGGCTATTAGATAGGTGGCTGATCAGTAGTGTTTGATACCTTATCAATTTCTGTGCTGTATTGGGAACTCTTGAGCCTGTTTGACCATGAGTATTGTCAGTACAAGCCAGGTAGGCTAATGTTCAACAGTTTAATCCTTGTATCTCAATATGATGAAACTGGGCTACACGAAAAACTCCCTTTTGCAACCAGTGACAAACTTCATTGAATGCAGTCACAGGAGAAATGGTGACAAAATATAATAGCTTCTGAGAACACAAGCTCACAACTCAACATTAATCCACAGATAGCAGAACATACAAGTTATCCAGTAACTATGCAGTAAACAAGGCACAGAAGAAACAAAAATGTAAAAAGCATACATCAAAGAATAAACAAAATCAAACGGCATATATAAAACACAGTTCCTCTAGTGACTGGCCTGAAATGTTTGACAGTGCAGTGCTTGTAAACACATGCAAACAACATGTGTGACATGACATTTTATTTATTTATTTACATGTCAAGTTTTGCAGGACCAAATTGAGGAGCAAATCTCCAAGGCCATGGAATGTGTCAGTTCATGAAATTACAACATAAAAGTAATAACAGATAAAAATATCAAGCCATAAATTTAAGTAAACACAATCAACAATATAACATAAGAATCAGCTTAATTTTTCAAGGAACTCCTCAACAGGATAGAAAGAGTGACCCTTGAGGAAACTCTTCAGTTTCGATTTGAAAGTGTGTGAATTATTCCTACGATTTTTGAATTCTTGTGATAGGTTATTGAAAATGGATGCAGCAGTATACTACACACCTTTCTGCACAAGAGTTAAGGAAGTCCAATCCAAATGCAGGTTGGATTTCTGCCAAGTGTTAACTGAGTGAAAGCTGCTTATTCTTGGGAATAAGCTGATATTGTTAACAAGAAACAACAGTAAAGAATATATATATTGAGAGGCCAGTGTCAGAATACCCAGACTAGTGAACAGGGATCGACAAGAGGTTCATGAACTCATGCCACTTATTGCCCAAACTGCCCGTTTCTGAGCCAAAATATCCTTTTAGAATGGGAAGAGTTACCCCAAATATAATACCGTATGACATAAGCGAATGAAAATAAGCAAAGTAGACTAATTTTTGTGTCGAAAAATCATTTACTTCAAATACTGTTCGAATAGTAAAAATGGCAGCATTAAGCCTTTGAACAAGATCCTGAACTTGGGCTTTCCATGACAGCTTACTATCTATCTGAACACCTAGGAATTTGAACTGTTCAGTTTCACTAATCATATGCTCGTTCTGTGAAATTAAAACGTTTGGCTTCTGTTCAATTGTGTGTTAGAAACTGTAAAAACTGAGTGAGTCTTACTGTGATCTAGCGTTTGTTTATTTTGTACAAGCCATGAACTTATGTCATGAACTGCACTATTTGAAACCGAGCCAATGTTGCACACAACATCCTTTACTACCAAGCTAGTGTCATCAGCAAACAAAAATATTTTAGTGTTACCCGTAATACTAGAGGGCATATCATTTACATAAATAAGGAACTGGAGTGGCCCCAACACTGATCCGTGGGACATCCCCCATTTGACCGTATCCCACTCAGACCCCACATCACAGACATCCTCGACACTGTGAATAATGACCTTTTGCTGTGTATTGAAGTAAAAGGTGTACCAGTTGTGAGCTACTCCCTGTATCTACATCTACATCTACATCCATACTCCGCAAACCACCTGACGGTGTGTCGCGGAGGGTACCTTGAGTACCTCTATCGGTTCTCCCTTCTATTCCAGTCTCGTATTGTTCATGGAAAGAAGGATTGTCGGTATGCCTCTGTGTGGGCTCTAATCTCTCTGATTTTATCCTCATGCTCTCTTCACAAGATATACGTAGGAGGGAGCAATATACTGCTTGACTCTTCGGTGAAGGTATGTTCTCGAAACTTTGACAAAAGCCCGTACCGAGCTACTGAGCGTCTCTCCTGCAGAGTCTTCCACTGGAGTTTATCTATCATCTCCGTAACGCTTTCGCGATTACTAAACGATCCTGTAACGAAGCGCGCTGCTCTCAGTTGGATCTTCTCTATATCTTGTATCAACCCTATCTGGTACGGATCCCACACTGCTGAGCAGTATTCAAGCAGTGGGTGAACAAGCGTACTGTAACCTACTTCCTTTGTTTTCGGATTGCATTTCCTTAGGATTCTTCCAATGAATCTCAGTCTGGCATCTGCTTTACCAACGATCAACATTATATGATCATTCCATTTTAAATCACTCCCAATGCGTACTCCCAGATAATTTACGGTATTAACTGCTTCCAGTTCCTGACCTGCTATTTTGTAGCTAAATGATAAAGGATCTATCTTTCTGTGTATTCGCAGCACATTACACTTGTCTACATTGAGATTCAATTGCCATTCCCTGCACCATGCATCAATTCGCTGCAGATCCTCCTGCATTTCAGTACAATTTTCCATTGTTACAACCTCTCGATACACCACAGCATCATCTGCAAAAAGCCTCAGTGAACTTCCGATGTCATCCACCAGGTCATTTATGTATATTGTGAATAGCAACGGTCCTATGACACTCCCCTGTGGCACACCTGAAATCACTCTTACTTCGGAAGACTTCCCTCCATTGAGAATGACATGCTGCGTCCTGTTATCTAGGAACTCCTCAATCCAATCACACAATTGGTCTGATAGTCCATATGCTCTTACTTTGTTCATTAAACGACTGTGGGGAACTGTATCGATCGCCTTACGGAAGTCAAGAAACACGGCATCTACCTGTGAACACGTGTCTATGGCCCTCTGAGTCTCGTGGACGAATAGCGCGAGCTGGGTTTCACATGACCGTCTTTTTCAAAACCCATGCTGATTCCTACAGAGTAGATTTCTAGTCTCCAGAAAAGTCATTATACTCGAACATAATACGTGTTCCAAAATTCTACAACTGATCGACGTTAGAGATATAGGTCTATAGTTCTGCACATCTGTTCATCGTCCCTTCTTGAAAACGGGGATGACCTGTGCCCTTTTCCAATCCTTTGGAACGCTACGCTCTTCTAGAGACCCACGGTACACCGCTGCAAGAAGGGGGGCAAGTTCCTTCGCGTACTCTGTGTAAAATTGAACTGGTATCCCATCAGGTCCAGAGGCCTTTCCTCTTTTGAGCAATTTTAATTGTTTCTCTATCCCTCTGTCGTCTATTTCGATATCTACCATTTTGTCATCTGTGCGACAATCTAGAGAAGGAACTACAGTGCAGTCTTCCTCTGTGAAACAACTTTGGAAAAATACATTTAGTATTTCGGCCTTTAGTCTGTCATCCTCTGTTTCAGTACCATTTTGGTCACAGAGTGTCTGGACATTTTGTTTTGATCCACCTACCGCTTTGACATAAGACCAAAATTTCTTAGGATTTTCTGCCAAGTCAGTACATAGAACTTTACTTTCGAATTCATTGAACGCCTCTCGCATAGCCCTCCTCACACTACATTTCGCTTCGCGTAATTTTTGTTTGTCTGCAAGGCTTTGGCTATGTTTATGTTTGCTGTGAAGTTCATTTTGCTTCCGCAGCAGTTTTCTAACTCGGTTGTTGTACCACGGTGGCTCTTTTCCATCTCTTATGATCTTGCTTGGCACATACTCATCTAACGCATTATGTACGACGGTTTTGAACTTTGTCCACTGATCCTCAACACTATCTGTACTTGAGACAAAACTTTTGTGTTGAGCCAACAGGTACTCTGAAATCTGCTTTTTGTCACTTTTTCTAAACAGAAAAATCTTCCTACCCTTTTTAATATTCCTATTTACGGCTGAAATCATCGATGCCGTAACCGCTTTATGATCGCTGATTCCCTGTTCTGCGTTAACTTTTTCAAATAGTTTGGGTCTGCTTGTCACCAGAAGGTCTAATATGTTATCGCCACGAGTCGGTTCTCTGTTTAACTGCTCAAGGTAGTTTTCAGATAAAGCACTTAAAAATATTTCACTGGATTCTTTGTCCCTGCCACCCGTTATGAACGTTTGAGTCTCCCAGTCCATATCCGGCAAATTAAAATCTCCACCCAGAACTATAACATGGTGGGGAAATCTACTCAAAATATTTTCCAAATTATCCTTCAGGTGCTCAGCCACAACAGCTGCTGAGCCAGGTGGCCTATAGAGACATCCAATTACCATGTCTGAGCCTGCTTTAACCGTGACCTTCACCCAAATCATTTCACATTTCGGATCTCCGTCAATTTCCTTCGATACTATTGCACTTCTTATCGCTACAAACACACCCCCCCCTTCACTGTCCAGCCTGTCTCTGCGGTATACATTCCAATCTGAGTTTAGGATTTCATTACTGTTTACGTCTGGTTTCAGCCAACTTTCTGTCCCTAGTACTATATGGGCGTTGTGACCGTTTATTAATGAGAGCAGTTCTGGGACCTTTCTGTAGATGCTCCTGCAGTTTACTATTAGCACATTAATATTGTTATTCCCTGTTGCATTTTGCCTACTCCTACCTTGCCGCGTCTCAGGAGGCGTCTTGTCGGGCCTAGGGAGGGGATTCTCTAACCTAAAAAACCCCCATGTGCACTCCACACGTACTCCGCTACCCTTGTAGCTGCTTCCGGCATGTAGTGCACGCCTGACCTATTCAGGGGGACCCTACATTTCTCCACCCGATAGCGGAGGTCGAGAAATTTGCACCCTAGATCTCCGCAGAATTGTCTGAGCCTCTGGTTTAAGCCTTCCACTCGGCTCCAAACCAGAGGACACCGTCCGGTTCTGGGAACGATACTACAATTAGTTAGCTCTGATTCCACCCCGTGAGCAAGGCTTTCCGCCTTCACCAATTCCGCCAACCGCCTGTACGAACTGAGGATGACCTCTGAACCCAGACGGCAGGAGTCATTGGTGCCGACATGAGCAACAATTTGCAGTCGGGTGCACCCAGTGCTCTCTATCGCCGCCGGTAGGGCCTCCTCCACATCTCGGATGAGACCCCCCGGCAAGCAGACAGAGTGAACACTGGCCTTCTTCCCCGACCTTCCCACTATTTCCCTAAGGGGCTCCATCACCTGCGTAACGTTGGAGCTCCCAATAACTAATAAACCCCTCCCCCGTGTGCCTGCTCGGACCTTGCTGAAGGAGCAGCCACATGTCCACTCACAGGCAGAGCGGGCGATGCCACACGGCCAGCCTCCACATTGACCGTCCGCCTCGTGCGCCGCGAATGCCGCTGAACCCGCCACTCCCCTTGGGGAGAGGGTGGCCCAACCGCGCCCGGTACCCGCGAAGATGTCTCGACAGCAGGGACAGTGGGTGAAGCATGTAACACCTGGGGTGTACCTTGCGACGCACCAGACTCCCCACTGCCGCTACACTCTGAGGCAGCAGCCTGAAGACGGCTGACTGCGGCCATCAACACGCTCAGCTGATCACGAACAGTGGCCAGCTCCTCCTGCGTCCGTACACAGCAGTCACACATCCTATCCATCCTAAGGAATCAATTTACTGAAGAGAGTTAATCAACTTTTAACTAGACTGCTAGTTCACTAAAGGCGGCTGTTTATTCACTAAACTGTGGTTGCTAGCCACTTCTTGTAGAAAACAATGAAAATAGCACTACCTGTCTCTGGATTGTATTGAAAACAAACACTAGCACTACTGGCATTATGGTTGACTAAAGGGACTCTCTCTGACTGTATTCAAAACAAACACGAAATCTATGGAACTATTAATAGCACTCGACAATTAAAGCTTCCTAAAAGCAAAAACACACGGAAGAAAAATACAGTTAATACTTAAATTATGGTAGCTCGCTGCACGGCAGACATGAAGCGGACAGCAGTTACGACGACACTGTATTCTGTAATGGTCCAACTTCTGGAGTAATATTTTGTAATCAACACAGTCAAACATCTTAGTTAAATCAAAAAATATGCCTAGTGTTCAAAACCTTTTGTTTAACCCACCCAGTACCTCACAGAGAAAAGTTGTTAAACAACTTCCAAAGCCGAACTGTGCATTTGATAGCAAATTATGTGATATAAAATGATCAATTATCCTTACATACACAGCCATTTCAATAACTTTAGCAAATACTGATAGCATAGAAATAGGTCTAAAATTGTCTACTTATCCCTTTCTCCCCTTTTATAAAACAGCTTTACTACTGAGTACTTTAATCGTTCAGGAGTCTGACCATTCCTAATGGAAAAATTACAAATATGGCTAAGTACAGGGCTAACAGGTGCAGCACAGTACTTTAATATTCTGCTAGGCACTCCATCATATCCATGAGCATCCTTAGTCTTCAGTGATTTAATTATTGACTCAATCTCCCCCTTGTCTATTATCACAGAGGAGTATTTCAGACATCAGTCCTGGAAAGGCATTTGCCAAGAGAGTTACGTGATTCCCTATAGAAACTAAATTATTATTTAATTCGCCTGCAATGCTCAGAAAATGATTGTTAAATGCTGTACATATATCTGATTTATCATCAACAGAAATATTTTTACTATGAACTGACTTTTATATTGTTGACCTCGTGCTGTTGACGAGACACTTCCTTCATTACTGACCATATGGTTTTAATTTTGTCCTGTGAATTAGCTATTCTGTTTGCATAACACATACTCTTTGCTTTCCTAATAACTTAATCACCTTACAATACTCTTTGTTATGGGCTACTGTAGCTTGATTGTGACTACTTCTAACATTTTGATATTATTCCCACTTTGTTCTACATGATATCCTTATCCCACTAGTCAGCCACCCAGGCCACCTTTTACTGCTAGTACCACATTTAGAACATTCTGATGGAAAGCAACTCTCAAAGAGCATGAGAAATGTGTCAAGGAAAGCATTATATTTGTCATCTATGTTATTGGCACTATAAATGTCCTGCCACTCTTGTTCCTTGACAAGATTTAAAAAAACTCTCAATTGCTGTTAGATTAACTTCCCTACATAATTTGTAATTATATGTGATGTTTGTTTGAGTAAAAAAGACTTTTAGTGTAAAAATCTGTGCATCATGGTCTGAAAGGGCCTTCACCCTTTTACTAACAGAATGCCCATCTAGTAATGAAGAATGAATAAAAATATTACCTGTGGCTGTGCTACTGTTCCCCTGCACCCTAGTTGGAAAAAACACAGTCTGCATCAGATCTTATGAATTTAGGAGATCTACCAACATCCTTTTTCTTGCACAATCATATACAAAATTAATACTGAAGTCACCACATATAACGAATTTCTGGTTTTTCCTATAAAGTGAATCAAGAACCCTCTCTAGCTTG
Source organism: Schistocerca serialis cubense (assembly GCF_023864345.2). Taxonomy (NCBI): domain Eukaryota; kingdom Metazoa; phylum Arthropoda; class Insecta; order Orthoptera; family Acrididae; genus Schistocerca; species Schistocerca serialis. The sequence goes on from NC_064641.1 coordinate 896,621,703, forward strand.
AGCAGAAACACTCTGAAGTCAGAGTTAGGGGACATATAAACCACAAAAATTAGAAGTTTAGTTTCACTAAATTCAACTGCCCCTGCACAAAATTCAAATATCTGTTCAGTGCAATGCCGTGATACGTCTATGGACTCAAATGGAATACTGTTTTTTACAAACATAGCCACTCCCCCACTCCACAAGGGACTCCTTAAAAAACTGCCAGCTAATCTGTATCCTGGTAAAGGATGCCTTTGAATTGTCAAATTATTTAAGTGGTGCTCCACTATACCAATAATTTCAGAGTCAACATCTATAAGCAGTTCACTAACTTTATCTGTAATACCTCTTATGTTTTGATGAAATTTGCTAATTCCTTCTCTACATGGTAACATGACATCCTGTGAAGGTGATACCTTAGTTGAGGGACTTCTTTTAAGCAGGTATACCTATCAGCTGACTTCAATCTAAAAAAGGTGTAGCTGTGACACCAACTACTACAGGAATTCTTCCATGAGTGATCCCACCGCCACCACACACTACACTGTCACCTATAAGCTTTGCCAGCCTCCCCTTCCCATGCCTATTGAGGTGCAGGCCATGCCTAGTGAAATCCAATCTACTAATAGACTCAACGTGCACCACTGCAATGTGGCCCATGCCAGCAGTGCCTTCTCCAGCCCCATGTTAATGCACTTAACAGCTGCTGCATTAAGATGAGGCTGATAGTGATGCCCAACCCTGCACTAGGCTTCACAAAGCTGGTGACATGGTACTCACTCCCCAACACTTCCTGCAAGTGCTGGCCCACATCTCTACTGTGTGAACTACCTAGCAGCAGAACCTTCTTCTTTCTGTGAGACTTTGAAACTGACTTAGTCCTCCTAACTGCTGAGGCTGCTGCATGTTTCCTACATCTATAGCTACACAAGGCTCCTCTCCCCTCAACTCTGAGAGTTGGTCAAATCTATTGCGTATACTCTAAGTACGACTGCCTGAATACCTGATCCTCCTAGCTGCCTTCTTGCCAACTGCCAGTTCCCATTCCCCAGCCCCATTCACCCTCCTCAACCTATTTAGTTCCTCCTTTGTGTATTGTAACTGCACCTGAAGGGCACAGACCTTCTTCTCCTGTTCCTGTATCAACTTATTTCTACTACAGATTCTGCATTCCCAGGAGAGGATCTTTCTAGAATGCCCACTAGCTTGCCCACTGTATTCCCCTCAATGAAAATATTTTGAACAAACCCCACACCGTAACCAACTACTCACAAACCTACAACAGAGCCCACACTTCTCACTCTTGGTAAAATTTTAGAGTTACTGAAAAAAACTAAATGTCTACTTATCTAAGTTCAGTTACACCAGTAGAACTATTTATAGAACTAACAATAGCAGTCTCGAAAGTTTCCCTCTACTAAGAAAGCAACAACTTTTATTAATACTACTAAACCACAACTAATACCAATACCAACAAAACTTCACAAAATTTATTAGCTAAAACCAAAAATTCAAGTGGTCACTGAAATGCTCAATGAGGTTAAAACAGTGAATGAAAATTTTACTAAAATATTTCACTAGAAACAATAGGAAACATCAGCTGAAAACTAAAGCTTGAAATTTACTAAACAACTTCAACACACAGAAAACTAAGAAAAACACAGTGAGGGAACATTTCCAAAAGTTTATTAAATCGTTATTTCACCACAAACAGCATGAAACACTGTTGAAAACTGTTAAATTTAATAACTGTATAACAGTGCATAAACAACTTTGTCAGTACTTAGCTTTATAACTGCTACAGCTGCAACAGCACGCCACGAAATGTAAGCACACGACTGAGGCGTGAGACTCGCATGACCGACATAAGCACACTCATGAATACCAGAGCAGTTGAGTCAATAACACAGAAAGAAAGACTGAAAGTAATGAAAATCCACTAATAAGTTACTTTTACAGCAAGTATTAACACAAATAAACTTTAAAATAAGAAACTGGAGGCTAAAATCTTATAAAATATTGGCGAGCAATTTCAACAGCAGTCCAGCACACGTGACATCACACCAAAGAGACCAATGTAATGTAATGACAGATGGTTACTATAAGTATAATTCAGCTAGCCCTTCAGAAGGCAAAATTTCAATATTACCAACAGACACATTTAAAACTATTTGTGGTTAGCATAGCTGAATTCAACACGTTAAATGTACCGGTAAAGCTGTTACATCCACAGTTATATTCTGTAGCTGCTGTTGGTATTCTGTTACCAGCTTACTTTCTACTAATTACCCTGCTACGTATCCAACACTGCTATCTATGTACCACAAGGGTATAAGCCTGTTTTCAGTGAATATTGCTACTTTTTAGCAGCTGAAGACAATCTTCAGCCCTGAAATCTCCATAATCCCAAGACTTTACAATGCTTATGCCATGTGTGTATCTTTGCTTATGTGAGTACTTTTCCTATATTATTATTTAATAAGTAAATAAAGTAATTTCATTTGTTTAATTTCTTTTGTAAGACAAATGTCTTATTTCACAAACTTGAATAACAATATTAAAATATTGCTGTAAAAGTTATGTTGTAAAATACTCATTTGTTTTAATAGGTATGGGCAAATATTCAGAATGAAGAGATGCCCCATAGAACACGTTTTGATGTGAGCCGAAAGTCAGATTGGTATCCAGCATTTGGCAGAAATGTGAGTGCACCTACAGGAAGTGTTCAACCTCCATCACTTGAATACAGTGAGACATCCCTTTCAGCTGTGCAGCAACTGCAGGACAAAATTGAGAAATATTTACAAAAGAATATTATGCAGTGGAGAAAAACATCGAGGTAAGCAAAAGTTAAGCAGTACCTCTTATCTCCGTCACACAGTACTGACTGTTTTCTTACTTCATTTTAATTCCTATTGAAATAGAATAAACAATAAAGTACTCTTTTTCTTTCACTTCTACATTACACAGTCCTCTATTCTGAGCCAAGGAGAGCTAAGTTTTGTTTTATGAAATTTAAAAATATTTTTTTCATGAGATTTGCAAATTTATCTTCATCTTCATTGTTAATTTACAAGGGGAGGCCGCCAATTGTGAAATTCAGATTCGATTCATACTGTGCATAATAAAAGCTCATGGCCAGAGGTGTAATGTGGCAAAGCACCAAGATGCACTTCCTACCCTTGTAACCGCCCCCAGTGTAAAACCTGTCCCATGCACCCTCCCACCACCACCTACTCCAGTCCTGTAACCCGGAAGGTGTACACGATCAAAGGCAGAGCCACGTGTGAAAGCACCCACGTGATCTACCAACTGACCTGCCTACACTGTGACGCATTCTATGTGGGAATGACCAGCAACAAACTGTCCATTCGCATGAATGGACACAGGCAGACAGTGTTTGTTGGTAATGAGGATCACCCTGTGTCTAAACATGCCTTGGTGCATGGCCAGCACATCTTGGCACAGTGTTACACCGTCCGGGTTATCTGGATACTTCCCACTAACACCAACCTATCCGAACTCCGGAGATGGGAACTTGCTCTTCAATATATCCTCTCTTCCCGTTATCCACCAGGCCTCAATCTCCGCTAATTTCAAGTTGCCGCCACTCATACCTCACCTGTCATTCAACAACATCTTTGCCTCTGCACTTCTGCCTCGACTGACATCTCTGCCCAAACTCTTTGTCTTTAAATATGTCTGCTTGTGTCTGTATATGTGTGGATGGATATGTGTGTGTGTGCGAGTGTATACCCGTCCTTTTTTCCCCCTAAGGTAAGTCTTTCCGCTCCCGGGATTGGAATGACTCCTTACCCTCTCCCTTAAAACCCAAATCCTTTCATCTTTCCCTCTCCTTCCCTCTTTCCTGACGAGGCAACCGTTGGTTGCGAAAGCTAGAATTTTGTGTGTATGTTTGTGTTTGTTTGTGTGTCTGTCGACCTGCCAGCACTTTCATTTGGTAAGTCACATCATCTTTGTTTTTAGATATATATTTCCTACATGGAATGTTTCCCTCTATTATAACCATATCATTAATTTGAACCCAACAATTACGTTTGTTATTGTCGCTGTTGCATCTCGAAATCTTTCCTGTCGTCTTATTTTCTCTTTCTGCGTTTACCAGTGGTCTCACTTTCTATTCACCCTCCCTTTTTACCGTAATACAATTTTATCCCGCCTATATATACTCTATAATACGTAACCCACTTCCAAACCATAACCAAAAAATTTTTATTTTGCGCTTTCAACAATACCGCTAACCGTTTCTAGTTCAATAACAGCTGCCTTCACGTATTAAACAACCATTTCGGCTAGTTCTAATAACTTTTACTTTATTTCCACTTCCGTTTTTCGTACATCACTGATCATTTTTAGCCGCTCTCCACCGGTTTTAACGTCATTATTTACAATTGTTAGCCCCATTTTCGTAATCTTTCACCACAACACCACGCCTTTTAATACATTTACACGTTTTTTCGAAATTTTCCCGAATTTCTCCGTCCTTTAACGTGTTTTAGCGGCAACACAACCACCTAACCTTCATGCACATCGCTGTCTACCAACCCAAGTTCACCACAGGATCAACTTAACCAACACTTTTTCGCATTTTTTCATACCAGATCTCCAGTTATTTTCTAGTTCACCCTTATCTCTCCCCATATATTTTTATCTTTCATTTTCATTTCAATCTCATGTTACACTTTCCACCTTCTAATACCATGTCACCCTCACAACACCCCCACAACGACCCCATTAAGTTTTATTTACATTCCCTCCGCAAACATGCCTTCACCCTAGCCAGATTACGCTCACATATTTTATTTTCTCAGGCTTGTCTGACATTTGGCATAACCCCCAAAGGCCTCACACTTAAAGTTCCCATCTCTGGCTGCAACCCTTCTTTCCATCAGTCCCTATACCAGTTCCAAACCGAACAATCCATTGCCCTCACCCACCTAATCCTTCACCTACACATCAACTCAGCCAATGAACACACCCGTCAACTCCTATCCTTAATAAAAGTCCTCAATCTTTCCTCTCCCACATCCACACCGGCTATTCAGAGCATCCTCCTCCAGGCCAACCGCAAATTAGAGCAGCATGCCACCCTTCACCTAAAAAAACTATCCAATCTCCTGGTTTCCCACCTCCGGAAAGGCAACTCACTCACCCTTCACAACCTTTCCAGCAAACCTCAACCACCTCTCATTGCACACAAACCCAGTCTCTCCCATCTACTCAGTCTCCCACTTCCAGCTCCACTCCCTCCAAAACCTCAAAATTCCAAGCAACACAATCTGGCACCACAACACCCTAACTCAGTAGTTAACCTTTCCTCCAAACCTCTCTCCCAATCTGAAACCTCTGTCCTATCCAAAGGCCTCACCTTCAGCCCCACTCCCAGATTCAACCAAACAGCCCTCGTCAAAGATTTACTGTCCTACACTCGTACTCTCTGCTGGAAGTATCACTTTGCCACGAAGAAAAATGATCCTAATCCTACCCCTAATGATCCAACTCCCCAAGACACTATCCAAATTGAACCCTGCCTGGAACAGTTCCGTCCTCCGTCACAGCGGGACCCACCTCCTCTTCCTCAAAATCACCCTCTCCAAACCTTCCAGGAATTTCTGACTTCCAGCCTTGCCTCTCAATCCTTCTTAAAAAACCTTAATCCTACTCCCAACATCACCACTGCTGAAGCCCAGGCTATCCGTGATCTGAAGGCTGACCGGTCCATCATCATTCTTCCGGCGGACAAGGGTTCCACGACCGTGGTACTTGATCGTCGGGAGTATGTGGCTGAGGGACTGCGTCAGCTTTCAGACAACACCACATACAAAGTTTGCCAAGGTAATCCCATTCCTGATGTCCAGGCGGAGCTTCAGGGAATCCTCAGAACCTTAGGCCCCCTACAAAACCTTTCACCTGACTCCATCAACCTCCTGACCCCACCGACACCCCGCACCCCTACCTTCTACCTTCTTCCTAAAATTCACAAACCCAATCATCCTGGCCGTCCCATTGTAGCTGGTTACCAAGCCCCCACAGAACGTATCTCTGCCTACGTAGATCAACACCTTCAACCCATTACGTGCAGTCTCCCATCCTTCATCAAAGACACCAACCACTTTCTCGAACGCCTGGAATCCTTACCCAATCCGTTACCCCCAGAAACCATCCTTGTAACCATTGATGCCACTTCCTTATACACAAATATCCCACACGTCCAGGGCCTCGCTGCGATGGAGCACTTCCTTTCACGCCGATCACCTGCCACCCTACCTAAAACCTCTTTCCTCATTACCTTAGCCAGCTTCATCCTGACCCACAACTTCTTCACTTTTGAAGGCCAGACATACCAGCAATTAAAGGGAACAGCCATGGGTATCAGGATGGCCCCTTCGTACGCCAACCTATTCATGGGTCGCTTAGAGGAAGCCTTCTTGGTTACCCAGGCCTGCCAACCCAAAGTTTGGTACAGATTTATTGATGACATCTTCATGATCTGGACTCACAGTGAAGAAGAACTCCAGAATTTCCTCTCCAACCTCAACTCCTTTGGTTCCATCAGATTCACCTGGTCCTACTCCAAATCCCATGCCACTTTCCTTGATGTTGACCTCCACCTGTCCAATGGCCAACTTCACACGTCCGTCCACATCAAACCCACCAACAAGCAACAGTACCTCCATTACGACAGCTGCCACCCATTCCACATCAAACGGTCCCTTCCCTACAGCCTAGGTCTTCGTGGCAAACGAATCTGCTCCAGTCCGGAATCCCTGAAGCATTACACCAACAACCTGACAACAGCTTTCGCATCCCGCAACTACCCTCCCGACCTGGTACAGAAGCAAATAACCAGAGCAACTTCCTCATCCTCTCAAACCCAGAACCTCCCACAGAAGAACCACAAAAGTGCCCCACTTGTGACAGGATACTTTCCGGGACTGGATCAGATTCTGAATGTGGCTCTCCAGCAGGGATACGACTTCCTAAAATCCTGCCCAGAAATTAGATCCATCCTTCATGAAATCCTCCCCACTCCACCAAGAGTGTCTTTCCGCCGTCCACCTAACCTTCGTAACCTCTTAGTTCATCCCTATGAAATCCCCAAACCACCTTCCCTACCCTCTGGCTCCTACCCTTGTAACCGCCCCCGGTGTAAAACCTGTCCCATGCACCCTCCCACCACCACCTACTCCAGTCCTGTAACCCGGAAGGAGTACACGATCAAAGGCAGAGCCACGTGTGAAAGCACCCACGTGATCTACCAACTGACCTGCCTACACTGTGACACATTCTATGTGGGAATGACCAGCAACAAACTGTCCATTCGCATGAATGGACACAGGCAGACAGTGTTTGTTGGTAATGAGGATCACCCTGTGGCTAAACATGCCTTGGTGCATGGCCAGCACATCTTGGCACAGTGTTACACCGTCCGGGTTATCTGGATACTTCCCACTAACACCAACCTATCCGAACTCCGGAGATGGGAACTTGCTCTTCAATATATCCTCTCTTCCCGTTATCCACCAGGCCTCAATCTCCGCTAATTTCAAGTTGCCGCCACTCATACCTCACCTGTCATTCAACAACATCTTTGCCTCTGCACTTCTGCCTCGACTGACATCTCTGCCCAAACTCTTTGTCTTTAAATATGTCTGCTTGTGTCTGTATATGTGTGGATGGATATGTGTGTGTGTGCGAGTGTATACCCGTCCTTTTTTCCCCCTAAGGTAAGTCTTTCCACTCCCGGGATTGGAATGACTCCTTACCCTCTCCTTTAAAACCCACTTCCTTTCGTCTTCCCCTCTCCTTCCCTCTTTCCTGATGAGGCAACAATTTGTTGCGAAAGCTTGAATTTTGTGTGTATGTTTGTGTTTGTTTGTGTGTCTATCGACCTGCCAGCGTTTTTGTTCGGTAAGTCACCTCATCTTTGTTTTTATATATAATTTTTCCCACGTGGAATGTTTCCTTCCATTATATTGATATATATATATATGTGTGTACATATATATAATGGAAGGAAACATTCCACGTGGGAAAAATTATATATAAAAACAAAGATGAGGTGACTTACCGAACAAAAGCGCTGGCAGGTCGATAGACACACAAACAAACACAAACATACACACAAAATTCAAGCTTTCGCAACAAACTGTTGCCTCATCAGGAAAGAGGGAAGGAGAGGGGAAGACGAAAGGAAGTGGGTTTTAAGGGAGAGGGTAAGGAGTCATTCCAATCCCGGGAGCGGAAAGACTTACCTTAGGGGGAAAAAAGGACAGGTATACACTCGTACACACGCACATATCCATCCACACATACAGACACAAGCAGACATATTTCAATGGCTGCTTAAATGTCTCTGTGTGTTCTGTAATTAGTCTTCACAGTCCCTACAACATCGGGTAGTATATTTCCAGATTCCACAGTTCTTAGTGTTTCTTGAAACTTTCTAAGTAAGCTTTTATGGAATAGTTGGCATCCATCTTCAAATGTTTATCACTTGAGATTTTTCAGTATGTCCAAAGTGTTCTGCCATAGGTCAAACAAACCTGCTGCCATTCATACTTTCCTTCTTTGTCAATATTCAGTGTCCCCTATTGCCCTATTTGATATGGTCCACAAACTTGATCAGTATTCTAGGGCATGTTGCACAAATGTTTTGTAAGTGATCTCCCTCATAGACTGACAGAATTTTGCCAACATCATTCCAACAAATCAAAGTTTGCTACCACTTTTGTGTGACTGAGCCTGTGCAATATTTCATATTCACACAAATTGTTATCTCCAGTTATTTTTATGAGTTGACTGAGACCAGTTATGATGCACTTCTTTTATAGTAATAGCATACTATAACTTTGTTTTGTGAATTACATAATTTTACATTTGTGAATATTTGATGCAAATTGCCAGTGTTTTCCCTCTTTGAAATCTTACCAAGATATTATTGGATGCTTGTGCAGTTTTATATTGGACAACCACTCAGCTATGGCAGATTGATCCATGGAGCACAGGAACACCTAACAGAAAACAGCTTTCACATTACCTATTGCTTGAAAGCTAGTGTGAATGCAGTTTTCTGTTACATATTTCTATGCTCCACACACTGTTCTGTGACTAGTGGGCAGCTACTTTTCCCTTATCTTATCTATTGCTCCATCCAGGAATTTCCATTGTTTTTATCCAAGTAGTATCTCATTATAGATAATTGCTTCACCTGAAAAATGTCAAGAGATTACTATTAATATCATTTGCCATAACTCTCTGGGAAACACCTGAAGCTACTGCTACAGCTGTCGATGACTCTCCATCCAAGACAGTATGGTGTGTTGTCCATATCAAGAAAACCTCTATTTTGATTAGACTTCAATGTGCAAATTAGCATAGACAGTGAGTTGCGAGTTGTCTGAAAATCATGTTGTCAGATAAGTCTGATCTCTGTCTTGGCTTCAAGTGATATCCACAAGTTTAGTAGACAATCACTGTCATTCTGGTAACATACCAGGCATTTGTAACAGACCAGTGGCAAATTTGATGGTATTGTCACTGATCTGGTGCATCACAAATAGTGGATGTTCTCAACAACAATTTCTGAGGACAAATATGTATTGTCCCTTCTGACTATTCCTGTTCCCATATATTGCTATTCACACAATGTTACTGATGAAACAAATATGAAATAAGGTCACTCAAAAAGGGGCTCTTCAGTATGGTTCAGAAATCTGTACCAGTGGTATTTGCACTCAGTTAAAGATAGTGTAGCAGCACCACATTAGTTTTTTAACTGATATGTTAGAGTAAAGTAGATCTTCCATAGTGTGAGATGGCATTCCAGAAGATGATTTCTCAAAAGTAATGCAGTAGCATTAATATGAAACTATATATGTTCATTTGTATCACTATGAATGAAGTAAATCATAAATTTTATATTTCATTCTTCTGACTGCTTAATGCCATAAACAGTCAGCAGTGTTTTTTCAGTTGTTTGTTGCCTTTGAAGATGACGGATATTTGCAACAAAACAAGCCTATCCATAAGTATTTTTAACACTCCTTTTTAGAATACACTGATGCATATATTTTTTCAGATTTGCATCTAACAAAAGGTAAATTTCAAATCCTCTCAAAGTAATTATTTGCCAAATGACAGTGTGAAACTTCAGAAAATACAATATAGCTGAATTAAAAAGGACGCAAAGAAAATGATTTATTTATTGTTATTTTTTGATTATTCCCTATTGAGAGAGTGATTAACCTTGATTAGTCATTTTTTTCAAGGGCACAAAGAAAATGATTTATTATTATTATTATTATTTATTATTCCCATTTAAGATAGGAATTAACCTTGACTAGTCATGATTTCTTCTCCTTCCTCCATTCTTCCCAAATTCTCTTCATATGCTCACTGTGCTCTCTCTTGCATTCTTCCAATTATTTGTTTCCTGTCCTTTTCTCAGTTGGTTTTTGTTTAAGTTTATGTTTCTTTATGATGTTCCTGAACTGTTCTCGATTGTTTATGTTGTCTTATGTGATTCCCAGTTCCTTAACATCTTCTGTTTCAATTATCCCCTTTGTCTTGTTCTTGCTAGTGTTTGCTATGTCAAAGATTTGCCTTTTGAGCCTGTTCTTGTTAATCCTACCAAAATGTCCTTAAAATTTCATTCTCCTCTTTCCAAAGGTGTCCATTATTGTTTATATCTCTTTATAGATCTCTCTCTTGTTGTCCTCTTCATCCAAATTCCTTCATAAAACACTAGTCAGTATATTTTCCTCAGAATTTTTCTTTCTTGTTTTTCAGTCTCTCTGATTTTGGTATGACTATGAATCACTGTAGTTTCTGCAGCAGAGAGTGCACCCTGTAGAATAACTGTGTTGTAATGCCTTAGCTTTGCATTGACAGAAATAGATTTTTATTTTAGTGATTCCAAGTGAGCTTATATGCTTTCTGTAATTTGGAGATCTTTCTGATTGGCTCTGGAGTTCTGTCCTGATGGTTGGATTATCTCTACCAGATATTTTAAGTGCACAGCTTGTGCCACTTTCCCGTACTGAGTTGTAATGGGGAGATTATCTGCAGGCTTGCTTTCAGTGTATTGAGTTTTCTTGTAGGAGATTTGTAGTCCAGTTTTCTGTGAGATTTTGTAAAGCTTCTCCAGTGCAAGTTTGGCTTCTTCTCTATTGTTGGTTAGAAGGACAAGGTCATTCGCGAAAGCCAAACAGTTCAAAATGATTCTCTGCTCTTTTTTACTCTCAAGTTGAATTCCCTTAATTTCCTTTCCCATGTCCTCACAGTTTTTTCCAGAACCATGTTAAATAGAAGGTTGAAGAGGCCATCTCCTTGATGAACATCGGGATGAATATGAAATGGTTCTAACATTTGTCCTATGAATTTAGAAGGCGTGTTTTTTAAGTAAGTACTGTTTTGAAATTTAAAAAAAAGGCATGCTAAGGTATCTCAATAATTTTATTTTTACATGAAAGCTTGTACCTTAATCTACTTTTCTACATAATTTCTGTCAATATTGAGGCACTTGTCATAATGTTGTACCAGTTTTTTAATACCCTCCTCATAGAAGTCTGGCGCCTGACCTGTTAACCACTGCATCACCACTGTTTTGACTTCATCGTCTTGAAGACGAAGAGGTGTTTCTTCAAGCGCAGGAACAGATGATAGTCACTGGGCACAAGATTGGGGCTGTACTGAGGATGATCTACAGTTTCCCATCGAAAAGATGTGATGAGATCTTTGGTCCGATTCACCACATGCGGACGGACATTGTCTTGCAGAAAAATGATGCCCTTGCTCAACTTCCATGGACTGTTGCTTAGATTCTGGTGTGACGTAGGCCATCCATGTTTCATCTCCCATAACAATTTGGCTTAAGAAATCATCACCATCATTGTGGGACCGCTCAAGGAAAGTCAATGCCCGGTCTAAACGTTTGGTTTTGTGCATGTCTGTCAACATTTTTGGTACCCAAGGTGCGCACAATTTTCAGTAATTCAAGTGCTTGGTCACAATGCCATACAAAACACTATGAGTAACATTAGGAAAGTCATCCCGCAAGGAGGAAATCATAAAGCGTCTGTTTTCTCTCACCTTATTGTCCACTTCCTGCACCAAACTTTCATTAACGACCAAAGGACGTCCACTCCGTTGTTCATCATTCACATTTGTGTGGCCATCTCTAAATGCTCTCACCCACTTTCTTACCATTCCATCACTCATAATGTTTTCTCCGTAAACTGCACAGATCTCAGGATGAATATCGATCACTTTTAGGACTTTAGCACTAAGAAATCTTATAACAGCCCGTACTTCACAGTCGGCGGGACTCACGATTATCAGAGGCATCTTAAACACTCAGTACCCAACATAAACAAGGAAGAATCAGACTGTAATGGCGTCAATACGAAGATTAATGTACAGGCTTTCATGTAAAAATAAAATTATTGAGATATCTTAGCACATCTTTTTTTAATTTCAAAACGGTACTTACTTAAAAAAATATGCCTTGTATCTATGGAGGTTGTACCTGTTAATGTCTATTGGATAACTGATCTTGTTTTTTTTTTTTTGTCAATCTTGAATTCCTCTGAAGTGTCGAATGATGTTTGCCTACCCATTGAATCATAAGCCTTTTTAAAGTTGACAAAAGTAATCACAGTATTTCTACACCTTCTCATTTGTAAGATCGTCTTCAGGTTCCATTATCTATTCAATGCAAGAAAATGATTTACCACAGCAACTAGTAAAAATTCAACAACTTTTGTAAAATATCTAAATTTATAATGCAAAGTAAGAATATATAATGTATTTCACACTTTTACTATTACACACAGATCTTACCACTGGGTAAGTAATTCTGTAATTGGTCTCCAACCAGTATGACTGTGCAGAATCATATTTGTGAGAGATGAGCATCAGAATAATTTAGTTACTGGCAAACCCTATGATGACTGTAAACTAACAACACAAAAGTGTTTTTTTGTGTGTGTACAGCATTAATTGAAGCATTGTGTATCATTAAACAGTCATAAAATTTGCCCATGCATTATTATATACACGGTGATTATAATTAAAGGTAAACTTTCAAAACGCTCTTGAAATAAAGCCACTGCTCAGAATGACATCAAATGGCAACAGAATATCATTGGAGAAAGGGGAAAACGTGTGGCAGAAGGAAAAAAAATAGTGTGAAAATTGATCAATAGATGGCGCTGTACGTCTCAGAATACGTAAATGAAAACACCTGTCATGTGCGTGACCCACTGAAGTGGGTATAAACACGTTGAGTATACGGCTTTTCCTCCTTTAGCATCTGCGACATTCACCATGACTGTCTCAATGCGTGATCATGATCTGCTTTAAAGCTGTATTACAAGAATGATGGCTGTGCATGTGTCACTCTGCAGAAGTTCTGGACACTGAAGGGTTTGAAAAAAGGCGTTGGTCCGATGACTGCTGTAGGTCTGGAGAAAATGATTTGGAAATTCAAAAACACGGGTTCTTTTGATGTGCAACCTGGTAGAGGGAGGAAACAAACTGATTCGACATCAGTGGAAGCAATGGCCACAGCAATGCAGGAGGAGACAAGAGGTGGTGTGCAAACATGTAGTGCACGGAGAATTGCCTGAACATTGGACATACTCATGAGCACGGTGCGTAAAATCCTATGAAACATCTTTCTCTGCTATCCATTCAAAATTACCCATGTGCACGAGTTGCTTCCTGTTGAACCACCTGCAAGAGAGACCTTGCTTGCATGGATAGATGAAGCCCACTTCAATCTGACAGGATGTGTCAATACACAGAATTGTCGAATATGGGCAATGGAAAATCTACATACAAATCAACCAATACCACTTCATCCTGAAAAAGTCACTATGTGGTGCAGGTTTATGGCATCATTTATCATAGGGCCATATTTTTTCGAAGAGACAGGTGCTTCCAGTTCTGTTACCTGTACCATCACTGGTAAGTGCTATGAGTGTCTTTTACATAACCACATCATTCCAGCTCTCCAACAGTGTGGATGTGTGGATGGGATCATTTTTATGCAAGGTGGCACACTTCCACACATTGGAAATCCAGTTTAGCAGCTGCTGAAGTCCATTTCGAAAATGCTAGAATTATCAGCTGCCATTTCCCTACAGCCTGGCCGTCCTGATCACCTGATCTTAATCCCTGTGATTCTGGCTGTGGGGCTGTTTGAAAGATGTGTTCAGTGCTCCAACTGCAAACTTAGCTGCATTCAAGGCATGCATTGCGCAACACATTCTAAATGTGATGCCGGAAACACTTCAATCAGTTGTGGAACATGATGTTTCTGTTTCTACCTGTTGCAGAAAATGGTGGACAGCATATTCAACATGTTTTGTGCCAGTCATATGGAAATTAATAATCCGATTTGATTTTTATTGATGCTTTTTATGCAGTTTTTGGTCTCAGGACAATTAAAAACTGATTTTTGCCATCTGATGTGATATGACATTGCTGTGGTGTATGGGATTACATAATTAACAGTGTCACATCTGCACACCCATGCACACTGAGTAATGCAGTTTGTTTAACATCAGACATACACCTTAGGCATTGTTGTATGATTCATTTGTCATTCGTAGTTGACCACTATTACATTATGATGCTCACAGTGCCATCTATTGCTATATTTTGTAACTATTTATGTTGTTCTGCCATTCGTTTTCCCCTTTGTCCAATAATGTTCCATTGCAATTTGACATCATTCTAACCAGTGGTGTTATCTCTACAGTGCTTTGAAAGTTTAACTTTAATTAGAATCACCTTGTACTTTGGGAATCAATATCAATGAGCTGAGTGCATATATTGTGTACAACACACCCAAGCCAAACATGCTACAAATTCAGCACTACAGAATGAAGACAAGCTCTTCCCCAAAGCACATGAAGCAGACGTATCTCTTTTCTGCATGATTATATTCTTCAGCTATTCGCAACTGGTAGTGGCAATGGTCTCCAGATGAACTATGATCAGTGACAACATTGGCAGTTCGTTTGTAGATAAAATATGCATCTGCAGCAAACTTGAAATTACTAGACATGCTTTCGAGCAATTATAATGCTGAGAGGCTAACATATTTTGAACTAAATAATATGTACATATTTTTACAGGACAATTTGGAACCGTTACTGTATTGCAATTTTACGGAAGCTATTGCCTGAAATGGAGACAGCATCTTTGAAATCCAAAGAATTGGGTATAGCTGAACATATTCACGAACTACAACAAATACTAGGGTCACACAAGGCAAGTATATAGCTTTTAGTTGTATGGAGGAAATCAGACTTTAAAAAGTTTCACAGACCTTCAAACAGCTGGGCATGCTGATGTCAGCCTCACGGTACTTTCATTAATTTATGAAGTTTCATGTCAACAGTCAGTCAGTTCACCAACAACACTAACATTCATAAATGTGATGTATGTCACACAGAAAGTAACAAAGAATTCAGTTGTGAAACTATTTGACTACTTAGGCAGATATATCAAGACTTCAATACATGATAAAATTAACTATAAATACCAACTGAAATCATCTCTACTAGGCAACTCCTTCCATTCCATAAAATCTTTTTTGAATATGTAATAATATAAAGTATAATAGAGGGAAACATTCCACGTGGGAAAAATATATCTAAAAACAAAGATGATGTGACTTACCAAACAAAAGTGCTGGCAGGTCGATAGACACACAAACAAACACAAACATACACACAAAATTCAAGCTTTCGCAACCAATGGTTGCTTCATCAGGAAAGAGGGAAGGAGAGGGAAAGACAAAAGGATGTGGGTTTTAAGGGAGAGGGTAAGGAGTCATTCCAATCCCGGGAGCGGAAAGACTTACCTTAGGGGGAAAAAAGGACAGTTATACACTCGCACACACACACATATCCATCCGCACATACACAGACAAAACCAGACATTTGTACAAATGTCTGCTTGTGTCTGTGTATGTGTGGATGGATATGTGTGTGTGTGTGTGTGTGCGAGTGTATACCTGTCCTTTTTTCCCCCCTAAGGTAAGTCTTTCCGCTCCCAGGATTGGAATAACTCCTTACCCTCTCCCTTATATCCCACATCCTTTCGTCTTTCCCTCTCCTTCCCTCTTTCCTGATGAAGCAACCATTGGTTGCGAAAGCTTGAATTTTGTGTGTATGTTTTTGTGTCTATCGACCTGCCAGCACTTTCGTTTGGTAAGTCACATCATCTTTGTTTTTAGATATAATAATATAAAGTGTTTGACACAGTGACATGAAGTGGGAGACATAGCAAGGCTGTGTGAACGTTGCTGTAGGACTGTGCAGGAAAGGATGGTGGGCTGCTAAGTGCAGCATGGAGAGCTGTAGTTGGGGGGATTTGGGGAGAGAGGGGGGGGGGGGGGAGCAGAGAAGGGGAAAGGACTATGCAGATGAGCTGGATGGGTGGGAGGCACATGTGAGACTGGAATGGAAGCAGGGAAGGGTATAGAGGTAGGTGGGGGGCAGGAATGAGCAAAGGGTTGAGGCCAAGGGGGTTATGGGAATGAAGAATATGTCACAGGGAGAGCTCTCACCTGGACCATTCAGAAAAGCTGATTTTAGTGGGAAGAGTCCAGACAGCATAGGCTGCGTAGCAGTCACTGAAGTCAAGCACACAGTGCTTATCGAAGTGCACAGCAATTGGGTGGTCCAGCTGGCTTTTTGGCACTGTTTGGCCACGGTCATTGAAGTGGACAGACAGCTTGTTAGTGGCTGAGCCCACATAGAATGTTGCATCATGATTGCAGTTAAGTTGGTGTACCATATATTTGTGTTTGCAGATGGCTCTTCCTTTTACAGGGCAGGAGAGGCCTGTGATAGGACTGGAATTGGTGGTAGTGGGAGGACATATATGAGATGGATTTCTCATCTAGGTCTCTTACAAGGATATGAACCATGAGGCAAGGAATTGGCCACAGGAATGGAATAGGGATGGACAAGGACATTGCATAGGTTGAATGGGCAGTAAAACACCACTGTGGGATAGACGTTACTGGACATGATGAGTGGTAGTTGAAACCATGGTGGAGAATGTAATCCAGTTACTCCAGTCCTGGGTGGTAATGATTCATGAATGGAGTAGTGTAAGATTGTGGAGACAAGGTGTGGGAGAGCCATTTCTGGATGAAATGTGAAGGGTAATTTCAGTCTTTGAAGCCGTCAGTGAGACCCTTGGTATATTTGGAGTTTGACTGCTCATCACTGCAGATGTGAAAACCACAGGTGATAAGCTGTATTGAGACATCTCAATACAAACCCACAGTCACTGCAGTAAAACATGAAAATATGACATGCAAACAAGATGTATAGTTGCAGGTGAAGCACAAGCCAATCATTTATGCAAAACAAATAAAATCACACTTCGTGCTATGTGCCAATGTACTATATTAAAAATGCAAGGGGACTCAATAATGTGTTAATTAAATGCAGTAAAAGAAATGTATCTGGCCTGCTACTAAAGATTTTGATTTGGTTTTGGGTGCCAGGTATAACACAAAAATATACACCAAATAATACTGAATCTGAAGCTTGTTGAAGGAACTAAGTGTATGCACGTACATTAAACTTCTACCTCAGAACTGATTGATATGGTGCTAGCTACGATTGATCATGGTGCTAGTTAATGGCATTAAGGTAGTAAGTGAAGTGATTTGATCTGCTTATCACATTGTGCCGGCATCTCATTTATATGTTTTTGCAATAAGTTAGACACCCAAGTGCTCCAGCATGGGATAAAGGACATTATCCCACTATCCCTTATTTTGTGTAAGTTGAATGGTAAGTTCTGATTTTTTTTCCATAAGTAGTAAAGGAGTTTTGCTATTTGGGGAGCAAAATAACTGATGATGGTCGAAGTAGAGAGGATATAAAATGTAGGCTGGCAATGGCAAGGAAAGCGTTTCTGAAGAAGAGAAATTTGTTAGCATCCAGTATTGATTTAAGTGTCAGGAAGTCATTTCTGAAAGTATTCGTATGGAGTGTAGCCATGTATGGAAGTGAAACATGGACAATAAATAGTTTGGACAAGAAGAGAATAGAAGCTTTCGAAGTGTGGTGCTACAGAAGAATGCTGAAGATTAGATGGGTAGATCACATAACTAATGAGGAAGTATTGAATAGGATTGGGGAGAAGAGAAGTTTGTGGCACAACTTGACCAGAAGAAGGGATCGGTTGGTAGGACATGTTCTGAGGCATCAAGGGATCACCAATTTAGTATTGGAGGGCAGCGTGGAGGGTAAAAATCGTAGAGGGAGACCAAGAGATGAATACACTAAGCAGATTCAGAAGGATGTAGATTGCAGTAGGTACTGGGAGATGAGAAAGCTTGCACAGGATAGAGTAGCATGGAGAGCTGCATCAAACCAGTCTCAGGACTGAAGACCACAACAACAACAATGGATATGAGGTCATGGTTGTAAAAATAAATGTTACAATGTCAACTCAGCCACCTATTGCCATGTAAAAAACACTAGAATTTGTGTGTTTCAAAGGCCAAGTCTTGATCTTCATAAATACTGCACAGGAAACCTCAAAGCTCCAATATAAAACCTGAACAAGAACAATAAAAATAATAAAATAATGTGACTGCTTCCCTTGCTGTTGTGCCTGCTTAATCACTGTCAACTGATGATATAGATAAAATGAAATGGAGTATGTTGTCCATAGGTATCGGCAATGTCACAATAACAGCCCTGTATGTACACAAACCATGTATCTTCTAGAAAGCCGCTTCCCACAGACCAACATTTAAATAATGCAAGTGAGCTCTGCATGAATGTAAATATTAAAGCAAAAAGATATTGAATAAACAAGGATGATGTATAACAATGTGTGGTTGCCTGCAAATTCAGATCCCATCATGAATGGAAAGCTAATAATAATTACATACATTAAATAAGATCTGCAAAGTTTGTGAAACAAATATTTGTGTCACCTGTAAGCTGTTCATTTCATTGTATTATGTATTTCTCACACTATGACTGGTAATATCCAATTGTTCTAGTACATCCAGTTTCTTGCTTTGCAAAGTTGGGACATATTCATCAGTTCCCAACATGGGATGTTATATTTTTCTTCGTTTCATGATCATCTGTACACATCATTAGATCTGCAAGATTTATTTCCACTGGAAATGAAAAGACCAAAAATTACAACTCAAGTATTGCTATACTTATTGGAGGAACTGTTGCTCCATTATTGCATAATTTATGCTTGCAAATTCTTTGACTTTTGTAATGTAAGTCTTTTCTTATAGAAGCAGCTGCTGCCTTTCTACCTTCCATTGCTCCTCCTCATTTTCCTACTACTTCTACTACTACAACTACGGCTTACTGCACGGATTGTCTTACATAAAATATGCTTGAAACCCTTGCTAACCATTAAATACAACTGTGCATATTTATGTTCATGCTGTGATATATGCCATTCTGTCTACTGATTTTGATAATCAAATCTAATTTGGTGTCATATATATACTGTGCAGTTGTGCTATTGTTGATGCAGCCAGTCCAAAGGCTACTTTGATGCAGCTGTACATGCCAGTCTGGTCTATGCTGTTCATTTCCGCATCTTAGATCTGTTGCAATCTACGTCCATATGAACCTGCATACTGTATTCAAATCTTGGTCAATTTTATACTCCTTCCAATCATCCTCCCCCCCCCCCCCCCCGCCCCCCCCATCCCCCCCCCACCCATCCCCCCCATCCCCCCCCCCCCACCCCCACACACACACAAATTTCCTTCAGTTACTGACTGTCCTATATCCGTGTAAAAAGAGATCTATGGATGAATAAAGCTGCTACTACTACTACTACTACTCCTTGATGCCTTTGGATGTTTTCTATCAACCTGTCCCTTCTTTTTGTTGAAGTTTGAGAAATACTAAATACTAAAAATTAAAGTAAAATTACATGTTCATTAATCTGCTAATATTGTATAATATGTCTTTAGGTTTGTGGATTTCCTATCAATATGCCATATACCAACATGGAAGCTATTAATGAGACAGTGAAAGCTACAGGTGTCCATAATACTGAGAATGAAGAAACTGAATTTGCACTTGCAGTATATGTTCATCCATACCCTGGCAATGTTCTCTCAGTGTGGATATATGTAGCGTCACTCATCAAAAGAAGGTGAACTATTAAACTGGTTCTTAGATATTGGTTGGCAAACTATTTACTGGTGTATAAGACTGTTATTACTGACAGTTCACATCCAATGTTTGATTTATTTATTATTAGGCTATCAGAAAACAGATGAAAATAAAATTTATATTACAGCAAGATAGATAGATATTCAGCGATCACAGGCCCTGCAGAGCACATGCTGCTTCCACAAACTGCCTTCACTCCTTCCTATTATTACAGCTAGTTCATGTTAAATAAGATAACATTTATATCCTCCTCTTCAAGTGAAATCGTACTTGGGCAAGAACTGTCTTCTATATCAAAACCATTAACAGAAGATAACTTGCAGCATACTGAAGAAGTGACCATGGTGAACAACATATGTGTAACTGTGAAGAAAATCATTATCATGTTACATTGTGACCATAGCATAAATAAATTGTTCTTGGCACAGGATATAGTGTTATGAGACAGATTGTAATACTAGTTCATAAAATAAAATAAATATTTTATACTGAATGCTGAAGCTTGCATTTCATAATTCTATTGTATATTTCCTGACCAATGCAATGCATGTGAAACCTACTTTCAGATAAAAACATATGATTACAGTGGATCAAGAATCATTCAAGGAAGTGATCAGTAGACTTAAATGTGATGCAGCAGACATCATGTTGAGCACAGATGTTATATTTATTTATTCACTTATCTGTGCTTTGTGTAATTTGGCATTCAGGATAAATACATTATGATATAGGACAGGACATTGTATAATATTATATGAGGTTACATAATGTGACATCATGTCATGTTGAAATGGATGCTTATTTATGCACCGCTTCTAGTGCAAGTTAGAAAGATCTGACAAAGAAAAAAGGAATGTTACAATTAATGTAATATAAATACAAATAAATAATGTAAGTCTTGTATATGATGCCAAAGTAAATGGCTTATTTCATTCAGTTTAGTGAAACTAGGACTATTCACCTAATCTGTGATTCACTTCTCCCACTTTGATGATACTACATTTATGAATTTGGAGGCAAACGTTCATTAACCCCTTCACAGCCATCATATACTGGAGTTCAGTTTTATGTTCTGTTTTGAGACCTTGTTACTTTGAAAAAGCCATTAGGGAAACATATGATAAACACACTGATGCTAATATGAGATAGATTAAGCCAGTTCCAGAGAAGTATGAGAGGTTTTGTAACTCGATTAAAGCAACAGCCCAGAGAAGCATTCAACAAAGAATCAGAAAGGACATTACACAAGAGTGTAATGAAAAGAACAGACAGACTTGCTGCTGAATTTAAAGAAATCAACTCCCATGAAACAGCTTCAGAACTCTTGAAAACTGTTTAGAGTATAAATTTCAGTAATTATAGCAAGAAAGCCTAGTCTTTCATTCATATATTGGACTCCTTGCAACAGTATCAAGAAATTGTGCAATGGTTAATATAGAATCCATTACAAATCACCTTACCTCAATTTCCACATTAACTGCCAGTAAGAAATTTAATAACAGAATCAAAAGTGAACTACATAAGATGAAACGAATGGCTCAGTGACATGATTTCTGTGCTTAATCACTTTTATCTTTCCATGTGCAGGAAGGCTTAAACTACCACCAGAGTGAAAAGTCTGCAGACTTTTGTGGCATTTTCCCAGAACTGGTCAAGTTCTGTGGATGTGCTACCAAACAATGGCTTACTTCCTTTTTCAGCTGCATATTATGGCCAGAGTACCACCATTCTTCAAGAAAGTTAATGTCATTGTACTGTTGAAACCATGGAAGGATTGAGACCTTCCACAAAGTGACGGACCAATTACACTACTCTCTGCTACATACTGATTACTCAAAAGTTTGATACTAAACAGAATAGCATCGCCAACTGAAACACTAATCTCAGCAGAAAAAGAAGCAGGATTCTGCCACCAATCATAATTGCAAGGACCAGGTCATCTCCTTAAGCACCTATATGGGAACTGGCATCAAGAAGAAAGAAAAAAAGTGATTATGTGTTCCTAGATCTGCCTGCAGCATGTGGCACAGTCTGGAGATAAAGACTTATAATGTAACTGGTGACAGCAGTTCTACATATTCCACATTTACTCTGAACACATGCAGAATAAATCCAAAAAACTGAAAAATGGCTCATCTCGAGGTTCAGTTGTCTCCCCTACGTTGTTAAAGCTCTATATCCACAACCTACCAGCAACTGTGCCTCTCAAATTTACGCATGTCAGTGATGTCTGTCTAGTGACCAAATGGACCAGTCTCTCAGAGGTTGAGGAAAGAGTGGTAGTGGACATGAGTATATTAGATGAATATTTCAGAAAGTGGAAGCTGAAACCAAATCTGCTGAAACAGAAGTTTCAATATTCTAGATGAGCAACAAATGCACAAATTAATGTCCACAGGTAATATTCAGAGACAATGAATAACAATGGAACTTCATTCCAAACTACCTGGACATCACTTTCTAACCTGCTGGCACTATCTTTGGAACCACAATAATTTATTGCAGAAGTTATTTGGTATTCTTGGGGAACTGTCACAAACAATTTTATGAACAACAGCTCTGACTGTAGTACATTCAGTACTGTTCAGACATATGGCTCAACTATTTCTACACTCACTTAATGAACGTTCAGTTTTGACAGACGCTGCGCACTGTATCTGATATGCTTCGCTTATGCCTGTTCAATGGCTCCTGTTGCTAAGCAACATCACTCCACCTCACTTTAGAAGATAGCAAGGTTTCACTTGGTTATGGACAAAAATATAAAGGAACTAGTCTGTACATGATAGCTTGGAGATCTACCATGAGCCAGTTAACCAGCAGTTTCAATCCTGCAGTTGCCTGTAAATCAGAATGGTTACCATCATCCCAGCAAGGCATCTCACAAGCTGAAAACCAACTATCAAATTTATAGGCTTTAACCTTCCTCATATTTCTCAGTGCAGACTGAATTGTATAAGATGTGGGACTAGGAAAACAGCTGCTAATCTCTATAGCCTCAGATGGTAAACTCTGTGAGCAGTGACTGTAGTGAGGTGGCACAGACAGTGCAACACATTGTTCAGGAATTCCCATTACCTGCATTCATCGTACCCATGGGAGAACTATTCAAGCTGCTTCAAAATAAATTACCATAAGTGGTTGGAAAATATAGCCATTGATCTTCAACTTTTCCTTTTGTTTATTTAACTGATTGTTTAGAATTTCTTTATTTGTAATTTTTAATGTATTCATGATTGTTTAAGACCAGAAAACACTAAACAAATGAAGTATCCTGTGCAGTGAAAGTAAAAGTAAACCTGCACTCTAGATCTATACCTGAATACATACTTTGCAAACCCACAGCAATGTGCATGGAAGGATTTCTTCCCATTCCAATCATGTATGACTGATTAAATGCCTCCATGCATTGTGTAATTAATCTCTTCTTGTCTTTGTGGGCACTACAGAAGAGACAGGTAGGTGGCTAAAGAAAGTTTCTAGATTCTTTAGTTAATAATAGTTTTGAAATTTTGTAAGTAGATTTTCAGAGGATAATTGACACTTACGTTCAATTAACAGCTAATTCAGATTTTTCAGCATTTCCACGATGCTCTGACATCAGTCAAGGGGGACCACCTGAGCCACTCTTCTTTCTATGCATTCAGTATCCCCTGTTAGTCCTATTTGCTATGGGCCCCACACACTTGAGCAATATTATAAAATTGAACAGACAAGTCTCATTTGCAGACTTGACCATTCCATTTCATATGATAGCCCTACATGTTTTTACACAAGGTACCTATATGAACTGACTGAATCCAGTGGTGACCCACTCATATTGCAGTAAAAGAACTGGTTGGATTGTTGTGCATTTATTTCAGATAGTACTTAAATGTAGATAAGTGCATCATCTGCAAAAAGCCTGAGGTTAGTACTAATATTGGCTGCCAAGTCATTAATATACAACATAAACAACAAGGGTTTCAACACACTTCCCTGGGGCACACCTGAAGTTACTTCTATGTCACTCAGTGACTCTCCATCCAAGACAACATTTCCCTACTGGGAAATCCTCAATCCAGTCACAAATTTCTCTTGATATCCCCTACAATTGTAGTTTCAATAATAAGCATAGGTGTGGTACTGAGTCAAATGCTTTTCAGAAATTTAAAATACTGCATATACCTGACTGCCTTGATCTGTGTCTTTAATGAGGACAGGCAACAATGGCACAAGTTGTTTGATGCCTGAGTGAAATTTTTGGAATCTGTTCTGTTTGGCATAGAGGAGGTCATTCTCTTCAAGATGCCTCATTTTGCTTGGCTCAGAATATGTTCTAGGAGTCCACAACACATGGATGCCAGTAACACTGGATGGTAGTTTTGTGGGTCACTTGTGCTATGTTCTTGTACATAGATGTAGCCTGTGCTTCCTTCCAATCATTGGACACACTTTTTATCAAGGTACCTATAGTATATTATGACTAAAATGAGGCCTAAGTCAGCTGCAGATTCTATACAGAATCTGACAGGGATTACATTGGGCCCTAAAGTCTTGTTTAATTGTAATGATTTCAGTTGTTTCTCAGTGCCACTGACCATCCATCTTTTGAGTGGTGGAAGTATTAAACAGGCACTGTAGTTCCATACCTACCTTAGTAAAGAAACATATGAAAATGTTGTACATCATTTCTGCTTTTGCTCTGTTACCCTCCTTATCAATTAAGTGTCATCTGTAAGTGTCTGGACACTAACTTCAATGTCACTGATAGCCTTTACATAAGACCAGAATTTATTTGGGTATGTGAGAGATGTGCTGATAAGACTCTGCTAACTTGGTCACTGAAGGCTTCATATATTGCCCATTGGACAGCCTATCATGTTTCAGTCAATATTTATGTATAGCCTCCTATTTGTTTTACACTATCATGCAGAAGTTGTGGCTTCTTTACAAGTTTCTTTACAATTAGTATATTCCATGGAAGGTCCCTTCCATCATAAACTGCTGTACTAGGTACCCTCTATCCAGTGTGTAGTCAATTATTCTTTGAAACTTCAGCCAGAACTCCTCTACCTGCTTCTGCCCATAAGTAAATGTTTTTGAATTTCTGTCTGAGTTATGACACAACTGCATCTTTATGTAACTGAACATGTAAATATTAATACTGTTTTAACTGCCCTCTGTAATGTAGTAAGCATTGTGGCTACAACTGCCTCATGATACCAATTTCAATTTACTTATCTTCAAAGAGATTATGTCCATTTACTACCATTAGGAGTGAGACTACAAACTATTTGTTCCAAGTAGTTTTCAGATAAAGCTTTTGGTATTATTTTGCAGGCTGTCTTTAACACACTCCATTCTTTTACACACACCATTTACAAAATTTTAATTAACACAATAGATTGTTGAATGGATGAAGTCTCTTCCAATTATGACAGTATCATTGGGGAATATTTGTACTAGTGAGTTGAGGATGTATCTAAGGTTTTCACTAGCATCTGGGTTGACCATGGTAGTCTATGAAGAGCCCAATTGTAAGTTTATACCTGTTCTTAATACTAAGTCTCACCCAAACGGTCTCACTTGTGGCTTCAATTTCTTTATTGGTAGGTTTGAGTTTCTTGTCTACTGTCAACCCCACATCCATTTCCCATAAACTTATCCTTTTGATATACACCCCAAAAATCTCATTGCTGTCAGTTGTGGGTTTTAGCCTGCTTTCAGTACTTAGTATTGTGTGAGCTCCACTGCTTTTTAAGATTGCTTCAAACTTTGGGACTTTCTTGTGAGTCCTTTGGTAGTTGTTCACTTGGGTTTTAACTATATCATCCATGG
The DNA here is from genome assembly GCF_023864345.2 of Schistocerca serialis cubense. NCBI lineage: Eukaryota > Metazoa > Arthropoda > Insecta > Orthoptera > Acrididae > Schistocerca > Schistocerca serialis. The sequence goes on from NC_064641.1 coordinate 896,647,733, forward strand.
GTTCCTATCCTTGGGCCTTAAACTAATACTCTGGCATCTCCTACAACTATCATTTTCTGGATCAGATGGAGAGTCGCCTAAGGTAACAAAATTGGTGGACACCACGCACACTCAGCCAACTAGATAGTACTCTCTGATGTGTATTGCACCACTGACCCATTTAGGCTACCCTGTAGTTCTCAGCCCTTTGGCAAAAGTCCAGAATGTCACAGCCTATTTTCTAATTCAAGCCTTCCATTGTGGTTAGAATCAGAGAGCACTGATCAGTTGTACAATTTGGATGGAAAATTCAACATAGTCCTCCTAATAATTGCTTTGGTAAAACACTTCACTTCACAGGTCAAAGGAAGACAAGGACATGCCACCTATAGTGAAAACTTTAGGAAGTGACTAGTGCACAGACCAATTTTTGGGATGATGACTTCTTTCTTAATTGAAATTTAATGCATAGTGCATTATATCCTACTTGTGCAGGTGTGATTGCATTACCATTCTAGATGTCATCTGTATAGCGTGTGGGTTCATGTTTACCACTGATTAACTGATTTTGCCATGGTAGAAATCTGCCATTCACATAATATGCAAGTAGCTTCCCTTCCTGTAAGTACGAGTGTAGTCTAATCCCAAAAAGAGTCTCTCTCTCACACAAAAATACAGAGTTACAAAGCTAATTTTACATGCACTGATCTTTGATGGCCATGTATGTTCTTTGAAACAGCAAACAATAATGTGAACTCTCAGAAATTACAAAAAAGCTTTCAACAACTTGCAAGTGAAATTATGCAAATCCCCAGAGTAATTTCATAGGATAATGAAGTGAAGAGGTAAAGATGTTTCCACCCATACTTGTTGTTGTTGTTGTTGTCTTCAGTCCTGAGATTGGTTTGATGCAGCTCTCCATGCTACTCTATCCTGTGCAAGCTTCTTCATCTCCCCGTACTTACTGCAACCTACATCCTTCTGAATCTGCTTAGTGTATACATCTCTTGGTCTCCCTCTACGATTTTCACCCTACACGCTGTCCTCCAATGTTAAATTTGTGATCCCTTGATGCCTCAGAACATGTCCTACCAACCGGTCCCCTCTTCTTGTCAAGTTGTACAACAAACTCCTCTTCTCCCCAATTCTATTCAATACCTCCTCATTAGTTATGTGATCTACCCATCTAATCTTCAGCATTCTTCTGTAGCACCACATTTTGAAAGCTTCTATTCTCTTCTTGTCCAAACTATTTATCGTCCATGTTTCACTTCCATACGTGGCTACACTCCATACAAATACTTTCAGAAACGACTTCCTGACACTTAAATCTATACTCGATGTTAACAAATTTCTCTTCTTCAGAAACAATTTCCTTGCCATTGCCAGTCTACATTTTATATCCTCTCTACTTCGACCATCATCAGTTATTTTGCTCCCGAAATAGCAAAACTCCCTTACTACTTTAAGTGTCTCATTTCCTAATCTAATTCCCTCAGCATCACCCGACTTAATTCGACTACATTCCATTATCCTCATTTTGCTTTTGTTGATGTTCATCTTATATCCTCCTTTCAAGACACTGTCCATTCCGTTCAACAGCTCTTCCTAGTCCTTTGCTGTCTCTGACAGAATTACAATGTCATCAGCGAACCTCAACGTTTTTATTTCTTCTCCGTGGACTTTAATACCTACTCCAAATTTTTCTTTCGTTTCCTGTATTGCTTGATCAATATACAGATTGAATAACACCGGGGACAGGCTACAACCCTGTCTCACTCCCTTCCCAACTGCTGCTTCCCTTTCATGTCCCTCGACTCTTATAACTGCCATCTGGTTTCTGCACAAATTGTAAATAGCCTGTCGCTCCCCGTATTTTACCCCTGCCACCTATAGAATTTGAAAGAGAGTATTCCAGTCAACATTGTCAAAAGCTTTCTCTAAGTCTACAAATGCTAGAAATGTAGGTTTGCCTTTCCTTAATCTATTTTCTAAGATAAGTCATAGGGTCAGTATTGCCTCACGTGTTCCAACATTTCTGCGGAATCCAAACTGATCTTCGCCGAGGTCGGCTTCTACCAGTTTTTCCATTCGTCTGTAAAGAATTCGCATTAGTATTTTGCAGCTGTGACTTATTAAACTGATAGTTCGGTAATTTTCACATCTGTCAACACCTGCTTTCTTTGGGATTGGAATTATTATATTCTTCTTGAAGTCTGACAGTATTTCACCTGTTTCATACATCTTGCTCACCAGATGGTAGAGTTTTGTCAGGACTGGCTCTCCCAAGGCCGTCAGTAGTTCTAATGGAATGTTGTCTACTCCCGGGGCCTTGTTTTGACTCAGGTCTTTCAGTGCTCTGTCAAACTCTTCACGCAGTATCGTATCACCCATTTCATCTTCACCTACGTTCTCTTCCATTTCCATAATATTGTCCTCAAGTACATCGCCCTAGTATAGACCCTCTATATACTCCTTCCACCTTTCTGCTTTCACTTCTTTGCTTAGAACTGGGTTTCCATCTGAGCTCTTGATATTCATACAAGTGGCTCTCTTTTCTCCAAAGGTCTCTTTAATTTTCCTGTAGGCAGTATATATCTTACCCCTAGTGAGGTAAGCCTCTACATCCTTACATTTGTCCTCTAGCCATCCCTGCTTAGCCATTTTGCGCTTCCTGTTGATCTCATTTTTGAGAGGTTTGTATTCCTTTTGGCCTGGTTCATTTACTGCATTTTTATATTTTCTCCTTTCATCAATTAAATTCAATATTTCTTCTGTTACCCAAGGATTTCTACTAGCCCTCGTCTTTTTACCTACTTGATCCTCTGCTTCCTTCACTACTTCATCCCTCAGAGCTACCCATTCTTCTTCTACTGTATTTCTTTCCCCCATTCCTGTCAATTGTTCCCTTATGCTCTCCCTGAAACTCTGTACAACCTCTGGTTCTTTCAGTTTATCCAGGTCCCATCTCCTTAAATTCCCACCTTTTTGCAGTTTCTTTGGTTTTAATCTACAGTTGATAACCAATAGATTGTGGTCAGAGTCCACATCTGCCCCTGGAAATGTCTTACAATTTAAAACCTGGTTCCTAAATCTCTGTCTTACCATTATATAATCTATCTGATACCTTCTAGTATCTCCAGGATTCTTCCATGTATACAACCTTCTTTCATGATTCTTGAACCAAGTGTTAGCTATGATTAAGTTATGCTCTGTGCAAAATTCTACAAGGCGGCTTCCTCTTTCATTTCTTCCCCCCAACCCATATTCACCTACTATGTTTCCTTCTCTCCCTTTTCCTATTGACGAATTCCAGTCACCCATGACTATTAAATTTTCGTCTCCCTTCACTACCTGAATAATTTCTTTTATCTCGTCATACATTTCATCAATTTCTTCATCATCTGCAGAGCTAGTTGGCATATAAACTTGTACTACTGTAGTAGGCATGGGCTTCATGTCTATCTTGGCCACAATAATGCGTTCACTATGCTGTTGGTTGTAGCTTACCCGCACTCCTATTTTTTTATTCATTATTAAACCTACTCCTGCATTACCCCTATTTGATTGTGTATTTATAACCCTGTATTCAACCTGTCCATTTCCCTTTTTAAATTTTCTAACCTATCTGCCCAATTAAGGGATCTGACATTCCACACTCCGATCCGTAGAACACCAGTTGTCTTTCACCTGATAACGACGTCCTCTTGAGTAGTCCCTGCCCGGAGATCCGAATGGGAGACTATTTTACCTCCGGAATATTTTACCCAAGAGGACGCCATCATCATTTAACCGTACAGTAAAGCTGCATGCCCTCGGGAATAATTACAGCTGTAGTTTCCCTTTGCTTTCAGCTGTTCACAGTACCAGCACAGCAAGGCCGTTTTGGTTAGTGTTGCAAGGCCAGATCAGTCAATCATCCAGACTGTTGCCCCTGCAACTACTGAAAAGGCTGCTGCCCCTCTTCAGGAAGAACACATTTGTCTGGCCTCTCAACAGATACCCCTCCATTGTGGTTGCACCTATGGTACGGCCATCTGTATCGCTGAGGCACGCAAGGTCATGGGGGAGGCACCCATACTTATTAACTGTTAAATATAGATGACCAGACCACAAATGCAGATAGTACAAATAGATAGTCACACAGCCCTACAGTAAGAGGTGCTGTTGTGATTAATTGTGCACTCAAATCAGTTTACGAAATAATCCAGTACTAAGAGTCAGCATACCAGAAGTAACTCTCTACAGCTGTCACCATAAGAACAGCACATCCCGCAGATGTCTCCCAGATTTTGAAGGAAGATTGATTATTAAACAGAGATTGAAACTAATTCAGAATGCAGGAGAAAATATATTAACTTCTGATGTCATTGGACAATTCTGTCAAAATTAGCCACAACAAGTTAATTATTGCCCTTGTTTTTGAAACCAAGTAATTCATTTCAAGTCCAAATAAAATAGGAGTGGTCAAGCTGCCTGTCAAGTACAGAGAATACTGAGTAGCTGTGAGAGCTTTATGAATATTGTAGAAACACACTTGAAATAAGCTCTAGCAATTCCCCTCTATTTATAAGGGTTAATAACAAGGAAATAATATGTGAACAAACAGAGAAAATGTTTATATAATGTTTCAAAGGCTGAAATTGGATAAATGAGGATTGGTAACAATAATTAAACTCCTGGATGGAAAAATATATAAAATAATGGAAAGGCAATGACTTATCTATAGAGGGCTGGCGCTTTCGAGTTCTTGCTCTTTTTTCTTGTAGAACTACATGCCCCCCCCCCCCCCCCCCAAACACACATACACACACACAAACATTCATGTTCGCAGTAGCAGAGAGACTGATTATTGAATGTCGATTGTCGAAAGCAGTTGTCTGGGTAGACGGAGGTGAGGAAGGGGTGGGAAAGAATGCATGATGCAAAGAGGGATACCAGGGTAGTGTGAGGTACGTCTTTCACCAGATGACTCAACAGCAGCACAACAAGAGGATAGAGCACCTAACGATAGAAAGAGGGAGAGGCGGGCGAGGGAGAGAAAGAAAGTAGGGAAAGGTGGTGGTAAGGAGGGAGACAGGCAGGGAGAGGGGTGGGAAAAGGTGTAAGTGGGAGAGGGGGTGGAGAGAGAGAGAGAGAGAGAGAGAGAGAGAGAGAGAGAGAGAGAGAGAGAGAGAGAGTCCACATGGTGGGGGAGGAAGAGTAGCGGGAGAAAGAAGAGAATACATGATCTGTAGGGGGAAGGGGTGGTGTGAATAGAAGAGATTTTCACTGCAGATGCGGCTTAGAAAGTGGAAAGCAGGAGTTGTTGAAGTATACTGATAAACTTACCAGAGACTTCCAGCTCATTCATAAACAGCTTTCCTGTTCCATCTCCTCCCCTGACACCAGTGTCCCTGTTAACTAGCCATCAGCTAGCACTCCTCTTATCACCCAGTATCATCCTTGCCTTTAAAAGTTCAACCATATCCTTCACTAAGATAAGGGACATCCTAACCACATCACCCAGAGTAATGTTCTGCCACCCTGTCCACTTACAAAATATTTCTCTACTCCAATCCTGCTCACATTCCTGCACCCCATGGGTCATTCCCATATGGTCAACTCAGGTGCAAGACCTGTTCCATACATCTGCTCACCACCTCCTACTGCAGTCCAGTCATAGGCATCTCCTACCCAATAAAAAAGACAGGTCCACATGTGAAAGCAGCCATTTTATTTATCTATGCTGCAATTACTGTACGGCATTGTAGGTGGGCATAACTATTGTCCACTTGCATGAATAGCCATTGCCAAACTGTGGCAAACTGCAAACTTGACCATCCAGTTCCCGAACATGCTGCACGCCACAACACTATGACTTCAACAGCTGCTTCACTATTTGGATACTCCCTTCCAGCACAAGTTTCTCTGAATTGTGCTGCTGGGAATTGTCTTTTCAGCATATCCTGCACTCCCACAGTCTTCGCCTCCCCACCTGAACCTCCACTAACGTGTTTCCCCTTCTCTTTCCTGTTCTCATCTCTCCTTTCCCATACAGATTGAGTATGCCTTCTCCCACTCCTCTACGTACCCCTCCATGTGGGCCCTTTCCACCTCTTGCCCCCTTTTTTTGACCCCTCTCTCTTAATCTCTCCCCTCCCTGTCTCCATCTTCGCCACCACCTTCCTCTCCCTCTGTTTACCCCTCGGAACTCCTTTCATCATGTTGCGTAGCCATTGAGTCACATGGCAAAAGACCTACCTCACTCTAATCTGCTACCCTCTCCTTTCATATGGATCATTTCCCATTTCCTCCCCCTCTCTGTCTCTCATCTTCCCAGGAAACTGCTTTCTATTATATGTTGTGTGTGCCATGCACCAAGTCTCCGTAGGTAAGTGGTTGCCTTTTCCTTATTTTATGTAAAAATCAGGATTGCACAGATTGATAGTACCATATGCCATAGCGCATATCATACTCTTCCCATTATCATGTACACTGATCAGCCATAACATTATGACCACCGAGCTACTATCAGCATAAACCCTTCCAGGTGACAGCAGCATCTCCTGGTGAGAAAAGATGCTAGTCAAACACATACGTACATGGTGTATGTAGTATCAGTGAGCCTGCGGTCCGTGTGTAGAATGGGGAAGGCGCGCAAGCTAAAGTTTGACCGAGAGCAGATTGTGATGGCCCACAGGCTTGGCATGAGCATTTCGGAAACTGCACAACTTGATATGGGTTTGAGGAGTGCTGGGGTTACTGTCTTCAACAAGTGGCGAAACCGAGGTGAAACCATGTCTAGATGTCATGAGGTTGAGAAGTCACACCTCGTTACAGATGTCCGACGTCATAGGCTGGGCAGACTGCCAAAACAGGACAGGCAGTGAACTATGGCGGAACTAACATGCTGGGCAGCATACAAGTGTGTCTGAACACACAGTGCACCAAATGTTCCTAACAATGGGCCTCCACAACTGATGACCCATGCATGTGCCAATATTAACACCACAACTATGGCTGAAATGGGCATGTGACCATTGGCACTGCACTTTACTGTAGTGGCAGAGCATTGCATAGTCTGATGAATCCCGATACCTTCTTCATCATGGATAGGAGGGCACAAATCGATTGTTTTCCAGTGGAGTGACTCGTTGACATATGTACTGCATGATGGGGACAAGCTGGCAGCAACTCTGTTATGCTCTGGGGAACATTCATGTGGACATCCATGGGTCCAGTGGAGCTCGTGCAAAGCACCATGATTTTATTTATTTATTTTTGTTTTTATTTTGTTTTAGGGCACAAAAACAACAAAGGTCAAACCCTCAAACACAAAGAAGAAAAAGAAGTTACAAACAACTACACATTCAGACCAATCAATGGAAGGAAAGACATCTAAAAACAGGGACTTGGAGAAAACTCCTTAAAATACACCAGAGAGACAATGGAGGTCCTGAACTAAAGAATAAATGTCCTTTGCCATATTTCTATGATGGATAAAATGTAAAAAGGAGGTGACAGCCACACATCGTTCACTAAAAGGCCGATAACTCAGACGGCAAATATAAATTACAGCATACGTGGTTAAAAAAAAAAGGCATTCCGCCAGGACATGGTGAAACATCAAATATTGAGGACAATGAGCACAAAGTGGGGAGGGGTTCACCACTTAACAAATGACGATGGCTAAAAAGACAGTGCCCAATATGCAACCTAGCTAAAATGATCTTGTGGAAATAGGGCCGAGAGCAGGTCGACCAAGCTGCTGGAAGAGGTTTAATTCCCCGGAGCTTGTTCCCATGAAGGGAAGACTAGTGGTGATGCCGAAGTGACACCACCTGCTGACAAACAGCAACACAGAGATCATCAGAGGGAATGGAAGAACTAGTGGGTAATGGTAGGAGGACTGCATCCTTAGCAGCAGTGACAGCAGCCTCGTTTCCTGTCAGACCAACATGACCAGGGACTGGCATAAAATCACAGAGGCTCTATCAAGAGTGAGCAAGTGGAAGCTTTCCTGGACCTGTTGCACTAAGGGATGCATGGTGTACAGCACACAGAGACTCTGAAGAGCTCTGAGAGAGTTGGAGCAAATGATATACACTCCTGGAAATGGAAAAAAGAACACATTGACACCGGTGTGTCAGACCCACCATACTTGCTCCGGACACTGCGAGAGGGCTGTACAAGCAATGATCACACGCACGGCACAGCGGACACACCAGGAACCGCGGTGTTGGCCGTCGAATGGCGCTAGCTGCGCAGCATTTGTGCACCGCCGCCATCAGTGTCAGCCAGTTTGCCATGGCATACGGAGCTCCATCGCAGTCTTTAACACTGGTAGCATGCCGCGACAGCGTGGACGTGAACCGTATGTGCAGTTGACGGACTTTGAGCGAGGGCATATAGTGGGCATGCGGGAGGCCGAGTGGACGTACCGCCGAATTGCTCAACACGTGGGGCGTGAGGTCTCCACAGTACATCGATGTTGTCGCCAGTGGTCGGCGGAAGGTGCACGTGCCCGTCGACCTGGGACCGGACCGCAGTGACGCACGGATGCACGCCAAGACTGAGGATCCTACGCAGTGCCGTAGGGGACCGCACCACCACTTCCCAGCAAATTAGGGACACTGTTGCTCCTGGGGTATCGGCGAGGACCATTCGCAACCGTCTCCATGAAGCTGGGCTACGGTCCCGCACACTGTTAGGCCGTCTTCCGCTCACGCCCCAACATCGTGCAGCCCGCCTCCAGTGGTGTCGCGACAGGCGTGAATGGAGGGACGAATGGAGACGTGTCGTCTTCAGCGATGAGAGTCGCTTCTGCCTTGGTGCCAATGATGGTCGTATGCGTGTTTGGCGCCGTGCAGGTGAGCGCCACAATCAGGACTGCATACGACCGAGGCACACAGGGCCAACACCCGGCATCATGGTGTGGGGAGCGATCTCCTACACTGGCCGTACACCACTGGTGATCGTCGAGGGGACACTGAATAGTGCACGGTACATCCAAACCGTCATCGAACCCATCCTTCTACCATTCCTAGACCGGCAAGGGAACTTGCTGTTCCAACAGGACAATGCACGTCCGCATGTATCCCGTGCCACCCAACGTGCTCTAGAAGGTGTAAGTCAACTACCCTGGCCAGCAAGATCTCCGGATCTGTCCCCCATTGAGCATGTTTGGGACTGGATGAAGCGTCGTCTCACGCGGTCTGCACGTCCAGCACGAACGCTGGTCCAACTGAGGTGCCAGGTGGAAATGGCATGGCAAGCCGTTCCACAGGACTACATCCAGCATCTCTACGATCGTCTCCATGGGAGAATAGCAGCCTGCATTGCTGCGAAAGGTGGATATACACTGTACTAGTGCCGACATTGTGCATGCTCTGTTGCCTGTGTCTATGTGCCTGTGGTTCTGTCAGTGTGATCATGTGATGTATCTGACCCCAGGAATGTGTCAATAAAGTTTCCCCTTCCTGGGACAATGAATTCACGGTGTTCTTATTTCAATTTCCAGGAGTGTAATTGTAAAGCCTGTGTCACCGGATGCACTGCTTAGCCTGATACTGGGCAAAGACCTCTGCTGTAAATGCTGAGCAGTGTTCCAGAAGCCAATACCGAAAATTGTCAGTGCCAATGACAAAGTCGCACCTGACAAACAGTCAGTTCAAGAGCCATCAGTGTACACAAAGGTACTATCGTGAAGTTCTGTGTGAAGGCCGAGAAACTTACGGTAATAGAGTGAGTCTAGAGTAGTGTCCTTAGGAAGTGAATGAAAGTCCAAGGTGAGCATGGGACATTGCATGAAGCCAAGGTGATGAAGGGTTCACGGCCATCGGGAAAGTGACAGGTAGCGTGCAGTTAAGCTGTCGGAGAAGTAGCCGAAAGCGAACTCCAAGAGGTAACAGACAAAAGGGACACACCTCATACTGGCAATCAAAACAATCATTGAATAGGGAGACACAGGATGGGCTGCCAGGCATGGCAGACAAACAGCATGCGTATTCACTGAGAAGAACATCATGTCGGTATGACAGTAGTAGTTCCGCAGTTTCTGCACACAGATTCTCAAACAAGCTAGTGTAAAAGGCACCACCAAACAAGTGCCATGATGGTGGATTGTATAGACACAGCATAAGGGGGACAGACGTGCAGATACATAAATGAAACACCCATAGCCTAGTTTCGAACAGACAAGAGACCGGTACAAATTGAGGAGAGTAATTCCATCTGCTCCCCAGGAAGTTCTACTGAGGATACGTAGGACACTGTGGTACTGTGTACAGCAAGCAGCCAGGTAAGGGACTTGGGAGGACCAAGAAAGTTTCCTATTGAGCATGAGTCCCAGGAATTTCATAGTTTCAGTGAATGGAAGAGCAACAGGACTAAGACGTAAAGACGGTGGAAAAAAACAATGCACTGCCAGAAATTAATACAAATGATTTTGTCAGTGGAAGAGGGAAATCCATTGTTGATGCTCCACAAGTGATGATGATCGAGACAACACTGAAGATGCTGCTCAAGGAGACAAGTCCATGGAGACCTGAAATAGACCACAAAATTGTTGATATAAAGGAAGCCAAAGGTGCCTGGCAGAAGATGCACAGGACAGAACCTTGAGGCACACCATTTTCTTGAATAAAGGTGTCCGACATGGCAGAACTCACATATACCTTGAAAACTCTGTCTTTGAAAAATTCCTGAAGGAAATGGGGCAGGCTGCCTCAGCAACCCCACTTGTAGAGAGTATGGAGGATACCAGTCCTCCAGCAGCTGTCGTAGGCTTTCTAGAAATCAAAAAACACTGACACAGTCAGATATTTCTGCAGAAAACCGTTCATGATATGGGTTTACAAAGTGACAAGATGGTCAACTGCAGAACGGTGTGCTCGAAATCCACTTTGCGGAGTGGTTAGTAAATTGTGAGATTCGAGCCAACATACCTGCTGGACATAATCATACTCTCCAGCACCTTGCAAACACAGCTGGAGAGAGAAATGGGGCACTAGCTAGAAGAAAGGTGTTTGTCATTACAGGGCTTAGGTATGGGTACGACAGTGAATTCAGGCCCGCATCTGGGAAACATACCCTCTGCCCACATGCAATTGTACACATGAAGGAGAAAGTGTTTGCCCGCAAGAGTAAGGTGCGCAACATCTGAAAGCGAACACTGGCTGGTCATGGGGCAGAGGATCGGGATGAAGTGAGAGGAAGATCTAGCTCCGTCATAGTAAAAGTGGCATTGCAGCACTCTGTTCTGAGAAGAGAAGGGTATCGCCCAAGCTTCCTCCATTCATTTCTGATGGAGGAAGGGGAGGGTGATAGTGGGTGGAGCTCGAAATCTGCAAAAATAGTTGCCCAAGGTGTTGCACTAAGGCATGGACAGTGTGCAGCACACAGAGGCTTTGAATGGCACAGAGAGAGTCCGAGCAGATTACGCAATTGAAAAACCTGTGTCACCGGATGTACTTCATGGCCTGATACAGGGCAAAGAGTTCAGCTGTAAATACTGAGCAGTGTTCTAGAATGAGATACCAAAAAATGGCGGCGCCAATGACAAAGGTGCACTCGACACCACGGTCAACCCGAGAGCCATCAGCATACACAAAGGTACTATCACGAAGTTCCATGTGAAGGTCGTGAAACTGAAGGCCAAGGTTAATACGGGCTGCATCAAGAAGCCAAGGTGGAGTAGGGTTCACACCCACTGGAAAGTTGCAGGTGGTGTCAAGCCGCTATATTAAGTGCCGAAAGTGGACTCCAGGAGGTAACAGAAGAGGGACAAGCACCATACTGGTGATCAAAGGAGTCATCAAAGTAGGAGGCTTAGGATGAGTGGACATAATTGGCAGTCAAACGGCATGCATATCTGCTGAGGAGAAAGTCACAGCAGTAGGACAGCAGTAGTTCGACAGCTTCTGCACAACAGACTGTCAACCAGGCTAGTCTAAAAGGCGCCATTGGCCAAAGAGATGCCACAGTGGTGGGTAGTATTAAGATGGTGGAAGAGGGACGGATGTGCAGATGCATAAAGAAAACATCCATAGTCTAGCTTTGATGGACAATGGACCGGTGCAAAAAGAGATCTGCTCCCCGGGAAGTACCACTGAGGACATGTAGGACACTGAGGGACTGCATACAACATGCTGCCAGGTAAGACACATTGGAGTACCAAGAAAGTTTCCTATTGAGCATGAGCCCCAGGAATTTCATAGTTTCAATAAATGGAAGAGCAACAGGCCCAAGATGTAAAGATGGTGGAAGAAACCAATTGCGCTTCCAGAAATTCAAACAGATTTGTCAGTGGAAAAACAAAAGCCTTTGTTGATGCTCCATGAGTAGAGATGATCAAGACATTGCTGAAGATGCCGCTCAGTGAGACAAGTCCGTGGAGAACTGCAATAGATGGCAAAATCAATGAAAAGGGAGTGAGAGATGCCCAGCAATAGACAGGTTGTGATATGGTTAATGGCAATAGCAAAGAGGACGATGCTCAGAACGGAACTCTGAGGTGCACTGTTTTCCTGGATAAAGGTGTCCGACAAGGCAGAACCTGAACTTACCTTGAAAACTCAGTATTTTAAAAATTCTGAAGGAAATGTGGCAGGCAGCCACAGAAGCCCCACGTGTAGAGAGTACAGAGAGAACTAGTCCTCCAGCAGGTGTCGTAGACTTTCTCCAAATTGAAAAACACAGCCACAGTATCGGATTTCCACAGAAAACCATTCATGACTTGGGTGGACAAAGTGATAAGATGGTCAAGTGCAGAACACTGCACTCAAAATCCACACTATACAGTCGTTAGTAAATTGCGAGACTCGAGCCACCATACCAGCCAGGTATGAATCATACCTTGCAAACACAGCTGGTGAGAGAAATTGTGCAGTAGTTAAAAGGAAGGTGTTTGTCCTTACTAGAACCGGGAAAAAATGCAAGAGCTCAAAGTGGTTATCAGGATTCAATTTTGTTTCCTGAAGACAGAGAACAATAGACACTGGCAATTCTAAGAGCAGTCATAAATTCTCTTTGTTGAACCAAAGACCACGAACGCTCCAGTGGAGGAGTGTCATGATGAGTAAAAAATGAAGGAGTGTCACCTTGGCAGCTGCCTAGAGCCAGCCTTTGAAGACTCATTGCTATGGGGCAGAAAGGCAGGAGGATCCTACTCCATGAGTTCTACAGAAGTGTCATCATTCTTCTGTTGTCAGCCTACAGAGTCCAGGGTAGGAAAATGGTTGATGGTGCGCACCAGCAACACAGAGGTCAGCCGGGCAATGGCTACACCGTTGAAGAGGATCTTTGAGTCGGCGAAGGAGAAGACCGTTTGTCTTTGTTTGACATCTTTGAGCCTTTCCAGTTAACAGAAGAAGACACAGGTGTTGGTTGGCTGGAGGCACATAGGAAGTCTCCACAGGAGTATGCCTTCTGTCCTTTCCAGCCTACCGGTTGTGTAGCTGGTGACTTTGCCTCGTGGGGCAATAATTTGGTGGTGCGTCACACAGCTAGAGAAGGAGACAGCTACCTTGATGCTGGGCAATTTCACAACAGTGGTGCTAAATTTGAGGATGCATGTCTGTGTGGCCATGTCCTTCATGGAGTGAGATGTAGCAAGAACAGTATCACAGGAAGAGGCAGCATGGTCATCATTGCAGTTGATGCAGCAGGGAGGAGGCGGTAGACAGTCACCCTCGTAAGCATCCTTACCACAGATTACACATTTGGCTGGGCGTCTACAGGGCTTTCAGTATGGTTGTAATGACGACACTGGTAGCAGCGTATCGGGTTCAGAAAATATGCTTTGAATGTGATAACTTCATAACCTGCTTTGATGTTTGATGCAAGAACCACTCTATCAAAAGTGAGAAAGGCAGTGCGTGTGGGCACTAAGGAGGCATCCACTTTTTTCATCACCCGATGGACGGCAATGACACACTGATCAGAGAGGCACGTTTGGATTTCTGCCTCAGTCACACTAGGCACCAGAGGAAGAATCCAGCATTCGATGAGCCTCAACACAAACAGAATAGCCACGGAGGAGCGAAGCTGCAAGCAGTTGTTGTGCTTGAGAATCTGAAGTAGTCTACAAAAGCAAAGTGCCATTGCATAAACAAGAGCAGGATTTCACTGGGCCAGCAATTTCATCAGCACATTTTTGAATAATAAACGGATTTACCATTGCGAAGGATGGACCGTCTTCAGTACATGAAACCACAAGGAACATTGGTGCAGCTGGAGGTTTTTAAATTGTTATCCTCATTCTGTTTACATTTCATAGCCATTGACTGTGAAGATGATAGGCTCATTGTGAGAAAATCCCCCTTGATTAACATCGTCTCCGATGGTGTGCTCCTTCCAGCTGGGGGTACCCTTCAGAAGGGGGCGCAACTGCCTTAGGTAATTGTTCAACACCTCATGTCATACCTCCCAAACACCTGAAAGAGGGACCAATCATCAATTTGGGAAGGCAGCAACTCAGGCAATCACCCCTCCCTTGGCCTGGCCTGTTCCAGGGGATACGTGCCCTACCTGTCCACCCAGAGCTGGGAATTACATGTTACGCAATGACCTGTCACTTGTCAGATGCATGGGCCAGCTTTCAGGGGCAGGGAGGAAGAAAAAGTGGAACCTCAAACGCCAAAGTGGGAGAAGGATGGAAGAAGGTGAATGAAGAAAGAAAAAAGGAATGTTGTTGTTGTTGTGGTCTTCAGTCCTGAGACTGGTTTGATGCAGCTCTCCATGCTACTCTATCCTGTGCAAGCTTCTTCATCTCCCAGTACTTACTGCAACCAACGTCCTTCTGAATCTGCTTAGTGTATTCATCTCTTGGTCTCCCTCTACGATTTTTACCCTCCACACTGCCCTCCAATACTAAATTGGTGATCCCTTGATGCCTCAGAACATGTCCTACCAACCGATCCCTTCTTCTGGTCAAGTTGTGCCACAAACTTCTCTTCTCCCCAATCCTATTCAATACTTCCTCATTAGTTATGTGATCTACCCATCTAATCTTCAGCATTCTTCTGTAGCACCACATTTCGAAAGCTTCTATTCTCTTCTTTTCCAAACTATTTATCGTCCGTGTTTCACTTCCATACATGGCTACACTCCATACAATTACTTTCAGAAACGACTTCCTGACACTTAAATCTATACTCGATGTTAACAAATTTCTCTTCTTCAGAAATGCTTTCCTTGCCATTGCCAGTCTACATTTTATATCCTCTCTACTTCGACAATCATCAGTTATTTTGCTCCCCAAACAGCAAAACTCCCTTACTACTTTAAGTGTCTCATTTCCTAATCTAATTCCCTCAGCATCACCCGACTTAATTCTACCACATTCCACTATCCTCGTTTTGCTTTTGTTGATGTTCAACCTATATCCTCCTTTCAAGACACTGTCCATTCCATTCAACTGCTCTTCCAAGTCCTTTGCTGTCTCTGACAGAACTACAATGTCATTGGCGAACCTCAACGTTTTTACTTCTTCTCAATGGATTTTAATACCTACTCTGAATTTTTCTTTTGTTTCCTGTACTGCTTGCTCAATATACAGATTTAATAACATCAGGGAGAGGCTACAACCCTGTCTTACTCCCTTCCCAACCACTGCTTCCCTTTCATGTCCCTCGACTCTTATAACTGCCATCTGGTTTCTGTACAAATTGTAAATAGCCTTTCGCTCCCTGTATTTTACCCCTGCCACCTTCAGAATTTGAAAGAGAGTATTCCAGTCAACATTGTCAAAAGCTTTCTCTAAGTCTACAAATGCTAGAAACGTACATTTGCCTTTCCTTAATCTTTCTTCTAAGGTAAGTTGGAAGGTAAGTATTGCCTCACGTGTTCCAGTATTTCTATGGAATCCAAACTGATCTTCCCCGAGGTTGGCTTCTACTAGTTTTTCCATTCGTCTGTAAAGAATTTGTGTTAGTATTTTGCAGCTGTGGCTTATTAAACTGATTGTTCGGTAATTTTCACATCTGTCAACACCTGCTTTCTTTGGGATTGGAATTATTATATTCTTCTTGAAGTCTGACAGTATTTCGCCTGTTTCATACATCTTGCTCACCAGAAGGTAGAATTTTGTCAGGACTGGCTCTCCCAAGGCTATCAGTAGTTCTAATGGAATGTTGTCTACTCCTGGGGCCTTGTTTCGACTCAGGTCTTTCAGTGCTCTGTCAAACTCTTCACGCAGTATCGTATCTCCCATTTTATCTTCATCTACATCCTCTTCCATTTCCATAATATTGTCCTCAAATACATCGCCCTTGTATAGACCCTCTATATACTCCTTCCACCTTTCTGCTTTCCCTTCTTTGCTTAGAACTGTGTTTCCATCTGAGCTCTTTGATGTTCATACAAGTGGTTCTCTTATCTCCAAAGATCTCTTTAATTTTCCTGTAGGCAGTATCTATCTTACCCCTAGTGAGAGAAGCCTCTACATCCTTACATTTGTGCTCTAGCCATCCCTGCTTAGCCATTTTGCACTTCCTGTCGATCTCATTTTTGAGGTGTTTGTATTCCTTTTTGCCTGCTTCATTTACTGCATTTTTATATTTTCTCCTTTCATCAATTAAATTCAATATTTCTTCTGTTATCCAAGGATTTCTACTAGCCCTCGTCTTTTTACCTACTTGATCCTCTGCTGCCTTCACTACTTCATCCCTCAAAGCTACCCATTCTTCTTCTACTGTATTTTTTTCCCCTTATTCCTGTCAATTGTTCCCTTATGCTCTCCCTGAAACTCTATACAACCTCTGGTTCTTTCAGTTTATCCAGGTCCCATCTCCTTAAATTCCCACCTTTTTGCAGTTTATTCAGTTTTAATCTACAGGTCATAACCAATAGATTGTGGTCAGAGTCCACATCTGCCCCTGGAAATGTCTTACAATTTAAAACCTGGTTCCTAAATCTGTCTTACCATTATATAATATATCTGATGCCTTCTAGTATCTCCAGGGTTCTTCCATGTATACAACCTTCTTTCATGATTCTTAAACCAAGTGTTAGCTATGATTAAGTTGTGCTCTGTGCAAAATTCTACGAGGCGGCTTCCTCTTTCATTTCTTAGCCCCAATCCATATTCACCTACTACGTTTCCTTCTCTCCCTTTTCCTACACTCGAATTCCAGTCACCCATGACTATTAAATTTTCATCTCCCTTCACTATCTGAATAATTTCTTTTATTTCATCATACATTTCTTCAATTTCGTCATCATCTGCAGAGCTAGTTGGCATATAAACTTGTACTACTGTAGTAGGTGTGGGCTTCATGTCTATCTTGGCCTCAATAATGCGTTCACTATGCTGTTTGTAGTAGCTTACGCGCATTCCTATTTTCCTATTCAGTATTAAACCTACTCCTGCATTACCCCTATTTGATTTTGTGTTTATAACCCTGTAGTCACCTGACCAGACGTCTTGTTCCTCCTACCACTGAACTTCACTAATTCCCACTACATCTAACTTTAACCTATCCATTTCCCTTTTTAAATTTTCTAACCTACCTGCCCAATTAAGGGATCAGACATTCCACACTCCGATCCGTAGAACGCCAGTTTTCTTTCTCCTGATAACGACATCCTCTTGAGTAGTCCCCGCCCAGAGATCCGAATGGGGGATTATTTTACCTCCGGAATATTTTACCCAAGAGGACGCCATCATCATTTAATCATACAGTAAAGCTGCATGCTAGCTAGCAAGCTAGCCGACAGTATTCTGATATTGACTACCGATAATGCACAACACATTTTCAGCTCAGACATTTCCCCATGGTAGGGGAAAAAGAACAGCAAGAGGATAGACATGCAGCATGGAAGGGAAAAGATGCTGCAAAGCCTGGGACCTTGTGATAGCCAAGCATGAACCCACCACAGAGCGGCAAGCCCCCTGAGTGGTCTCATGTTTCTGGTTTCTAGGTCAATTTTTTTTTTCTTTTCATAATGATACTGGATTCTTCATAGATTGGAACACATTAGGAAACCTACTACTACTGTCTGTCTGTCTGGAGAATACACTTGGCTGTCCATCAGTGATACCTGATGGTTTAACTGCCTAACTAGATTGCATAACCTGCTTTGTGATATGCATTTCAGCATTTACATTCTCTGGCCTGTGTGTCATTTGCCCACATCTCTGTGACTGGCCATTTCTTTACTATCAGCATTGATGGCACTACATGTATAATGACTGTTATGTTTTATATATCTTCTTAGGTTCAGCTTACAGTACATGTTTGGTTATATATGTTTTAGATTTTCCTTCAACCAGGTCCACAGATCTGTCTCAGCTTCATATAGAATGACCTACAACATTTAATATAGGGTGGCAAAAATGAGGATATTTCTTATTCACAGGGTGCTTGCATAGCATATCTAAATTACTGGCACCTGAAACATTTTAAGGAATTGGGCATATAAGTTAATACCTTAAGATGAATGACTATTGATTTAATAAACTGTTCAAGTACAGAACCTTTCTTCTCCAGTTTACTGTTAATTATCTTAATAAGTCTGCCCCTGGTAGCTGAGTGGTCAGCGTGATGGAATAAACTCCCTGTCAAATTAAAACCATGTGCCAGACTGGAACTCGGACTTGTGATCTTTGCCTTTTACATGCAAGTGCTCTACAGATTGAGCAATCCAAGTGCAACTCACTACCCGCCCTCACAGCTTTGCTTCTGGCAGCACCTCTTCTCCAACCTTACAGACTTCCTGACAGGTATGCAGGAGAACTTTTGTGAAGTTTGGAAAGTAGGAGACGAGGCACTGTGGAAGTCAGAGGGGTAACGAGTCATGGTCAGATCACTTAGTTGATAGAGCACTTTCCCACAAAAGGCCAAGATCCCATGTTTGAGTCCCAGTCTGGCACACAGTTCAGAGTTAAAATTCTTTCTATAATCCTCTTGATAATATCTTTGATGTCAGTGACATCTTCACCACTCTCTCAGACTGTTGCGTAGTTATGTCACAGTGGTATACTTCAACAATCAAAGTATTAAAGTAAAATGTTGCCCTGATTTGAGAAAGAAACCTATTAAGAAAATAGCATTTATGAGCCTTCTTTGCCAACCTGAGGATTCCAGCAATTCCTTGTGACATCTATGAATATAAAAAAATGAAAGTATCCCTTAATTTCTTTCTTTCTGTTCATGATTAAAAACACATGCTGCCAATTTAATTGTGTTCCATTAGTGATTGATGGTCTAAGTCATAGTGATATTTATTCATCAACCATTGATCATTTACCTGATAGCCGTTTTGATATATATTGATGAGGTTCTTTTTACTTATTTTAATTCAAGGAGACAGGCTTTATTACAGACAGAAGGTTCAGTTAATATCTTTAGTTTTTTGGAGCATGGCAACATGACTCTGTTTGGATTGCCTGTAATTTTTCTATCTTTTTCCACCTCAAACCCCTTTCACATACACTCCTGGAAATGGAAAAAAGAACACATTGACACCGGTGTGTCAGACCCACCATACTTGCTCCCGACACTGCGAGAGGGCTGTACAAGCAATGATCACACGCACGGCACAGCGAACACACCAGGAACCGCGGTGTTGGCCGTCGAATGGCGCTAGCTGCGCAGCATTTGTGCACCGCCGCCGTCAGTGTCAGCCAGTTTGCCATGGCATACGGAGCTCCATCGCAGTCTTTAACACTGGTAGCATGCCGCGACGGCGTGGACGTGAACCGTATGTGCAGTTGACGGACTTTGAGCGAGGGCATATAGTGGGCATGCGGGAGGCCGAGTGGACGTACCGCCGAATTGCTCAACACGTGGGGCGTGAGGTCTCCACAGTACATCGATGTTGTCGCCAGTGGTCGGCGGAAGGTGCACGTGCCCGTCGACCTGGGACCGGACCGCAGTGACGCACGGATGCACGCCAAGACCGAGGATCCTACGCAGTGCCGTAGGGGACCGCACCGCCACTTCCCAGCAAATTAGGGACACTGTTGCTCCTGGGGTATCGGCGAGGACCATTCGCAACCGTCTCCATGAAGCTGGGCTACAGTCCCGCACACTGTTAGGCCGTCTTCCGCTCACGCCCCAACATCGTGCAGCCCGCCTCCAGTGGTGTCGCGACAGGCGTGAATGGAGGGACGAATGGAGACGTGTCGTCTTCAGCGATGAGAGTCACTTCTGCCTTGGTGCCAATGATGGTCGTATGAGTGTTTGGCGCCGTGCAGGTGAGCGCCACAATCAGGACTGCATACGACCGAGGCACACAGGGCCAACACCCGGCATCATGGTGTGGGGAGCGATCTCCTACACTGGCCGTACACCACTGGTGATCGTCGAGGGGACACCGAATAGTGCACGGTACATCCAAACCGTCATCGAACCCATCGTTCTACCATTCCTAGACCGGCAAGGGAACTTGCTGTTCCAACAGGACAATGCACGTCCGCATGTATCCCGTGCCACCCAACGTGCTCTAGAAGGTGTAAGTCAACTACCCTGGCCAGCAAGATCTCCGGATCTGTCCCCCATTGAGCATGTTTGGGACTGGATGAAGCGTCGTCTCACGCGGTCTGCACGTCCAGCACGAACGCTGGTCCAACTGAGGCGCCAGGTGGAAATGGCATGGCAAGCCGTTCCACAGGACTACATCCAGCATCTCTACGATCGTCTCCATGGGAGAATAGCAGCCTGCATTGCTGCGAAAGGTGGATATACACTGTACTAGTGCCGACATTGTGCATGCTCTGTTGCCTGTGTCTATGTGCCTGTGGTTCTGTCAGTGTGATCATGTGATGTATCTGACCCCAGGAATGTGTCAATAAAGTTTCCCCTTCCTGGGACAATGAATTCACGGTGTTCTTATTTCAATTTCCAGGAGTGTATATACCATTGGAAACCCGTTCAACTTGGACAAAAGGAGAATTGGGGTGGGTGGCTAGTGGTTCGGCAGGTATGTAGGTGAGGCATGTAAAGGACGATTGTAATAAGGGCCATTGGGGAGCGGCACATGATGAAGGTGACTTAGGGAAATGAATCGGGAGAAGGCGATGGGCCAGAGAAAGGGGAAACTGTTGCTTAGAGGGTGCAAGGAAGTGGATTACGTCAAGTTGAAGCCAGGACAATTACAGAAGTGGAGGATGTGTTGTAAGGGTAACTATCATCTGTGTAGTTCAGAAGAGCTGCTGCTGCTGCTGCTGCTGCTGCTGCTGCTGGAGGAGGAGGATCCAGATGGCCTAGGTTGTGAAGCAGCCATTGACATCGAGCATGCTGTGTACTGCTGCATGTTATGCAACCAGGTGGTCAACTTTGTTCTTGGCAACAGTTTGGTGATGGCCATTTATTTATTTACTTTGTGTATGGCTTTCGTGGATTTAGTACAACATATAAAAATACCATGTATAAAAACAAAGTGATAAAATTTCACAATGTATTCACAAGAATCAAGGATAAATCAGAACATTTATCATGGTGGACAGCTGGTTGGTACTCATACCTACGTAAAAACCTGTGAAGTGTTTGCAGCAGAGTTGGTATATGACTTAACTGCTTTCACATATGGCCTGGTTTCTGATGGGGCAGGGTAAGCCTGTGACAGGACTGGAGTAGGTAAATTCTAGAGACACTCATATTTCCACCATCTAGACACACGTTATTTTGAAGATGAGTGTCTGAAAGTGGAACTGTGCCTACTGCGCCATTATTATGTGTGTGCAGGACTGGCGTGCATCAGACAGTTGACCGGCGTGGGTAGCTAGTCGCAGTGCTCGCCTCAGAAGTTACACGCCCAGCACAAGGAGCAAACACAACTTACTACGTGACTGTGCTACATCAGTCATTATTGAGAACAGTTGAACGCTGTTAAAGAAAAGAAAAGACACTTACTTATTCACTTACTTTCGTAAGGTCCAGATGGTGGACTTGCTAGAGCTTTCTAGGTTGTATTTGTTATAAAGTATGTAAGAGTATCTGCCGGAGCAGTAATTGTTGGGCTTACAAAATGAATCATTTATATAGTGTCTTGTTTTTGGAAGTCAAAATATAGGGAGATTGGTTTGAAAGTATCCTGAGTGTACGGAGTTATTTTTAAGAGTATAAACAGTTCCTCCAAAACAGTATCTTACCTTCAGAGAAGAAGTAGGACTATGCATTTTCTAAAAGAGCCTATGTTCTTCCTCAGCATTCAAGCCGTCTCCATGCCAAATTTCATCAAAATTGGTTCAGTGGTTTATTTGTGAAAGTATAACATACAGAGTTATTTCCACATTTATAATACAAGTATATATTTTAATTCTTTTATGCTACATGTGTCTCCTTCATAACAGGATTGCCAACTTTTGTTGCAAGCCAAAAACTTCATTTCTGAATTCTTTTAGATAAGTTTATTCTGATTGATTTATGCATAATCAGTTTTGATCGTTTTAACTACTTGTGGACAACATTTATGAAGTTAGTGAGAGTGTCTTATATACATAACAAATATACTGTCAAGACTTTCCCACTCAACTCAGATGATCTGATACCACAGGAGCTATCACACCACAATCTAATTTTTATGTAGGCTGGTAGTTATATTGTTGAATCATGCATCTTGTCTTGTTGCTCACATGTGCTCAGGAAAACTTAATTTTCTGAAGTTCTCTCATTGGATTTGGAGTGCATACTACACAGTGACCCATACAAACCACTGGGAGGGATTCAGTGAAAATTAGTAGGACACAGGTACCACACAAATAGCAAGGGGATGGAGGTTTAACCAAGACAGAACACTAACACAACTTGGAAGTGGTAGGAGCCACAAAGATTGCTTGCTAATGAGTGTTAAACCTTAACATCCATCCATCCACCCATTTAGCTTGCAGCAAACGTTCAGGTTTAGAGGCTTTTCTACAGGTTTTTACCATCCTCACAATGCAGGTGGTTAGGTAAAAATACCAGTTTCTTGTGCTGCAAACCAGTTCCCAGTTCAGGAAATCCAGTTTCATCAAGCCATATAAAGCCAAGACAGGCTGTATTCAGTGCGGTTCTTGCCAGCCAACAAGCCCAAAGGCACATGTAGCTTTTCAAATGCAACTGTGTAGCAATAAAGATGAAAGAGTTCGAGGAAGTGTCATTATTCAAAACTAGTGTGTCACACAGGCACACTTTCTTAGCTGATTTTTGAACAGTCACATTTCCTCTAATCCTCTTTCCCCAGAGATATGTTCTTCAACACAGTTTTGATTTCTGCTTCAATGTGTGTGTAAATCGAACTCTCTCTCATGAACAAATTACTCTATATTTTGTGTTTAGTTCCAGATGTCAGTTTAGCATTAATTTGTGCTAATTGTACCTGCTTCATTTGACTTCTTTACCACCACATCATCATCTTTCTCTTTTCTCTTCTCATTTAAAAAAAATGTTATAGTTTTCATATTCAAGAGAAAATCAGTCCACAGAACATTTCCTAGATTGATAAAGCATTTATTAAAAGTGTAATCCAGATAGTAATGATTCAATTACACAGACTGATATCATGTGTCTATCCAAGGCTCAATGGTTTTCTCAAATTCTGTGCAAATGCCAGTAAAAATAAAACTTCCACTGCTCATTTGTAACTTTTTTTTATAATAGACTGAGTGATATAAAGTCCCACACACTGTATTAGTTAGAGGTGTTATTCCACTTTTGAAGGTTCTGAAGTTTAATCTACATAACTTTACTGTCAAGAGAAAATAGTTTGTGGTGATACAGTAATGAACAAAAGAAATGTAAGAAAGCTGTGTGAAATGTTTTAACTATGGACATACAAATGTGCATGATTAAACTCAACTTGGACATGTGTTAAACCACAGATGATTTGAAGAATCAAGTGAAGTGTAAGCGCTGACAAGTTTCACATTGTCTTTCCGAATATTTACAGTGAGTTCTGTAGCACCTAAGTGACCAACACAAAAGATGGAATGTCTGAAGCACTGACATTTATGTCATGATGATACGCAGATGGAAATTTCTTTCTTGATCAAACTGTTACTTGTGATGAGAGATGGCTGCCTCATTTCACCCTGTAGACAAAGCACTAACCACTTTAGTGTCGTCACTGTCTAACACAAAAAAAAAAACTGAAAATTCAAAGAAACTGAGTCAACATGAAGACTGATGGCAGTGATTTCTTTTGGGATTGTAAAGTCAATCTATTTTTGGATCTCGTGCCTAAAAACATTGCTGTCAATAGAATTTCATACTGAGACACTATGAAAACAACAGTGAGCAACCCTAAATCAGAGGCACAAAATGCTTTCTTGTGATATTGAATTTCTTCATGACAGTGCCCTCCCTTAAACTGCTGTGGTTCTCAGAGGACAGCAAGATGAGTTTGGATAGGAAATTTTTGATTAGCCACCATATAGTCAAGACCTTGCCCCCAGTGATTTTCGCCTTTTCATGAAGCTCAAAGAGTTCACTGTGAGGGAAACAATTTGGAAGTGATGTGAAGGTGACAAATGCAGTGAATAACTGAGTTAAGGGACTGAGATCAACCAAATACAACATGGAAATTCTAAAGCTTTTAGACAAGTATGACAATTGTTTAAATAATAAAGGTGATTGGGAGGAGAAATGAAGTTAGCTTCAATTTGTTATGTGACCTTTTCACTAATAAAATACATTTCCGGAATTAAAACAAAACAAAATGGTACCTCTAGTATCACCTTCATACTTAACAGTTCCTTAATTTTTTATAAATGAAATTATACACTCTTCCTGTGACATTCAATTCAAATCAACGTAGTGCACATTTTATTCTAGGCTACCTTGCATTCCAATAACATAACAGCTTCTGTTTCAAATTGGTTTAATGTGAAATTATTAATCTTAGTTTGCTCTCATCTGACTGAACAATATTCCACAGTTTTGAGACATTAAACACAAATTGTTAATTTATAAAAATGGCCCACTTCATTTTACTGAAAGATATAATGAAGGATAACAAAATGAACTACCCAACAATTACTCTTACACTAATTTATTGCATTATTTCATTTACATTACATTTTAGAGTGCATCAACTTAGTTTAACAAACTTTGGTTTAACCTTTCTTTGTACCTCTTTCATTAAATGCAGTTCAAGCTTTAAAGACTACACATACTAAATGAGAAACATACAGCAACATTTAAATTTTATACTAGCAAAATGGAAACACTGTGAAAATTCCCATACTGTATAATACAGACTGTTCATCTGCAACTCTGCATATCACTACATCATAATAAGGCAGTGTAGTTACATATAAAAATAGGCCCTCATCTTTTTCCACATCTAGTTGCCATAAATTTCAATTTGTTATTAATCTGGTAGATATATTTGTATCTGTAATAATTATATCAGTCGATGATAGTTTCAGTCACAAGAAACACAAAAATTATTGGTCAAAAACAAAAGAATATGGAATCACAATAGTATTCAGGTATGGACATTGCAAGTCGTGTAACATGTTTGTATTTCTATATCTCATTTTATCACACCTCTGAAACTAGTTTCATTTTCAAAACCATGGTGGTACAGTTGAGACAAAATTTAAAACATTATTTCCAAATACTTTATATGACACTAACATAATTAGTCATCTGTACTATTACTTTTAAAAACAATTTTGTTGTTAAAGGCATTGAACATGGAAGTAAACAAAAAAGAAAGTCAACATTTGTGACACACACACACATACACACACACACACACACACACACACACACACACACTTACAATGTCACTCTAAATGCTCCTCATTCATATCGATCTCCTCATTCATATCGATAAGGGAATTACAGATGGCTTAAGTTGTCTAGGAGAGAATGTCAGGAACGGTCTGACTGTTGAAGAAAATATTGTGAAGAAGAAAAGCACCAGTGTAAACACAAAGAAACCTAAAATAATGTCTTCCATTACTGTGGTACGGTTGAATGCAATGATTAACATCTCAAATTGTCAATTGGTGGAGAGCCACAAAGACAAGGAATTTAAAATTATAGCTTGGCTTTCAAAACTCTATGTGACATTCAGATATTAATAAATGAATCTGTTCACACACAGATAATATTTATCTCATTTTAGACCAAACCTGCCAAGCTTAAAGAAGTCAAAAATGGACAACTGCGTACTTCCTCTAGCAATTAATTCTGAGTAAGAAAGTAAATTTTTTTAAAATGTAGTACATAGAGCTGCACACCTTACTGAAACAATTTTAATACATACCTGAGTGCATTCTTTTCTTATATAAAACCTTATGTATTTATGTTGTTCATAGTTGATACATATTTATGAAAGATATAATCATTTTTTTCAGCAGTGCTGCTGTTTAGATTCCTTTTTCATTTCAATACTAATTATGATCATTTATCAATTGAAGACAAAGTGTGTAAATGAGACTGCGATCATGTCTGACACTTTATTCGTAAATGTCCATTTTGATCACACGTAACTACAGTATATAATTGACTATGACCAATTTCAACTTACTGCCATCATCAGATCATTAAAACTATTCCGATACAAGTAATAACATCAAATAATCTCTACATATAGCTATAAACAATGGAAAATCCATGGTGGAATGTAACAATATTATGAAAACGGTAGTTGCTACTCACCATTTAGCAGAGATGCTGAGTCGCAGAGAGGCATAACAAAAATACTGTCATACAATAAGCTTCCGGCACACGCACACACGCACGCCCACCACCACCACCACCACCACCACCACCACCTACACCAGTCTGGTCACAAACATCACCTATCCCATCAAATGCAGGGCCACCTCTGAAACCAGTCACATGATCTACAAGCTAAGCTGCAAATACTGTGCTGCACTCTATGTGGGCATGACAACCAACAAGCTGTCTGTCCACATGAATGGTCACCGACGAACTGTGGCCAAAAAAACAACTGGACCACTCTGTTGCTGAGCATGCCGCCCAACACAATGTCTTTCATTTCAATGACTGCTTCATAGCCTGTGCCATTTGGATCCATCCCACCAACACAAGCTTTTCTGAACTGCACAGGTGGGAACTTTCCCTGCGATATATCCTACATTCCCGTAACCCCCCCCCCCCTGGCCTCAACCTTAGTCAGTCATTGTTCTTATCCATCTAGCCCCTTGCCAAAGGCCTTGCTGCAGTGGATACACCGGTTCCCATGAGATCACCGAAGTTAAGCGCTGTCGGGCATGGTCGGCACTTGCATGGGTGACCATCCAGGCCACCATGGGCTGTTGCCATTTTTCGGGGTGCACTCAGCCTTGCGATGCCAATTGAAGGGCTACTCAATTGAATAGTAGTGGCTTCGGTCAAGAATACCATCATAATGACTGGGAGAGCGGTGTGCTGACCCCACGCCCCTCCTATCCGCATCCTCCCTTGAGGATGACACGGTGGTCAGATGGTCCCGGTAGGCCACTTGTAGTCTGAAGGCAGAGTGCTATCTAGCCCCTTGCCTGTTCCCATTCCAGCACTACTGCTCCACCAATGCATCCAGTCTTGGTAATTCTCTCCTTTTCTGCTACCCTCCCTCCAATCTCCCGCTTCCGTCTAACCTCCCGACCACCTAGCTACCCTACCCTCTCTTCACGTTATCCCCCACCTTTGCCCTGCTATTCCTGCCCCTCCTCACCCCACCCCAACCTCTTCCTCACCCTCACCTGGTTGCCTCTCCCATCATGCATTGCTGTTCGTGGTCTGGCTTCAGCTCCCAGTCTCTCTCTCTCTCTCTCTCTCTCTCTCTCTCTCTCTCTCTCTCTCTCTCTCTGTGTGTGTGTGTGTGTGTGTGTGTGTGTGTGTGTGTGTGTGTGTGTGTGTGTGTGTGCGTGTGCTATCTTTCACAAAGACCTTGTTGGACAAAAGCTTATTGTGTGACAATATCTCCACTATATTGTGAGTAGCTACTATCTTTTTTCATAATATTGCTACATGCAGCTAAACAAGTGCTTATGATCTGATGATGGCCGATAAACTTAAGCCAGTCATTGTCAATTATATAGTAGTGTGTTCTCAAAATGGACATTTATAAATAAATATGATCAGCATGACATCCAAACAGCACAAATGTATGTGATGTTAGTTTGTAGTTATGGCATCAAAACTGTAATATATCATGCATATGGCTTTTAATCACAAGACACACTTCACATCGTTCATGAAGTACAAAATAAAACCTTTGTATTTTACCACTGTCAAGACCTAGCACATAAATGGTATACATGCATTTCTTGTTAATTATCTAGTTGTGACTGGAAGTTCTAGCAGTTAAAATTGGCCACAGGCTTATTATACATATAAACTTCAAAACATTTCAAGATGAACATCAGGGAATTAAAACAAAATCCATGTACATCATGTACGAGTTGCAGTTTGTCAATATAACAAAATATTAAGATTCTGTGTACTTTGTGAAAAACACGAAGGTTGTCTTGTGGGCAAGAGCTATACACATGATATATCACAGGTCTGCAATATCATGACTTATATCTGCACCACCTGAAAAGGACAGGTTACAAGAAAGAAAAAGAAACACACACACACACACACACACACACACACACACACACACACACACACACACACACACACACACACAGAGAGAGAGAGAGAGAGAGAGAGAGAGAGAGAGAGAGAGAGAGAGAGAGAGAGGGGGGGGGGGGGGGGGGGGGGGAGATTGACATATAATGAATAAGTTTTACTGTTCTCATTCAGGGAAGGGATTGGAAATAACATAACAATTGAAATGTGAACACAGTGGCATGATGAATGAAGCAATTAGAAACAAAATTTGGAAAAAGGGTATTTCAGAAAGTGTATGAGTGATAGAACAGATAATTGAATGAAGATGGCTATCTTGAGTAATGGCATGACGCTTAACAGGCACTCTCAAATGGCAGTTTCACAGGAAAGTAAACAAACGTGTGAGGTGTGTAAAAATCCTGAATCACATTCCTGTCAACAAAAGAATAGCAAAAAGTCATGTTCATCAGTACTACAGTGCAAAAAAAGTAGCTACAATGTCTATGTAGCTAGAATGTCTATGTTACCTATTCTCTCAGTTGGTTATTTTCCATCCTTTGTTTTCCTCATCTTCAAGGTAACCAGGTTGGTTGTTTATCAGTAAAAACTGGGAGACAACAGTACAGAAACAGTAATTCCTATTCACTTCATCTTTCTTGCTAAGGTTAAAAGCTTTTCACGTGTTTGAATTTTTTTGGGTGACAAAGTTTTATCATCAAAATTAGATCTACAGTATACTGCCCTAGTGAAAGGTTGTGTAGTAAACCTTTGATTCAAATCCTAATTTCTCATTGTTAAATAAAGTAGATCCTATTATTCCAGATGTAAGGATTTAACCAGAATTGATCACAATGAAAAGTTGGAAATTTTTGTGAAGATAAGAAAAGTCCTGAAAATCGCACAGTACACAGACATTTTAAAATGGAGACACGAAGGAATTAATGACATTTAGCTGCTGGTGGGCACTGATTTACATCAATGGGGAAGTTAAAAATTTGTGCAAGATCGGGGTTCAAACCCTGGTCTCCTGCTCTCTAGGCAGATGCTCTCAGCACTGAGCCATCCGGACACAGTGGTCATTGAAACTGCACTGACTACCCTAGCATGCCTCCTGTTAGACCTAAATTTTCAACTTATCTACACACTACTGATGTAGTGTCCCTGCCCATTATCCTCATTACTCATTGTGTTTGGCTGATTCCCTAAGAGTTTCAGCATTGTGTGCATCTGCACTAAAGCGATCATTGACCAGCCTTGACTTAATTATATATGTGGTGTCTGTTCTCTTGTACAAGTTTGAAAGAACAAACACCACATATATATTTTAAAATAGAATTGAATTTAAAGAAAATGTGTATCCAGCAAAGCAAAATAAGCCATCAAAAGAAAACAGTTATCTTAAGTTACAACACTGAAGTCCCGCAGGAGGCCTGTGACCATTATGTAAATTTTGAACACACATCACTGCTCGTGTATTAGGTCACTAAACTCCTACTTTCATATTTGTTTTATTAAAATTTTGTAACATCCTGTTAAGATCATTTGCAACAAAAGAAATATGCTGATGATGAGCTGCACCTGGAACACATCATCAAATATGTTTTACAACTTTTATAATTTCCTGTTATACGGTGGAAGGCATCAGACATGGTCAACCAATTACGTTCATATTTGGCAGGTCAGCTGTACAACCTTTAATGAAAGACCAAGATACTTTGGCTCAGCACCCCTCCATTTTTCCAGAAAGCCTCCCCTAAAATACAAATTGCACAATCAACTCAAAACTGACAGCATTTTTCCATCATCATATGTGGAGTCCGCAAATGTGTCTTTTCCTAGAAATTGAGGAAAGAAATTGTTACAACTGCTGCTTCTGAACCCATAAGGTAAACACTGCTCAACAGAAGCACCACTGGCATATTGACCAAGGTACCTGGCTGGGAAGCAGAGAACCTGTGTTCAATTCTCAAATGCATTCTGCAATTTTTTCCTTCGTATGTATTTTTGCCACTTCAAAATTGATAGAAACAGGAGAGTTAATAAGGAATAATAAGGTAGGCAAATTTCACAAATGACTTTTACTACTAGTGAACTAAACTTTAATTCTGGTTGTCATACAATGGCTCTTTCACTCAGTCTGTTATATGTCCTCAATTTCATTTGAACAGCTACATGGATGGTACACATGTCATACATTCAAAGCAAATATACTCTTGCCACAAAGAACATCTAGTTAATGCAGTCTTCCTGCAACTACATCATTTGTTCCAAAGATTTGGTGGAAAACAGTCTTAATTTACATTTTAAAATATTTCTTTTAAAGGAATTAATTTTAGTGCATATAATGCATATGATAACATTACCTGAAAAATTGGCACTGAAAGTTAATCATGAATTGTCTGTGCAGTTGCACAATTCCTGCTGGGTTTTCAGAGGCACCTTGCAATTCTGAAACCTCAAAATAAAGATCTGTGCATCACCTCACCATAAAGAAGCATCTAGTGGTCAGCTGGCTGTGATACCTCATGACAAATTTGCAGCAGTATTACTCATAACTGTTTCATTACTATCAGGCTTAAAATTTTAATTCTGTACTAATCCAAGTATTTTGAGAAATCTGTTTGCCTACTTTGTTATTATTCCTTATTGAGAATGTTATTAACCCTCCCATACCCACCTACCTATTTCCATACAGAAAAATACAATTAAAAAAATTGCAAAAGGCATTTGAAAATCAAATACAGGTTCTCTGCTTCCCAGCCACATGCCTTGGTTGATACACCAGTGATGCTTTCATTATACAGGGTGTCCCAGCTATCTTGTCCACCCAAAATATCTCTGGAACAATAACAGCTATTGGAAAACGACTTTCACCGGTATCAATGTAGGGCTGGGGCCCATGAATGTACATATTTGGAAACATTCTAAAACGAAAGCATATGTGTTTTTAACACAAACTTATGTTTTTTTAAATGTACCTCCTATATTTTTTCTTCAGCAATCCATAGCATGACAAAGCACATACACAATGGCATTGATTGCATCGCAATATTCCCATTACATCCCAAGATATTGAGACGCGAAGTAGATGCTTGAAACACCGGACATGCGCTGCTAGCGCACGTCCTGAGGCTCAGGCATGAACCCCATGCTGCCCGTAATCACGATGTGATTGACATGTGTAATCACGCCTCCATACTTATCAAGAGGTCCAAAACGAATAATACGGTCTGCTGCCATCAACTCTCATAAGCACATAATGGTTTCCCTCTTGCACTTTTAGTCCACTTGCTTGTTTCACTAAAACCATCAACATGAATTTTACTATTACAAGTGAATGATTAACTGTCACTTGCGCTAGATCTAAAGTAAAGTAAAGTTTTAACGTTGAACGGCATTACCTTTTTAGTAACGGATTAATGATAAGCGAAGTTAACTTTGTGACTAATGTTGCGGTACACAGATATGTTTCAGAACCGCATCACCCCTACCCTATGGGATAAATACCTGCTGGAATGTATGACGTTAATGCAGGATGGCAGCAGACTGTATTATTCGTTTCGGACCTCTTGATAAGTATGTAAGTGTGATTACGCATGTAAATCACATCGCGATTACGGGCAGCATGGGGTTCATGCCTGAGCCTCAGGGCGTGCGCTAGCAGCGCATGTTGAGTGTTTCAAGCGTCAACTTCACCTCTTAATATCTCGGGATGTAATGGGAATATTGCGATGCAATCAACGCCATTGTGTATGTGCTTTGTCATGCTATGGATTGCTGAAGAAAAAATATAAGAGGTCCATTTAAAAAAAACAAGTTTGTGTTAAAAAACACATATGCTTTCGTTTTAGAATGTTTCCAAATATGTACATTCATGGGCCCCAGCCCTACACTGATACCGGTGAAAGTCGTTTTCCAATAGCTGTTATTGTTCCAGAGATATTTTGGGTGGACAAGATAGCTGGGACACCCTGTATAGTGTTCCCCTTATTGGTACATAATCAACTGTCTTAATGGCTGCTTTCCACAGTTTCTAGGAAAATGTGCATTTCCGGATTCCATATGTGATAATGAAAAATGCCCATTTTTCCAATTATCTATTGATCCTGTCAATTGTGAGTCATCCATGCATCAGGAACTTTGGGTGTTTTTCTCAAAACTGGAGGGGTGTTCGGCCATAATAACGAAGAGTCTCATTTTAAGTTATACACTAATGACATGCCAAATATGAACCAAATCGACTGGTTGTGAGAGATACCTTTCCCTTAACAGTATCACACGTATCACATTTTTAAGATACGAAGCATGATATCCAACCAATAACTGAAAATATCAATATTTTTACTATGTGGCAATCAGTGAGCAAATTAGGTATAATGGAACATGAGATTATTGTGTGAACAGCAGAAAAGTCAGTTCAATCCACAATGAAATGTTACTTCCTTCAGTTGTAGTTGGATTGAAATGATAATGCTGCTGTTTCTCATTTATTAGGATTTCAATTAGTCAGAAAAGCTAGATCAACAAGTTTGTTGGTCTGGTCATTTTCTGCAGCAGCTATATGAACATTCATTGATAAACAAAACACCTAATTGCAGCAGGAAAAAAACATTTTCTTTAGAAATGATTTGTTAATTAAATATTCAGATGGAAGAAAAGAAACAATTTTCATCAGTTCTCTGTCACTACATATCACTTAACATAACTCTGCAATCTAATGTTGAGCCTTCCTGAGAGTTTGAAGCAAAATACGGTCAATAAATCCACTTCAATATGAATTTACTAATGTGTGTCTCCTACTCTTACGCACCTCACACATGCTCTTCTGCACATATCAGAAATTCAGTTTTCATTCTTGAACTCTTTCTTGAACTCTTATAGTAAATTTCTTTTTGTTGTGCACAAACACTGATGTAATGGCACAAAAACACACAGGCAAATATTGACTGAATGCACACAATTAATGCGTATTCACTATGCATCAACATGTTTCCTCTATGTTCTTAGAGCCTAAATGACATGTTACTCCAAGAGTTTGGCTTTCTTCTTGGAAAAATAGGTTCAGGGCCTAAAATTTCACATGTTCCCTAAACTAAAAGATGTGGGTAATGTTCTTAGTGGGTATTTTATTGCAGTTCTTGGGTACTAAATTGAGTTCATGACAGTATTTTCAGATGAAAAAAAAATTGAACAACACAAACAACTTATTAAGTTATTGGGAATTGTTCTAGAATTCCCAAAGTTCAGCCATTTCTTGGAAAGATGGTTTCTCACAAAAGAACAAATCTGGAAAGACATGTCATCTCAGTATATTATAGTTTACAATTTCTGATTTAGTGGCAATTAAATTATTTGCTCTCTAATATTATGATCTGGTCTTTCAGAATAGGATTCTAGGATTCAGTTCCAGCATACTATATATGCTGTAAATATACAAACGGATTAGGAACACATCAAGTTACCATGAAATAGGTGTATAGAGTGTAAACAGGCTATTTATGCTTGATTGTTGTCAAGAGTAACTGCTGGATAAGATTCTTACAAATGATGGGAAGCTACATGGTTTAACATACATCCTCCATTTTCAACAATTCAAACGTGAAATGTGTAACTTTATAGTATCGTTAAAAATTTCAAAAAGCATTGTGTGGAAACATTTAGGCTGTCAGTAGGTCATTCTTAGTTGTATCCTTCTTAACAAGAATGCTAATCCAGCAAGCTTTGCAGGAGAACTTGTGTGATAGATGGAAATGTTGGAGAGCAGTAGACCTACTGAAAGGCTTTGTTGATTCCATCAATAGATGTATACAAACTGTAGAACACTGCCCAGAGAGGGTGGCAGTTCAGGTCCCAAGTCACCTGGAAGGTTCGTTATCATGCACTCTTCATTGCAGAATAAAAGTTGCATTCAAGGACGAAATCTTAAGTTTTGTGCATATCTTTTTCATGTCCTTGTAGGATTAGAAGCATACTATTTTCTTTTCTGCTTCACACTTGTTCTATTAATTTGGCAACCATCTGCATCTCTTAACAGTGATAAAAGAGCATTTTCATACAGACCAATGCATTAGAGGCTAGAAACATTAGTCTAAAGACAAAACTTTTTTTGTTATAATGATGTGTTCATCTAATCATCACTGTAACCAAGAACACTGAAATACAGATAAAGTCATAATACTAAAGAAATTATTTCATTTTAAAGTCAGCTAAAAACTTATTTCCATTAATTTTACATATTAGTACATGCTATCAGTAGTTATGACAATGAACAAATTATTAAAAATAGCTTGTAACTGAAAGATACAACAGACAGTTACTACAAGGGTAACTGAAAAACCATGTACATCCACATTATGCAAACCATTATGAAGTGCATGGCAGAATATATATGACAATTATTTTACAAAACTACAAGTTGTTATAAAATTAAGAGTGACTTAAAGGTGACATGACCTTTATGGTTTTACATTTTTTTGGGGGACTATAGATGATGAAAGAGGGGGGGGCATTCCAAAGTAGAACAAGGAAAATTAAGCAAATATTGCATAAACTATGGAATAGTGGCAAAGACAATAACTCACTTAAAACCCTGGATTAGAACAGGTTAGTGCAAAAGATGAATGTAATCTAACATATCCATAGTCTTTGTAGGGCCAAAAGAATTATCATTAAACCTGCAGTATGGTCACATGTTGTTCGCAATGCATCATCAGAAAACATTTAGCTCAGATCAGCATGTCTAATCAACTAGCATTAAACATGATGATTAAAGAAAGGATACATCAGTGTTAGGCAAAGTTCAGATTATGGAGGTGCAAAGGTGCAGTTCCATGATCCCAAAAATGTGTGCAGTTGTCACGTGTTTGAGAGGTGTCAAGAGGAAAAATGTATTGAGACTGATGTCAGCATGTGTGAATAATGAACCAATGGCACAAGAGTGGACTGATGGTTTAAGTGGGTTATATGTCTGCCAACAAATGCACACTATTGAGCAACTGATGATGCAGCACACATTGGATATTTGCGCAACATATTCCAAATGTCAAAGCATAGATAACACACAGAGTTGTAACAGATTTTACCTGTCACTCAACAGTCTCAGTGTATTATCAATGAACACTGACATAGACACTTTAACAAACAGGCCAGTAGCATTGATGTATGGTATCCATATTAAATGCCAGTGCACATGATTTTAAGGTGCATGTTTACATGGCAAGTACTTGTACATCTGGTGAACCACAGAGTAACAGCTGACTGGTTGCCAGACACGGTGCATTTGAAACTTGTTGCATTCAACCACAATGGTGATATTTCATGATTACAAATCCCATGTCATGCACAGAACTGTTCAAAGAAAACTGTTTACACTATTCTTTTGGTGGCCCCAAACACTAGGCCTAGATCAAATTGAGCAATTAAGAGAAATCTAGTACCTCGATATAAGCCACACCTCCATACTTTTACTTAAGGTCACCCTATAGTATGCACGATTTCCATAGCACGAGGCTGTAAACCAAGATCTTATTTCAATATTTCCATGTCAGATCATTGCCACACTGAAGTCAAAATGAGGAACTATAAGCTACGAGGTATGAGATCATAATTAAGTGATAATACACTTTATTATATAGAAAATACCTGGAAAATGGTACCACAGTAAAAGCAAAAAGTTCATATATCGTTTGGCTAACAATGATTACAATAATTATAATTAGACAGTTGCATTTTTGTGAGTACTGTGCCCAGAACAAGAGGTGAACCATGGTGAATGTGATAGGATGTAAGAAAATAGTGCTGCCTGAAAATAGGAATCTGTAGTTACATTTCAATTATTCAGTATTCTGATGTGCACATGAATAGCATGGAAATGTATTATCTTAATTTTATAATATATTTTTGTCACAGTTAATATCACATACAACTGGGTAACTAATAATATGGAAGCTGCATTTCTCCAAGGGTCAACTCTTAACTGAGGTCAGTCTCTCACACCAGACATTTCTCACTGTTTCATGACGTTTCTTTATGCAGCTCATTCACAATATCCAGCCCAATACACTTTCTTGTAAGGAATGTAACCCCATAGAGGCACAATATCAAAATATTACTGATAAAGGCATTTTGTGTACTTACTTGCGTATGAAACAGATAAAAGAGTTCTGCTCCTTTTTTAATCATAAAGTACAGTCAATGTCACATAAAAATAAAATTATGACTCTTTCCAAATTATTCAACTAGCTACAATTGTCCCTCCATGTAAGCAATAAACAAAGAGATTCTGAACTTTCACTTTTGCTAGCTAGATTGTGTTATAAAATAATTACAATATATTCAGAATGTAATTTGTTGTAAAATTAAAATATCATCTAAAAATAACACTTGGTAAGCTAGTCAGCTGTACAATCCACAATACAAATACATAACATAGAACTGTAAACAAAATTTAAAAATGGAAGATCATATAATATTTTGAGACATGCACCCATGAAACAATTCCACATTCACTACTATGCACAAAATTCATAACCACAACTGGTTCTATGGGTTATTGCAAAACAGTGTATAAAATTAAACTGACTAGAAAATCACAGACAACTTACTGTCAATGATAAAATGCACTTAATGTGTTTCTAAAAAAACTCCAAATATGGCCTTTGGTTGTCAAGGAGTACTTCCACTTTTTTTTAATCATACCACATGTGAACAGTGTCTGAATTGTCTATAAACAATCAATGTCTATCCATGATCTCTTTCAATCCCTTTCAAAATGGAAATCATATTTTCAAGACCAAATAGAAAGCCCCGATCAGGACCAGAGTAAATAACAGGGTTGTCCATGCCTTTATGAGTAGAATGTGCAAAGTCTATTATTCGAACATCTATTGAAGGCTCTGCAACAGTTGTGACAGGTGGTCTCGGTGAAGGCAATGGCGACTGAGTTGCTGCATCATCAAAAAGTCCCACACTACTGCACCTACGATGGACTATACCAACTTCATCTGTTGTAAGCTCTTTCAATGGGCGATCCAATAGTTCAACACTAGAACTTCTTCTGCTACCCTGCATAAAAGCAGTTTTTTCTTCTTCCTGCCGCACTGCAGAATTTTGCAATGACCTTATTTCAAAATCAAACTTCATCTTCCCCTAAAATTTAAATAAAAATTGAGATGCCACAGCAGCTAAATATAGTCCAAATAACAAAAATTATAAATATGGTACAAACCATCATAAAAAGTAGCAGTTTAAAACATAAATAATGTTATCTTCAAATGATATTACAACAGACAGGCAAAATTAATTTACTTTCTTTACATTTGGAAGACAGTCTACAATAAAAGATGCTACTCAACCTAAAGTCATCTGGCTCCCTCTATCCTGTGTAT
The DNA here is from genome assembly GCF_023864345.2 of Schistocerca serialis cubense. Classification (NCBI taxonomy): domain Eukaryota; kingdom Metazoa; phylum Arthropoda; class Insecta; order Orthoptera; family Acrididae; genus Schistocerca; species Schistocerca serialis. The sequence continues at coordinate 896,685,585 of NC_064641.1, forward strand.
GTGCATTAAAGATGAAATGGCTACAAGAGGAAAATGCAGAAAAGCAAGCATGGGAAGAAATACTTTCATGAGGACAATAGATTTTTTTTTAAGAAAAGCATAAAAGTATAAATGAAAACCAAACAATGGAATGGTGTCATGCAGACTCAGAATGCATGAAATCAACCATAAAAAAAGAGCATTTAGTTAATCAGATAACAAACAGGAAATTAGAGCATCAAGGTCCAATGTGAGTATCCGAACATCCTTAAAGCACTGTCTTCAAAATGTATGTTTTTCTTTATCTCCAAGCCAAAGTCAATGATGGTAGATTCCTCTCATTGACTGAACCTTCCTTTGTATATGTCTGCATGCCCTTGACATTCGCTTTGTCTTCATGATGCTGCTTCACCATTCTCCCTACATAAAAAGTCTCACTATCACATTATACCAAATTTTGATGCTTTTACTTTCTGCATCTCCTCAAGGCTTTCACACATTGATCCAAAAGCAGTGCTAAGCAACCTGTCCATTCCACTCAACAATTATTCAAATCTTTCAATGTCTTCCTTAGTATTTTCCAGAAGTGTAATCTCATCTGTTAACCTTAAGCATTGTTATGTTTTCCAAGCATTTTTAGAGTTCTTATTTCTTTGTTTTAGCATATAGTTTGCATAGAATTCCCATAATACTTGTGTGTTAATCAAACCTATCCAAATCCAGCAAAATGCCTATGAACTGCTTAATCTGGTATCCCAAGAACACTAGTAGTAGTCGTCAAGAACGGCTTGCAATAGTGTTCTGTATATGGCCTCCTTTATAGATGAACTGCACTTACCTATAATTCTCCCAACAAACAAAAATCAACTATTTGCCTTCCGTAGAACCAGCCTTATATGCTTGTTCCATTTCAAGTCATTTTACAACTGTTTACATCTACATATACACAACCTTTTCTCAGGTCTCCATGACATGTCACTAACCTGCCCTCTACAGAACTCCAGGTGTTTTGTTACCATTATCCTCCCAGCACACAAGGGATCTACTACTGTCATACTTGACCGACAGAAGTATGTGAGTAAGAGTCTGTGCCAGCTGTCTGACACCTCCACTTACAGCACCTGTCATTGAAATCTCATCCCTGTGATACAAACTGATCTAAAATCCCTCAAACACTAACACTTCAATTCATAGAACTCCTTATCCCACGCAAACCATACACTCCCACCTTTTACATTCTTAAGATCCACAAACCCTCACCCTCATTGTCCCTTAGTTGCTGGCTTCAGTGCATCTACTGAATGTTTATCTGCCTTATTTGATCAATAACTGCAACCTACAGTACAAAGACTCCTCTCCTATATTAAAGACACCAACCACTTCCTAGACCGTCTGAAATCTGTACCCTTTTCACATCTTGCTTGTCATTGCAACCTCCCTCTACACCAACATCCCCCATGTAAATGGTCTGCTGCTGAACAATACCTTAACCAGCACCCACTTGTTTCCAAACGTATGATTCCTTTCCTGCATATCTTAACTTTATACTTACAAACAACTGCTTTACCTTTGAGAAGCATACACAAACAAACAGATCATGGGCACAGTCATGGGAGCCAAGATTTCTTCTTCCTATGTCAACCTTTTCAAGGGTAGCTTCGTGGCAGCTTTCCTGGAATCCATAAGCCTTCAACCCCTGTTCTGTTTTAATACATCAATGACAACTCTGCCACAAGGACTCACAGTGAGGTTGACCTCTCAAAATTTTTGGAACCTCTAAATACAGTCTCCCAATTAAATTTCACATGAATGAAATTTTCACTCTACAGCAGAGTATGCGCTGATATGAAGCTTCCTGGCAGATTAAAACTGTGTGCCGGACCGAGACTCGAACTCGGGACCTTTGCCTTTCGCGGGCAAGTGCTCTACCAACTGAGCTACCCAAGCACGACTCTCGCCCCGTCCTCACAGCTTTAATTCCGCCAGTATCTCGTCTCCTACCTTCCAAACTTCACAGAAGCTCTCCTGCAAACCTTGCAGAACTAGCACTCCTGGAAGAAAGGATGTTGTGGAGACATGGCTTAGAAGGCAAAGGTCCCGAGTTTGAGTCTCAGTCCGTCACACAGTTTTAATCTGCCAGGAAGTTTCAAATTTCACATGGTTTTATTCTGAATCCCATGCCACTTTCCTTGATGATCTTGATGATGATCTTAAGTGAGGGGTGCTCAACATCATGGTCATCAGTGCCCTGATGAAAAGTCAGCATGCTAATCTCATGGGGGTGGGGTGGGTGGGTGGGTGGGTGGGTGGGGGAGGGGGGGGGGGAGAGACAAAAGCTGTCCCCGCATGTGGAGCAGTTTATAATGCATTAAAGTCTGCCACCATTCCTCACAAGTTTAGGATGAGACCTGACTGTTCACAAAAATTCACCACTCTTGCAACACTGGAATTTGTATTGGTGAGGAAGGGGGGCATATCTCCATCGAGACTGAGGGATGCCTTGATGTCAGTATATAAGACACATGTTGCCAAAATATGCTGAACTGAAAGTGGCACACTACAAACCTCACACAATGGTGGATCCTCCCACCATAGGAGGAAGCCACGTGTTAAAGGCCTATGTCCGATGTGCACTCTGGTAAACAGAAACTCCTTCCAGCATCGAGAGTGACATGAGATCCGCCATGCCTATGAGGTCAATTTGAGCGATCACAGTTTGTTTACTGTCGCCTTCAACCATTCGGTCTCCCACTGACTGTCAGAAAATGAGATGATGGCATGCAACAGGATGGGACACTGACAGACAACACCATCCCACCATGCTTCCTTGGCTGCTTTGTCAGCCATGTCATTTCCCTCTATCCTGATGTACCAAGGTAAAGATCATCCCCTTGCCACGGTGTTGGAGCTGAATCAGCTGGTCTACTGGACACATTTGGTGAGGTGTTTGTAGTACACTAAGTGAGTCAGAACAGACAAGAAACCTTGTACAGCGATTTCTGTGAATCCTCTCTAGTTCCACCATAATGCCTATAACTCTGCATCATAATTTGTAAATTATTCCAGAAGATGCACTTTGACAACCTTGTCAGGGAGTAAAGTGGAACAACTGAGGACATTCTCTTGCTGGGATTCATCTGTATAAACAATGATAAAATTATGGTATGTTCTTAAAATCGAAGAAAACAAAGTTGTAAAGACATAATCTGGAGTACAAGTTTTCTTATACCACATCATGCTTAAAATCACTTTGGGCCTTTTAAGACACTAAGGCAGGCAACGTATTCCATCCCTGACTGTGTATTAAGAGGTCTGATAGATCCAGATCCTTGAGACAGTCAGTAGCATGTATCTCTAATGGCGTGGTCACATGGGGTCAATTCCTGCACAGCAATTCAAAGCTGGGTTGGACCACTGCACTAAATGCCAATAACTGAAGTGACACTGAGTTTTTCAGTGTCTGTTGAGCCAAAAGGATATATTGCTGAATCCAGAGTGGTGGTTCACCAGCATCTGAACTGAGCAGGTCCAAAAGGCTCCAGTCGATACACGAATGCCCCATGGCAGACACTGCCTAACATCTTAAGGTAGAAAATATGAACTGATCCATAAATCTTAACATGATAAAAAAAAGTCTTATGAAACTGCAGGAGGCATGACGTGACTTCCCATGCTCTTCAGCTAAGGCATTTTAAAATATTCAATTACTGGAAGTCCTTTGTTCGTAGGTCTTTCAGGTATGGGAGCAAAGTTATTTCTGAGTCAAATAATAAACCTAAAATGCACACAGCTTCCTGAAAATGTACAATATTGTCCCCCATTGTGAGCACTGGTTCATTAAAACTTCAACAAGCACAGTTAAAATTGAGAAATATAGCCTTCTCAGATGAGAACCACAGAACCAATTGTCTTTCCAGCCTCCTGATGGTCAGCTGTAGCTGTCTCATTGTCACTGTAAGATTGGAGAAAAAGTAGAAGACTGCGAAGTCATCCACAAAGAAAGAGCATTTGACAAGGCTCCTGCCTGACTGCATAGGAAATGGCAGAAGTCCACGTAACCCCCATTCATGAAGTTGGTGAAGGATGTTATATCTGCAAGTAGTGCCATATGCCTTTTTGAGGTCAAAAAAACACACAAACTAATTATTTTTGGTGTAAGAAGGATTCCTGCATCACCATTTCCACTAGTATTAATTTGGCAAGGGTGTAACGGCAGCACCTGAAACCATACTGGGAGTGGTTCCAGTGACCTCGGGATTCAAACAACCAGCGAGGCAGCATGTGACCATGTGTTCAAGGGTCTTACCCATGCAACTGTTAAGGGGTACACTCTGGTAACTGTTAGGGATACTATGGTCCTTGCCCAATTTCCATAATGGGATTAATATTGCCTCCTTCCAAGTCGTGGAATACCGTCCATCAAACTAGGTCTGATTGAAACAAGAGAGGAGCTGTCCTTTCGCTTCAGGGGACTGATGTTGGAGAATGGCATAATGAATCTCATCAGGTCATGGAGCAGTGTGTCTGGTCGCGGACAGAGCTGCTTCCAGTTCCCATACAGAGAATGGAAGGTTGTGGACCTCCTCATTATATTCGAGAAGAAATGGAGCTTCCTCTTCTCCACAGTCCTACAGAACATCTGAAATGCAGGAGCTTGTCTGGATGATGCAGTGACTGCAATAAAGTGTTCAGCTAAAATCTGAGCCGTGTCTTTAGGAGTGTCCACCAAGACCCCATTTCTTGACAAGGCTGTGAGGGGACATGTTCTGTCCTTGAGTGAAATCCACCTTATTGATTCCCAAACTTGGGCAGTGGAAGTGAACTGATTAATGGAAGTTGTGAATTCCTTCCAGCAATCCCTCTTCCATTCTTTTATCACTTGCCTTGCACGTGCTCTCACAGATCTGACAGCATGAAGGCTTTTTGTAGTTGAGTGGTGTTTGAGTTCATCTGGCTCTTATTGCCAAGTGACAGTCATCACTGCACCAAGGTACAGGCCATTGTCTGATGTGATTGTTAGACTGAGGGATGGACACTGGCAGCAGCCCGCTGGGTGTTACAAGTAATATGGGGCACTGTCTCCTGTGCACAATCCTTTTGTTCAAAAATAGCCTGTTGACTGTACTGCAACCAATTTGCCCTTTGAATCATCTGTCTTCTTGGTCTCCTGTCAGTCACTGTATGAGTCTATTGACAGATCCCACACTGGGAAGTTGTCACTGGAATGTAAATTGGTATGGAGACCAGAAACAACAAAGGTCAATAGCTGAAAAAGACCCTATAGCTGTGGAAAAATGTGTCATCAGACCCAAGTTCAAAAGGCAGATATTCTCAAAATGTACAAGTTGGTCGATAATTTGACCACGGGAGCAAGTCGTAGCCGAGCCTCACAGCGCACTATGTGCACTGAAGTCTCCCACAAGGAGAAATGGTGTTGGAGTGCCTGGAAGAGTTCTGTCTGTGTGTCTGATCCAAAGGATCATGAGGAGGAATATGTAAAGTGCACACTATGATGTTAAATGGTGCTAGAAGTTTCGCGGCAACTGCTTGCATGGCTGCGGCAAGAGGAACAGGAGAGGAGTGGCATCTGTCATCAATGAAAACACCCACACCATCTTTAGCCCTGTCTCCAGTAGTATTGTCCTTCCTGTAGGGGTAGTAACCCCTTAATGCAGATGTGTCAGTGACTTCAAAATGAGTTTCTTGTAAGCATACACAAAATGGTTGCTCCTGGATCAGGAGCTGTAATTCTTTCAAGTGTTATCAGTATCCATTTAAATTCCACTGCAACACGGTAGTTCCTGTGGGAGCCATTGATCAGTGATAGTTGGTCTTGCCTTCCTCCCTCTGAGGTGCTGATTTACCCGGGAGGTCACGTGGAACATTAGACAGTGCCCAGCTCTCTGGTTTCTCCACGTGGAGATCCATATCCTCAAGAGTAAAGTCCCCGTCTGAGATGGAGAGAGCTCACCGATCCAAAGATTTAACTGCCACATTTTTCAACTTTGAACTATTTTTCTAAGGGACTCTTTCCTTAATTATGGGAGCAGCTGGTTGCTTGGGTTAAGGGGACAGCTTAATAGTCTTCTGTAAGCCTATCACCGATGGCTTCTGAACGATTTCTGGTTCAAGTTTAGCTTTTCCCACACAGGTACAATGACAAGTGCTTGTGCTCATCCTTGAATCTGTGGTCTGAGTCTGTGTGGAGGCATCACAGTTGGTGATTGCCTTCTTAAGTGCTGACGCAAAAGTAGCAAACACCAGAGATTACATACCTTTGAAAGCTTTCTTAGCTTCGCCACAGGACATGTGTCCCGTGACTTTCAACTCCTGAATTTTCCTTTACTCATTGTAAACCTCACACTTTCTGCTCCATACTGGATCATCACTGGAGCAGTTTACACATTTCAGAGAAAGTGTACAAGAATTGCCTGATTCATGAGCTGAGCCTCCACAATTTCCACACATAGCCCTCTCATTATATCCCATATATCTTTGGCATCTGAAGCAACGCATTGTGTTCAGAACAAACGGGCAAACTTTAGGACAGATATAGCCTGTGAGGATGTGTTTAGGTAAATCTGGAATGCTAAATGTTAAAATAAATGTTGCAGATTTTTCCAATGAACTATTTACTCTCATCTTATAGCTCTGCACTTCCATAATGCCAACATTTTTCCATTCTTCACATAACTCTGCAGGGTCCATTTTCTTTATATCAGAACAGGTAACCATGCCTTTACAGATGTTAAGGGTGTTTTGCAACTCAGCCTTGACTAGTAGTTACCTAAGGCCTCACATTCCAGAACCTTAGATACTATAGCACACAGAGGCTTTGAAGGGCACCGAGAGAGTCAAAGCAGATGACACAATTGAAAAGTTTGTGTCACCAGATGTACTGCGTGGCCTGATACAAATAAGCTCTGCTGTAAATACTGTGCAGTGTTCTGGAAGCCAGTACTGAAAATGGTTGATGCCAATGATGAAGGCACACCTGACATCACAGTCAGTGCAAGAGCCATCAGTGAATACAGAGGTACTATCATGAAGACCTGTGCAAAGGCCATGAAAGCGAAGGCAATAGAGTGAGGCTGGAGTAGTGTCCTTAGGAGGCGAATGAAGACAAAGGTGAAGATGGGTTGCTGCATGAAGACAAGTTGGTGAAGGGTTCACACCCATTGGGAAAGTGGCAGGCAGCGTGAAGTTAAGCTGCTGGAGCAAGAGCCGAAAGTGAACTCCAGGAGGTAACAGAGAAGAGGTTCGCACTCCATACTGACGATCGAAGGAGTCGTCTAAGAAGGAGGCATAGGATGGGTGGCCATGCATGGCAGACAAATGGCATGCATATCTACTGAGAAGAAAGTCATGGCAGTAGCACAGCAGTAATTTGGCAGCTTCTGCATACAGACTCTCAACCAGGCTAGTGTAAAAGGCACCAGGGGCCAAAAAAATGCCACAATGGTGAATACTATTAGGACGGCATAAGAGGGGTGGACGTGCAGATGCATAAATGAAACACCCATAGTCTGGCTTCAAACGGACAAGGGACCAGTACAAATGGAGGAGGATGGTACGATCGGCCCCCAGAAAGTACCACTGAGGACACATGTGACACTGATGGACTGCATACAGTGCACTGCCAGGTAAGACACATGGGATGACCATGAAAGTTGCCTATCAAGCAGGAGTCCTAGGAATTCCGTAGTTTCAATGAACAGAAGAGCAACACAGGCCCCAGATGTAAAGACAGTGGAAGAAACCAATTGCGCTGCCAGAAATTCATACGAACAGTTTTGTCAGTGGAAAAATGAACGCTATTGTCGATGCTCCATGACTGAAGGCGATCGAGACATCGCTGACGACACTGCTCAGTGAGACAAGTCCATGGAGAATACAATAGATGGCAAAGTCATCAATGAAAAGGGAGCCTACAATGCTCGGCGGAAGACAGGCCATGATAGGGTTAATGGAGATAACAAAGAGGACAATGCTCAGACCAGAACCCTGAGGCACATTGTTTTCCTGGATAAAAGTGTCCAACAAGGCAGAACCCACATGTACCTTGAAAATTCGGTCTTTCAAAAATTCCTGAAGGAAATGGGCATGTGGCCATTAAAGCCCTACGTGTAGAGAGTATGGAGGATACCGGTCCTCCAGCAGTTTTCGTAGGCTTCCTCCAAATCGAAAAAAAATGGCCACAGTCGGATTTCCCGAGAAAACCATTCATGACATGGGTGAATAAAGTGACAGAGTGGTCAAGTGCAGAATGCCGTGCTCAAAATCCATACTGTGCAGCAGTTAGTAAATTGCGAGACTCTAGCCACCGTATCAGCCGGGCATGAATCACGTTCCATCTGCTTGCAAACACAGCTGGTTAGAGAAATGGGGAGGTAACTAGAAGGAAGGTGTTTGTCCTTACTGGCTTTAGGTATGGGTATGACAGTGACTTCACGCCAGTGTTTGGGAGACATGCCCTCTGCCCAGATACAGATGTACGTGTTAAGCAGGAAGTGCTTGCCCCCAAAATCAGACCTCTCCTAAGTGTTCATATGTTGACCCAACATCATCATGATTTATGATTCCCTTCATATTTTATGATTCCAGTGGGTGTGGGACCATTTGGATTTAACTACTGATCAATAGAAATGTTTTGGCTCTTTGAGTGAATCACATTTTCATTACACTAGTTTGAGCATGGGGCCTATGGTAGTAATCAAAGGCACACTGACAACTGCGAGCCACCTGCATCCCTTAACACCTGATGTGTTCCCCAATGGCAATATCATATTTCAGCAGTACAGTTGTCCATGTCTCTCAGCCAGAACCGTGCTAAAGTGATTTGAGGAGCATTATAGAGAACTCGTGTTTATGTCTCGACCAAATTTGTCTGATGTAAACCCTATTAAGTGCAGTTAGGTCACTATCAGACCCCATCACCACATACACAAATCAGCGGCCCATTATTTACATGACCTGTGTAAAAACTTCTAATGCCACATACCTCCACAAACTTAGCAACAAACTGAATCAGTGATGTATTTAATTTCAAAGATGAGCAAACAAGGTATTAAGCAGGTGGTCATAATGTTTTGGCTCATCAGTGTATATTCATATTCATAATTTATCTATCCAGTCTTTGCATTGTCTCAGTTTTGGCAGATTTTTTTTTCAATTTTGACTGTTTTTCATGGAAATTTTCTTCTTTTAAAACTTCAACCAACAATACACATGTATGGCCCAGTGCATAATACACGTCACTTAAATCTTTTCCAGTTCTGTGAAAAAACTATATTTACTTTAAAAATAAACAGGATACTAACACTTCAGTTTTTTTAGGCAAATGTTAAAGCCATCAGGAAGAGAAGAAATTAATAAATTAAAATTAATGAAAAAACAGACATTGAACTGTTTGGAATGTCATCAACAAAAGAGAAACTTAGCAAAATATCAAAATTACAGTAAAACCCCAGCTAACTGAACTCAAGTCAATCGAAACTTACGTGAAGGGGGGCGAGAGAGAGAGAGAGAGAGAGAGAGAGAGAGAGAGAGAGAGAGAGAGAGAGAGACAGAGAGCACTCTACTTCACAGAAATAATTCCAGATGAGTGTGAGATGGTTTGCGGTTAGTGGGGAGAGGTGAAAGCCTGAACCTTGAGTTGCATACCCGTCCACTGATTTGCCACTCTAAACAAAGCTACACTGTCAACAATAGTGCATTTGAGTGGTTGTTTCTCTTCATTGCATGTGCATTTTTGTGCTATGGGGACTAATCAGAAGCATGTTGTGATTATTTTTGTTCATAAATTAGCTGCTGCCAATGAAATTAGGAAAGGAGGTTTTTTGAGAACTGTTGTGACTAATTATGGGGTTAGTTTTCTATAGTTTCAGAATCGGTGAAGTCTAAATTTAAATTTCTAGGGTCAACTGTGAAAAGACCTCACAGAAAAACACTGAAAATGTCAGACTTTAGAAAGTACGTTAAGCTCTAAAGTTTTGGTTCAGTCACGAAAGAGTAAAATGCAATCCTTCAACGGCCAGAAAAAAAGGGCAGCTAAATTGTTAGCTGAATTGTTATGTCAGGAAAGATTTTTCTTCAAACTGGATGCTTTGAAAGGTATATAAACATGTGGCATTTGGGAATTGAGTGTATGTGGAGAAAAGTTACTGCAGATCAAGACATTGTTGATTTTCTGAAAGCACTGTTTGAAGATTACTCCCAAGGCTACACTACGGGCCAAATTTACAATGCCAACGAAACACAAGTTGATTTTGTAATCATTAGCTAGCCAAGGATAGAAACTTCTGAACAAGGGGGGAAAAAACTCACACACAGATAACTTTCATTTTGGCATCAAATGCTTCTGGCACAAAGACTGCCTGCAATGTGTATTGAGAAGTCTAAGAAACATAGAACGTTGAAGGATGTAGCCTTAATGCACTACCAGTTTTTTTGCAGTGTCCAAAATAGTTTTTGAATGTCTTGTGACCTCTTTAGCAAATAGTTTAGTGATCAGCTTGTACCAAAAGTTGGAAAGTTTTTAACTGAATTAGGTTGGTTGGTTTCTTGGTTTAACCATTTAAGGAAGCAAACTAAAAGGTCATCTGCCCCTCCAACGTGGAACAGGCAAGTCTCCACAACTGCACAGCAAAGAAAGGTCTAGAGCACAAAATCCAAGGAAAGAAAACCTCAGGGTCTACCAGAGGCCCCCCAAAGGCAGAAAGTGCATTGGGGCATACTACCCTGCCCTCACCAATTACCAGAGGCACCCCAACCAACAACACACAAAAAAGACTAGTGATATGGACACTGCAAGAGGAGCACAGGAAGAACCCTGAGCAAAACAGAACATGTGAGAAGGGGAAAGAAAAGAAAAGAATGGGTAGGGTGAGGACTGGAGCAGTCCAAGCATTGACAGCCATTGCCTGGATGGGACAGAGGGGGTAACAGGGCGCACTGTCAACCCCTCAATGGGCTGAAAGGCTGAGGCACCCTCCCCTAGAAATAGTGATAAAAAGGCCCTTCACAAATAAACTGTAAAACCAGGTCAGCTGCTGAGGCATCATCCACTAATACCAGGGGTAGTGAGTCAGGAATATTAACCATATGCCACAGAGCTGCTAGGTTAGGAAAGTCCAGCAAAATGTGGTCTAACATCAAACAGGCACTATGATGACAGTGGGGCAGCACCTTATGATGGAGGAGATGACCATGAATCAAACCAAGCATGGCTGATGCAAAGCCAGCAAAGAATGATGGACTCCTTGCAAGAGGCCTGCATGGAGGACCTCTACAAATTCATTGTCTGTTTATCACCCATAGTTTGTTCAGTGAAGTCAGAGTATGCCATTCCATAATCCAGACCCTTAGAACTTAACATAATATTGATCAAAGGACCAGTGCTGTAATACCAGTTTCAAGAGCTGGCTTGCCTGTAGCCAACTTGACCAGCCTGCCAGGAAGTCCATTCCCCAGGATTGCAACATGAGCCAAAGTCCAAACAAAGGCCACTGAGCAGCCACATTCATTGAGGGCAAGAAGGGAGCCCTGTATAGTCAGGACCAAGGGATGATGAAGGTGATACTGGATAAGAGCTTATAAACTGCTCAAGGAGTTGCTACTGATGAGGAAGGACTCAAGTGCAGGAACAGAGATGTCTACGAACTCTGCAGTAGAAATACTGCAAGGAGTGGAGTTCATTACATCCTACATGAACATAATCGAAGCCAGTATGACCGGCAACCATTGAGCCATCAGTATAGGTACTTCAGAACATCTAAACACACCGAGATTGGAGAATTGGTGAAGGAAGGTCTCAGATGGCCAGAGTCTTTTGGGCCTAGTGATAGGTCAAGACAGAGCTGTGGAAGGGAGACAAACCATGGAGGTGTACATGAACAGGCTCAGAGAAGCGATGGTAGAAGGGAAAGATGAAGTTCTGGAAAAAGGAACTGGACACGGATGGTGATCATAACGCCAGACCTGGGCTCTCATCGCAGTATGTGGACCTCTGTAGGTGACTGTAGTATGGGTGCCCAGAGTAGCAGTGTATACAAACAATCAACTGTTATTGGTGCAGAACACGGATGTTGGAACCCTTACCTCTGCTAGGAGGCTGAACACTGGGCTAGTAAGAAAGGGGCCAGTTGCCAGTCGTTCCCTGCAATTGTGTATCATCAGGTCAAGCATCTGTAACGTCGAAGGTGACGCTGAGATGTACTCAAGGCTCTCCCATAATCTAGACAGGACTGGACCAATGCTTTGTAGAGCCAGCACACAGTAGAACGATCCACACCCCAGTTGGTATTGCATTGAAGAGCGTGAGTTGCAACTAACATGTCTGCTCTAGTTGATGAAGCTGGGGAAGCCATGTCAAATGGGCATCAAAGACCAGTCCCAAAAAATGATAAGAGTCCACCACATTGAGGGACTGGTTCAAGGTACAAATCCAGATGTGGATACGCTGTACAAAAATGACAGAAATGGATAATGCAGATCTTGGCAGCTTGAAACTGGAAGCGAAAGTGAGAGCCCAAGATTGCACTCTGTGAATCACTCCCTGCAGTGTGCATTCAGCAATGCCAATCATGGGGGAACAAAAATAAATACAAAAATCATCAGCAGATCAAGAAGGAGAGACCATGCATCCCACAGCTGCCACCAGACAAGAGATAGCCACTAAAAAGAGAGGGACACCCAAAATGGAAACCTACAGAACCCCATTTTCCTGCAGATGAGAGATCCTATGGATGGTCCCAACCTGTACCTGAAAAGTGTGATGTGAAAGAAAGTTCCAGATAAAAATCAGAAATGGGCCATGGAGGGCCGACTCATGTAAGGTGGAAAGGATGTGATGGTGCCATGCTGTACCACAAGCTTCATGTGGATCAAAGGTGCTGACATAAGGCAGAACCCATTCGGATCACAGACTCTTGGTGGACTAAGTTACATACAGTTGAATTGCCTTGGCAGATGCCACCCTCGGAACAGGCCAAAAGGTCGCAGGATTCAAGGATCCAATGCAGGCTTCAACTCTCCATATGTTCAAATAACTTGCAGAGGGCACTGGTTATACTGATTGGACAATATCTGTCCATCTGAAGCAGCAGTTTACCTGATTTCAAAACTGGGATAGTGACACTTTCGCTCACTGAGTAGGGAATTCTCCAGAGATGTTTTTAAAAAGGCAATTACATGAAGTTGGCTAGCCACTGATAACTGTTGAAGCACTTGGTTGTGCACCTGGGCTGGTCCAGGAGCCATTCTATAGTAGCCATTCTATAGTAGAGAGCAATGGTGCTGGTGGATTCCCATTCACTAAATGTGGTATTATTAAGTTTTTGGCGATAGGGAACAAAAGATAGAGGAAGTCACTCTAGACGGCGTATGAGAAGATGGAATGCAGGTGGACAGTGGACTTATGCTGAGGCCTGGGCACAATGCTGAGCAAAATGCTCAGCAAGGGAGTCTGGGCTGGTGAGAATAACACCATTCAGAGAAATTTCTGAGACACCTGTGGGAGGACATTGCCAACAAATGGACCTGATCTATGCCCATACCTGCAAAGAGGGAGTATGCAGCCCTATGGGAGCAACATTCTAGACAAATCGATTTCTGATGTCTCATTAGATAACAGGCCTGGGCATGAAGCTGTTTAAAGGCATGGAGGTGCCCGAGAGGTGGATGCCATTTATAGTGTTGGAGGGCACGATGGTAGTCTTTAATAGCTACAGCAATTTTGGGGGTCAACCAAGGGACAGTCCTCCATTGGGGAGAACTCAAGGAAGAGGAAATCACTGAAGCAGCTCCCAAAAGAATTGTGTCAGTCAAACTCTGTACAGACTCGCCAATGCTTTCATGTGGTGAAGCAGATGGGATAGTAGCCAATTACATGGCATCCAAATCTGCTTTCGTAGAAAGTGCCGCAAGCCACACTAAAGTGTGTGGGAGCTCCACTGTTGAGGAGGCACAGATCAAGCCCTGCCAGCAGTTCTTCAACAATCCTACACCTGTCACAGTACCACTTCACAGAGGGTTACGGGCATTAAAATCTCCAAGGAAATAAGGAGATGGAGGAGAGTAGGGAACTGTCAAAGGAGGGCAAGAAGAGCAGGAAGCATGGGAGACCAGTCTGGGGGAGATAAAGACAGCATATTGCCAGGAAGGGGAAGAGGAGGAGGAGGAGGAGGAGGAGGAGGAGGAAAGTACTCAACAGAAGCAAAGGTAGATATTAAAGATACTGGGTGGAGATTATCAAATTTGCCAGGTCTTAGAGTAGGATAGATGGTCAAGAGTTTTGAATTCTGGAATCTTTCTGTCCTTTTAATAGGTTGAGCAACAAGGCTAGTGAGGAGAATGTGGTCCCAAACAGTTCACAAACTTGGGTGGTGGAGTGGAAGAACTCCCCACATGGAGATGGCAGCCACACAAACAGGAGCCGCCTCACATCGCAAGGACTTGTGACTAAAACAGCATGTGGGAGGTGGGATACAGAGCCTCACGTCAAAATGATAAATCGTAACTTTGACTTTTTCTGGAAGGGTATCCCCTCAAAGGCCAGGTTAAAAGCACCGGTATCAACACAATTGCCCTTAGAACCTCTCTGAACTCAACAGATGAAATGTGCACTGTGCCATGCCAGATCAGTCCCGAGTTCCTCATCAGACTGTTGGAGGAGGTCAGTGATGAAAATAATTCCCTACGCCATATTTAGCCAACAGCCTTACCACAGTGGAAACACCACTTCCTGTCAGGATTACCGAAGTTAAGAGCTGTCGGGCTTGGCTAGTGCTTGTATGGGTCACACTCCAGGTCTGCTGAGTGGTTTGAAAAGCAGGATGCACTCAACCCTTGTGAGGCCAGTTGAGAAGCTACTTGACTGAGAAGTAGCAACACCAGTCACAAAAACTGACAATAGCAGGAAGGGCAGTTTGCTGATCATGTGCTCCTCTGTATCTGCATCCAATGATGACTAAGGGCTGAGGATGACAATTGGGCTTCAAGACTTGTTTGAATAGTGTTTGTTCTTTGTGTCATATTTAATGACTGGAGAGGAGTCTCCTAAGTTCTCACAAAGACAAAGGGATGCCAACTGACTGGCAAAAGAGTATTTGATCAGCAGGGAACCAGAGCACATCTTACTAAAGGAGTCAACTTCACCAAAATTACCTTCCATGTGTTCTATGAAAAAGAATGGTTTGGTAGTGGCAAAAGCATCCCCATCTGTCCTGGAACAAACCAAGCAACACAGAAAGCTAGCAGGCCCGGCCCTCCTTCCAGGGAATGAAGTGTGGAGTTTAGCACACTTCACGTGCAAATCGTGTCACTATCTTGCAGGTAGTTGTTTCAGATTCCCCTATTATGCCCTGATCCAATGTCTGAATTAGAGTGGGGACATTTTGGGGGGAGGGACGCACAATAGTGCAGGAGTGCTGTAGCCAACATGCAGGGGTTAGCGGGACCTGTGGTGGCTCTGTCTCGCATCTCGGGGCAGGCTGCCCTGATTAGTTCGAACAGCGGACCCCGCACAGCATTCTAGATAGTGCACCAAGTGTCACAGCCCTGTGGTGATAGTGCTATGATCCTAATACAACAATATTTCAGTGCGAAAGTTGCTTGGTATAGGCTGTGCTTGCTTGGACTTTGCTATGCCTTGAGACATGTATACTGAACACTCGTGCGGTTGCTAGTGTGAAAAGCCTTCCACCTTTTTCTACTTAGTTGCTGCTGTGTCAACTAGTTCCACATCTTGCCCGACTGTCTTGCATCTCAATGTGTGACGGCTGTGTTTTGTAAGGCATGACATCTGCAGCCGCCTGCAGCTGGCTCAGTTGTAAGCTGCTTCCTACTTTGCACATTTCTGACCAAATACAGTTGGTGTGCTACAACAGCTTTCCAGACTCACATGAAATCTCATTTACACTGGGTTTCTAAAGCCAAGATTGCTTTTCACAGGACCCATCATATTCCTCCATTACACTGGGGAACTCAAGACACATTTAAAGGTGTATCTGTTGAGGCCTCTTCCTGTTTTTGAGGAAATACTGTTGAAGCACTGCAAAAAAGCTGTAATAGTAGCTGTCTTCCTTTCTTTATTCTATTCTGTCAGGTGTTCTTGTATTTGGTGGAATATGCAATGAATTTTTTTTTTCAAAAAAGCCTTTTGTTGAAAAACTATTCTCCAATTTTAATCCTTAACCAGCAGGCTATTAGGATTGGACAAAATGCACACTCTTTGGCCCTGAGTGCAAAATACACCACGTTATCCAGGGTGGAGAAAACTTTCAGCCAACAAACTTAAATAAGTGCAAGATGGCTTGCAGTGCATGCTGTGCCCCAGTGTACCATCAGCTTTCCTTTGTGCTTAAATTTGATCAAAATGTCACACTTTCTCCGCATACATTGTAGACTGAATATACTGATGGAGCAAATCTGATCACTGAAGAAACATGGGCTTTGTATTTTCCACATCATACTACAAATGCATCAACCTCATTCCGCAAAAAGCAGGAAGGTTTAAGGCTGTCCACTATAACTCATTTCTTACCATACTTCAGCCGTATTTCCTCAAAAATTGGAAGAATTCTGTGAACAAAAACACTATATGTTTTTTCATCCTCCTATGAAACTGTAGAATTTTGTAGGTCCTGTAAAAGATAATCTTGGTCTCAGGAAAAAAGGAGTATACAAGATTCTCTGTGACTGTGGAATGTCTATATTGGCCAGATATGTCATGTGGTTCAAAACCTATGTGATCAACACCACCCTCATACATGCCTGGACCATACAGGTAAATCTGAAATGGCAGATCATTGCCCTACACAGCACACCAGATTATTTATGATCAAATGAATGCCCCAGCTTCATCCTTCTGCGGCTATGCAATAAGGGAGGCCATACTTATTTGAATGGCGGTGTAAGAAAGGACTCAGGATACCAACGAAGTACAGCCCAAAACATCACACTTGCAAAATATATACATATATGAATTTCCAATGACAGCTGCACTGCAGGAAGTGAAGGATTCACCTACTTTACCAGTTTTCGTCTCCCAGTTACAATGTTGCTTAACAGCAGCACCAATGACATAGTGCAAACACAGAAGGCTGCAGCTCTGTTCCTAGCACGGGACCCGGACACACCATCATCATCAATTTAGAAGCAAAGTAACTTGGTTCTCCAAGTGTTTTTCAGATGAGTCCTCGTAAAGAAGGCTGTCCCAATGTGGACACCAGAAATTGTTATTTGCCAGCAGTAACCAGTGGCAAACATCTAACTATTACAAGTAGTTTCCACTAATAAATATTGTGGGATGAACACAATGTGACCTGGCAGTGAGATCAAGAGCCATATATTGCTCAGGTCCCCTTAACAGACTTTTAGTGCAACCTTTGTTTTTGCAAATAGAAGGATAACTTCCCAGTTAACTTCTTATCCAGGAGCTCCAGACTTTTTCTGGAATGTTCCTCTTTGTCAGAGAAATCATTTCTTCTGGATGAAATTTAAACGTCTCATTCCTTTCTTCAAACATCAAAGCTCAAACATTCTTTTAATTCTAATTGTTGCACATTTTGCTTAGTTACTCCTCTGCTGTTCTTGAAAGATAATAATTCACACAGATAGCATTATGATGTCTGGTGCACCATGGACTGTCATCATGATGAGTGCTGTTGTTTTCTTTGACATGGCAGCAGATACAAGCATGCCCGACAACACTGAACACAGGAGTTTCATCATGTCTTTTCATTCAAGTCCTGGTTTTGTGTAGAGCATCACAATAGACATTTTAGAGTGTGAAAACTTAGTAGAATGAAATTTGCAGGTTGCACTCATCATCATAATCATAATCATCATCGTCATATGGGCCCAAAACCTGATGTGGTAGTATGGGTGCCACTGCATATACAAAATCACCTCTCATTTGCATAGCTGGTAAGTTGGACAGCAGCTGCTATATTTATGATGTATAAAGGCCAACAGTTCTGTCCTATCTTCAGTGTATGTGATGGTAACTTTCAACACATGTTGCTCATGCAGTCATGGCAGTCAGAGGTGGCAACTCTGTAAACTAAATTTTGCACCCCGTATGTTCCCAAACCACCTACAAAGTTAATCATGTATTCTGCCTACTATAACGTATGCACATGGCAAGTTTCCTTATTTGCTATCCTCCCTCACTTTGCAGTTTTAATGGCCAGCAGTGTCTCTTTTTCTTTTGTAAACTGGAGCAATAATTTAAAGTTTTCATTTGAATGGCTTAAGATTAATTTGGTGTGCTTATTTACATATTGGTTTGTTAGCTAGTTTGGTAGGTAGGTAGGTTCACATTCCATGGCTCATTCTGCACAATAAATCTTAAAGATGTGGAATGAGTCATTTTATACTGATTCACATATTAATTAGTAAATATGGCTACATGCTGAACATTTATAAGACTTTCGTTTAATATACAGATGTACATTCCTACCCACCACCTTCTACGCATTACAATAATAGAAATTCTTCTACAGAATAGAAGGAGTTGTCAAAGGAGAAACTTCTTTGTTTTCAATTTTTACTTTGTTGTCTGTCAGACGTTTTATATCACTGAGTAAGTGATCAAAAATTTTGTTGCAGTGTTGTGCACCCATTTCTGTGCTAAAGACAACCTTAATGTTAAGTAATGTATGTCTTTTTCCTTCTGGTATTGTAAATATGGACATCATTGGTCCTTTTGGCCTGTAGTGGATTATTTATAATAAACCTCATGAGGTAATAAATTTACTGTGAAGCAGCAGTCAGAATGCCAACTCTTTAAACAGCTGTCTCCAAGATGATCATAGATGAGCAACACACATTATTCTTCCAGCACATTTTTGAGTAAGTAAGACTTTCTTTCCTTAAAGGTGATTTATCCCAGAACATTATTCCATATGACATTACTGAATGAAAATATGCAAAATATATCAGCTTACTGATTTTACCTCTCCCCAACATCTGCAATGATTCTAAGTGCAAATAAGGGTGAACTAAGTTGTTTTAGGAGTTCCAAAAGTGCTTTTTCCAGTTTAAAGTATCATCAGTATGGACATCTAACAAGGGAACTGTCCAATACGACATGCTGAAACTTGCCCTGAAATTTTTTGTACATGAAGAATACACCGAAAGAAACTCAGTTACAACAGTTTAGCTGCTAGTACACACTGCAAGTGGTTTTTTTTTTTTTTTTTAAATTTGCCGAATTCATAGCTTGCCAGGTAGGATACAAAATGTACACAACTGCCATAGCTATAGCAGACAGTGCATGCACAACACAGTGGACAGATGTCCTTGGTTGATGGCACATCAGTTAACATAACACTGCACAATGCAATCATAATTTGTAGATTAAATTTCAGTTTCCACTTATGATTTCTCTGACAATTGTTCATATTTACTATTTGCTCAAATTTGCAACTCATTTAATATCCATAATAGTTAACACTTGCCTTTGCAGTATCATTAAGTATCAACAATCGAGATAAAACTGATTTTATTTTGTTTGTGATTTCTCAGTATATGCTTGCTAATAGCATCTGTCTTTAGGATCCATAGTTTCACAGTAAAGTGGAGTGCAGTTAATGTTTTCAACATTGTGAATATGAAATATGAAGATCATGGTATGCAATCAAAGTCACCTACTTCTCCTGAAGACCTATACATCTTATTTGTTAATTAATTTCTTGGACATTCACTCACTCACTCACTCCAATAATTCACTCACTCCAATAATTCACTCACTCCAATAATTCACTCACTCCAATAATTCACTCACTCCAATAATTCACTCACTCCAATAATTCACTCACTCCAATAATTCACTCACTCCAATAATTCACTCACTCCAATAATTCACTCATTCCAATGATGTCAACATTTCTTTAGAAATTGTGTAAACATTAGAAGAAGCATGAAATAATTATTACGATTCCATGAATTTTGCTTCAAACAATGAATGATGTGCTAATTAACGTCCACAACAAAAGTCAGTACTCTCCTACCACAAAGAAAACATGTATAGTGATAGCTTTCAATGACAAAGAAAAGGCTGTACATTTTTTGATAAACAAAGGAGGGACAAAATGCTTAAACTTAAGCAGTTGCAAAGCTGGTTTCATTTCATAAAATCTGAATAAAAATTGTGTAATGGAAGAAAGCTTTACATGAAGTACAAAATGTGTGTCAAAATGATACTCACAAGGTGTAAAAGGAAACTATTCACAAGGTATAGAACTGTTCGTTAGAGTGAGTGCACTGATACCAAGGGAGATCTTCGAGGCTAGGCCTCTGAATTGCAAAGGAGATGAACGTCACATATTTCCAGCCATCTTCAACCTCGTTAGATTTAGGAAATTATACAGAAAAGGAAGTTGCAAATTTGTGAAGTTTACTTCAAGTGAACATGTAAAGGAGATGTCATTAATAGGTAGTACTACACAGAAATTTGTAGCTGATGTAAAGACAAAGCTTCTAATTATCTCATATAAACTGCATATAAAGCCAGTCAGTTAGGCTTTGTGCAAACCACACTTTATAATTTCATCCAAAAAATAAAATAAAATAAAAAGGATTTGTACAGTCAATCAATGCTATGACATTAGTATACAACAATGCTAGTGATAAGTATCAGTGGACTACCATTTCTGCAGCTTTGTACCTGTCTTCAGGAACATCAGTACAAGTTAGGACCAAAATTTTAAAAAAAAGCATTCTTCACTTGCAAAAGTCATGTAATTGATGCAGCTAAATCTGCAAAAATTGGAAGAATTATTTTCTATATTACATCTGAAATGTCTTCTTATCATTTGCAGAATAATTCATTTCTTTTGTTGGACTCTTGGCCTGGAGATAACGAACCCCCTTTAGAAGGACAATGTGAAAATATTGTTAATATAATTTGGATTCCACCCAGAATTAATAGTGTGATTCATCCTGCTGATAAAACAATTTCAACAGTGTAAAGCATCTTTCAGAAAATTCTCAGGCAATATTATTTTCAATAGCTCTTTGTCATTTCAGGTTTGAACAGTATTGTTGAACTTCAGTCATCTCCGCATTGTCAGTTTGCATCATCACATTTTACGAATTTGATGAAGTATGCCTTGTATGCAGAACAATAGCCACAATCATTTCTTACTCATAAGAACTGTGCTACAAGAACTGTCATAAAATATTTAATGTCAACAAATTAAAGTCATGATTGATGGGAGTCATCTCAATGTAACATCATACGCTGTATTGACTTTCTTTCCTCTGCTACTCATTTGGGTAACAATTCTATCCACAACAGTTTAGCTGTCTACATGAAGTGCAAGTTATTTAAAGAATTAATGCTACGAGACTTTTTTGAAATGGTTTAAATGCTTAAAATTAATGTGTGTGCACTTTGAACTTCACACTACATAGTGCCACATCTTCATCACGGCTGCTTCTGTCTATTCGCTGATTCGCATGCTAGGGCTGTATAAACTGCTGTTGTAAGTGGTTCTTTGAGTGGCAAAAATGAGTAACTTTAACATTTAAAAAATACTTGCAGAGTATCTTAGTAGCTAAAATTTTGGCAGTGCCTTACTTTAGTCTATTCTTCCTTTTCAGGTTAGGTTTTGACATGTCAGGTTGGACCATACCCTTGTAAGAATTTTGAAGAGTCCACCCTATTTATTATTTCCTCACCATATGTTACACTTATCACTGGCGTAGTACCCTTAAATGTGCAGAACTGAATGTGTTGTCTCTTCTTACAACTGAGGGCAAAATCATTCACAGGACACCAGTCAATGATATTTTTAACAACAATGTTTACCAGTCATTCCAGTACTAGTGTCATCTACAAAAAGAACTAATTCTGCTCGTTGTATATTAGATGGAAGATCGTTTACATATATGAGGAGCAATGATGGACCTAAGATTGAGCCTTGGGGAACCCGACATGTGATTTTCCCCCAAGTCAAAATTATGTGCCTGGACTATATTGCTTGAATTTTCATAATGTGGTGATGAAAACTGACAATGCAGAGATGACTGAAGTTCAACAATACTGTTCTGCTGATAAACCTGAAATGACAAGGAGCTATTGGAAATTTAGTGTCGAAGAATTTCCTGAAAAATGCTTTACACTGTCAAAATTGTTTAATCGGTAGGCTGAATCACACTATTAATGCTGGGCGGAATGCAAACTTTCTGCATTCTTTTTGTTAGATATGACATTATTGATTGGTTTGCTGCACCATCACATCCATAAAGCTTCAATTAAGCTAGCAGAATTCTGTAATTCGTGCAGTCGAATACCTTAGATATTTTTGGTGCTATTTCATTATTTAATGCTTGTAAATTTGGCGAGTGAATGTGTAAATAGCATTCTCGGTAGAGTAACTCTTGAGAAACCCAAACTGTGATTTACTGAGGATACTATTGTTCCTAAGGTGAGATAGTATTCTAGAATAACATCATCTTCCCAAAAATCTTGGAAAGTGATGTCAGCAGGAAATAGGTGAGTACCTATTGACTTCTGTCTTATCGCCTTTCTTAAAGTGGGGTTTAACACTCACTCATATATTTCAGTCTCTCTGGAAAAATGTCTTGAGTTTGTGATGCATCACATATTTCAGATAACAATGGGCTTATTATATGGGAACAAATCTTAAGTATTCTATTGGAAACACCATCAAAACCTGATGAACTTTTATTTTTCAGAGAAACTAGAATTTTCTTAATTTCAGACACAGAAGTTGGTGATATAGGGCCTATTCATATGGGTGAATTTTATGAGAGTTATTCTTCAACTTACTACCGTGATTTTTCTCTTGAGCTGTTTGTCCTGCTTTCTACTATATTTAAGAAATGATTATTAAATATATTTGCTACCTGTCACTCATCATTTATAGCTCTTCCATTTAATTCAATAATGATGTTATCCTGTTCTGTGGCTGGTTGTCCTCACTCTTGTCACTACATTTCATACAGCCTTAAGTCTGCGGCCGGAATTACTGATTTTTGACATCATGGGCATGTTCCTTGATTTTTTGATAACCTTTCTCAATAATTTTGACCAGTTTCTCTAGTATGCAACAACTTCAGGATCCCTACTTGTTTTTGCCAGTAGATAAATGTCCTTTTTCCTTTCAGAAGATACTTTAATCCCTCCAGTGATCCACAGTTTTTTAACATGGCTGTTTAATGTCCTTTCTGATTAACTTGCGCAGACAGCTAAATATCAGATCATCTCTTGTAAACATCTGGAGTCATTAATTATTCTAACTGATTTCCACTAAGGCATACCAGTATTGTAAGGCAATATGTTATTTATCCTATCCAACTGTCCATCACAGCCAGAGAGAGCATTAGTTACTGAACAAACAGTTATTTTCTTGCTTTGAGTTTCACCAAAGAAAACATTATCAGTTGGGGTCCTACTATCTTTATAGAACCATGTTGGAAAGTAAATTACTGAGATTCTACACTTGTATTTCATTCAGTATACAGACAGAGTGTGATATACAATTAGTATTAATAACCTATTGGCTATTAGTACAAGATAATTTGTTTCATCTCTATCTGCAATGATACCAGTGAGGATGGAACATCAATATTACTAAACAGCCAAGCTAGTTCATGGCACCCTGTCCCAGTTGCAGATTGCATATCTTATGGCTTCCAGGGCAATAAAAACATTATTTTCAGTATTTCATATAATTACTTACTGAATTTGAAACACCATGATAAGCTACTCATTAAGAGGTAAACCTCATGTGAAAGGTTTAAGACAATAATACAAGTATTACAGTTAGAAACAGTGTACACGTTTTAAGGCAGTGTAATACTCAGCACACAAATTACGCAGACGATGTTTGTCAAATATTTGAGAATGAGCACACTTAGCAACATCCAAAGAACTTTACAAATTATTTCAAACCTTTACAAAACTTTTTTTCACTGACAATCCCCAAAATTATAATAAAGGAAAAATTTTATTATCGCTGACTATCTTTTGCTGTTTGTGCAGTGAAATTTAAAAATAAGGCATGACATTTATTAATGACTTCTTTACTACTAGCTCTATTTATGACACATTTTGCAGACAGTATGCACGTGTATCACTGAATACACCTGCAAAATTATATCACATTAGTTCAGGAGATATGATGCCACAAATATTGAGATGCATAAAAAACTAGCTTCTGCTTAAAATGGAGTGCAAGTTATCCAGAATATACTCATCCAGTACTTTATACTGAGAACACTTAGCAACTTCCAACAAACTTTAAACATAATTAAAACCTTTACCACATTTTTCTCACTTTTACACTTACTCTCAAATATTTAACACATTGACTCATCTGCAACGTAATGAGAACTCAAGCTGTTTTATACACGGGAATATGATTTTTTAGAGAATCAGGGGTTTACTAGTTAATCTCTATCACCCCTCCCTACTTTTCTATTGAATTTTCATACATAAAGATTTGTTTATCACAAACAGAAGCACTTATTTGTAATAGTACCCACCTCTGTACAGGAGTGCTCAAGACCATCATATATCAGCAGTAAGGATGTTGTATAGAAACGTGTTGCTTCCTGTTGAGTCACCACTGCAGCAAGTTCCTCAAGCCGCCTTATTAGGGGGCCGAGAACATCCGATCGCAAATGTGATCCATTGTGCAGAAACTGCCTCACTGCCTGCTGGAAACCTCCGACAGACAGACTGCGACCGAAAAACTTATTACGGCACACGAAGCGCTGTGTCGTTACCTGATACACCTGCAAATCAGTATTACCAGTGCTGAATGAAATTTTTTTCTAGCAATAAAGTACTTAATACTTATGGAGACACTGTCAATGCTCTTCTTTTTATGAGAATATATATACTTTCCGCAAAACTATCAGAATGGTTCCAGACTGTTTTCTTATAAGCAGAAATATAAAGACCCCCAACAGCATCAAAATGTCTGTTCTAACTGTATAGTTTCTAAATCTGACAGCTTTCCACTGTAGAACTGGAATTATCTGTCAGAATGTTTATTTATTTAACTGTACTACTTTTGAAGTAGTGAATCATGAATAATGGGGGGAGCTTTGAAAGTTCTTTCATTAAGAACTCGTAAGAGTCTTCATAGCACACGGGTCGTTAGCATTTTAAAATTTGATACTTTTTATCCCCACCCCCTCCATTTTTCCACTTTCGCCAATTCCTACACTGCTCTGTGCAAATGATCTAAACCAGTTGGCTGTTCCAAATGCCGCAATCAAATGAAAAGGATGGGCTTGGGAAAATATTGTAAAGTGTGGTAGACAAATGATATCTCAGTGTTAGTGTAGATTATTGTTTTTGAGTCTTCAAACCAGTTCACAATCCCCATGCACCTTAGGGGTACTTTTAATCATCTGTTCTGTGAAGAAAACAGCATACCAAATGAAAACTGGTCATTTTATCAGGCTTCTTACTATGCTAATCACAATACTGCAAAGCAAAGTGACACACCACTCTGATGAACAATTCTGCTACAATGCTGAAATCACCATCTTGGTTTCCAAACACACCTTTTCAGATAATAAAACCCCTTCAAAAATGTAATTCCTCTGGTACGGATCAACAGGGGAATCCGAGCAAGTTTAGGAAATGATCAGAAAATTGTATAATGTCTAAAGCAAAAAAACTGATCACTGGCTTAAAAATGGTGCCAACCATTTTTCAACACACTAAAATCTCACGTCTGAAAAATTTTTGGGTTCCCTGACCCCCCCCCCCCCCTTTTCAAGCTTTTAAACTTCCACCTCATTTATCAACAAATAAAAAGAGAAGGACCTCCAGTAAATTTTGTTTCACTCTCTTATCAAAATACAACTTGCACTCCATTAAAATGTAAACAAAATCACAAAATGAAAACATCAAGTAAAAATTCTAAACTAATTTAAATATTTAGCAGAAGTAACACACAACTTCAACAGAAAAACTGATTAAAGTGCTATCATCACCAAGAATAAACACAACAAAATGGTTTCTCAGTAACCACAGAATTAAAACACTACAAAACAGCTCCAAAGCCAAAAATTGGCACATGCAAGTTAAATTATTTTCTAAACAAGTGGCAGTACAGAAATAAACAATAATGATGGTAGAAAGTAGAATAATTAAAGTGCTCATAAACAAAAACTATCAAGAAAATGAACATTGGAGACAAGCTTCTAACAGAAGTGTACAAGGAAATGGGACCAATTTTTAGCATGATCATTTCACTCTTTGGACGTAGTCATGACTCAATAACAGCAATAATAATAATAATAATAATAATAATAATGAAAGCAGTACCAGGAGACTAATAGAGAAATTGTGGAACAATAAGGGCAACATTAGATGGATTACAGATATCAAGGAAGTCATGCATGAAACCCACGAACGAGACCATAACATTTAAAATCCTTAAAAATTAAGAATATTAATAACAAATAAAACAGATTACTAACTAAGATCAACAGGCAGACAATGGGAAGGGTGATTTCAGATTAAGAAAATAATATAAAGTCGATAAGATTGAAGAATTACTGGGTCAGAAGAAACGCTTGAAGAATTACTGGGTCAGAAGAAACGCTTACTATGAGAAAGAGAGAAACGGTGTGTTGTGACAGTGCCACGACATTCAAAAGTGCCGCTACGTTAGTACGCGAACACGGCGATAGAGGCGCTCCGCAGCTCGGCCGAGCGCGGGAGCGCCACCTGGTTATGAACGGCGCCGGCCGCATGTCACGGCCCGGCAGTCGAGTGACAGATACGGAGTTAGTAACATGTAACCCGCGAGTGTTTCTACTTTTGTATCTCCACGCACTTTATTAGTGATTAAAGGTTATAACACTTTTTGGCGACGAGGTCGGATATTTTTTTTTCCCTGCGTTGTGGACTTGTGTGTTCGTGTCGGGGCCGACATGGAACAGCTTATGCAAGCGCTTATTGAACAACAAACACAGCTGACGGCTGCTATTCAGGCGCAACAAACGCAGCTGACGGCTGCTATTCAGGCGTTGTCGACGTCGCTTACTCATCGTCTGTCTTCCTCTTCTCCGCCTCCGTTTCCTCCTTATGACGAGGCCGCTGAAGACTGGGAGGATTATGAGAAGCGTTTGCGGCAACACTTCTTGGCTTTCGGTGTTGTCGACGCTCCTATGTGTAAGTCGTTATTTCTATCTTGGATCTCCCCACAGATCTATCAGCTGTTATCTCAGTTAGCCCCTCTGCGGGAACCTGCGTCTCTGTCCTTCCAAGAAATGTGTGACTTATTGTCTAACTATTACCGAAAAAACACCCATGTCGTTGCCGCCCGCGTGGCTTTCTACCGGTGTCGTAAACAGCCCCATCAAT
Source organism: Schistocerca serialis cubense (assembly GCF_023864345.2). NCBI lineage: Eukaryota > Metazoa > Arthropoda > Insecta > Orthoptera > Acrididae > Schistocerca > Schistocerca serialis. Next base: position 896,712,928 of record NC_064641.1, read on the forward strand.
CTTACCGGGCTTGGGCGGTGGAACTACACGGTCCGAGTCGGAAATGTCAGTTTGTCACGGACACTCATCATGAGTCTTACGCTGATTCAATGGTTCGGGACGCTATTTTACGGCTTGCTCCTGATAAAGAAGTTCGGCAACGTGCCTTACAATTGCCAAACCCGTCGTTGTCGGAAGTTCTCAGCATCGCTCAATCGTTTGAAGTGTCTCACGCTGCTGGTGCGCAAATAGACGCGTGGTGTGATGTAGGCGCTGTACACACCACTTTCGACGCAGACAATGTGCCTGTTCCACAGGAAAACGACGATGTGGCGGCGGTGCACTCGCGTCAACAACGTCGCGTTGGGCCGCCACGCTCGCAGCGAAAACAGCAACCACAGAAGCAGGCTCGTTCCGCCCTTCCTTCTTGTCCACGTTGTTTCGTACAGCATGACAGAGCCGCGTGTCCAAAACGTTGGGCCACGTGTAATTCATGTAGGAAAAAAGGCCACATTGCTTCTGTGTGTCAGTCCCCTAAAGTTCCTGTCGACGAGGACGAGGCATCGGACATGGATGTTAACTGTGTGCTTTCTCCAACGAATAAGTTGTTTGTTACTGTTCGTGTTCTGGATAAAGACATTCGCATGCAAGTGGACACTGGCTCTGCAGTAACTCTCATTAATTCTCGCACGTATTTGGAGTTAGGCTCCCCTTCCTTGTCTCCAGTTACGCGAAATCTACGAACTTATAATAAGCAGAAAATTCCTATCGTTGGCCAGTTTGATGCTTCCACTGCCTACAAGTCTGTTGTTAGGCCCCTCACGTTTTATGTGGTGGATCATGCGGGCACTGAAAACCTGTTCGGTTATGATGCTTTCCAGTTGTTCGGGTTTTCCATTGATGATGATGTGCACCTCATATCTGAGGACGTTCCGTATCAACAGCTGGATGGCTTGTGTTCTGAATTCTCGTCCGTGTTCTCTGCGGGTCTGGGTCGGGCCAAGGATTTTGAAGCCCACATTACTCTTAAACCTACGGCTCGCCCTAAGTTTTTCCGGGCACGCCCTATTCCGATGGCGTTGCGTGCGCCTGTCAAAGCTGAGATAGACAGGTTAACAGCTTCGGGGATTCTCCTTCCTGTTACCTCCAGCGAATGGGCATCGCCCATCGTGGTGGTTTCTAAACCAAACGGGAGTCTGCGATTGTGTGGTGATTTTAAAGCCACTGTCAATGCTCAAAGCCTCATTGACACTTATCCTCTTCCCCGTCCTGAGGAGTTATTTACCAAGCTCGCTGGGGGCCAGTTCTTTTCCAAACTTGACTTATCGGAGGCGTACCATCAGTTGCCGCTGGATGCATCTTCCAAGGAATTTCTCGTCATCAACACTCCTTGTGGGTTGTATCAGTACCAGCGGTTACCATTTGGCGTCGCTAGCGCGCCGGCCATTTTTCAGCGGTTTTTAGAACAGCTCATGGCTTCCGTTCCCGGCTGCATCAACTACCTGGATGACATTGTTGTCACGGGGGCCTCCACTGAGGAGCACCTTCGCAATTTGCGTTCACTGTTTCGGGTTCTGCATTCAGCAGGGTTGAAGTGCAATCTGGACAAGTCTCAGTTCTTCCAACCCTCCATTGTGTATCTTGGTTTCCACTTGTCCCGTGAGGGTATACGTCCTCTACGACAGCACGTTGCGGCCATTACCGCTCTACCCCGGCCGTCTACGGTCAAAGAACTTCAGGCGTTTCTAGGCAAGGTTGCTTATTATCACAAATTCATTCCCTCCGCGGCGGCGGTGGCTCATCCTCTGCATCAGCTGTTACGCAAAAACGTTCCTTTCTGTTGGTCCGCCGAGTGTGAGCAGGCTTTTGTCCGCCTGAAGGCTCATTTGCAGTCGGCGCCTTGTCTTGCCACATTCCGTCCGGGTCAGCACTTGGTTCTGGCGACTGACGCGTCACAGTATGGCCTAGGGGCTGTTCTCGCCCATCGGTATGAGGATGGGTCGGAACGACCCATCGCCTACGCTTCCAAGACCCTCAACGATGCCCAACGGCGTTACTCTCAAATAGAAAAGGAGGCGCTCGCTATCATTTATGCTCTGAAAAAGTTCAGCGTTTTTTTGTATGGTTCTAAGTTTCACCTCATCACCGACCACAAGCCGCTGGTCTCTCTGTTCAGCCCCTCGGCGTCGCTTCCGGATAAGGCAGCTCACCGCCTGCAACGTTGGGCCTTATACTTGTCTCGTTTTCACTATGAGATTCACTATCGCCCCACGGCCCAGCACGCAAACGCTGACGCGTTGTCGCGTTTGCCGATGGGCCCCGACCCGGTTTTCGATCGCGATGAACTCCTCTGTTTCCACATTGATGAGGAAGAACGTCGTGCGGTCGAGGGTTTTCCACTTACAGGTTCGCAGGTCGCGTCGGCTACTGCGCGGGATCCGGTCCTGCGTCAGGTGATTGGTTTTGTTCAGCGGGGTTGGCCGGACAGGACCAAGGGCCGGGCGTCGGATCCCCTTCGCAACTACCATGCCTTGCGCCTTCGTCTGTCTGTTCGTGAGGGTGTTGTTCTTCTGGCCACGGATGGCGCATCTCCACGGGTTGTGGTGCCCGCCTCTCTTCGCAAAGCTGTTCTCAAACTATTGCATGAGGGCCATTGGGGGATTTCTCGGACTAAGTCCCTGGCCCGCAGGCACGTTTATTGGCCCGGTATCGATTCGGACATCGCCCACATGGTCGCTGCGTGTGATCAGTGTGTTCAACAACTGGCTGCGCCTCGTACTCTGCCCTCTCCGTGGCCTGATCCGGCGCAGCCGTGGGAACGGGTGCACGCTGACTTTGCCGGCCCCTTCCTCGGCACTTATTGGCTACTGTTGATTGACGCCTTCTCGAAGTTTCCGTTTGTTGTTCGCTGTCCGTCGCCCACCACTGCGGCGACGACGCTGGCTTTGTCAAAAATCTTTGCGCTAGAAGGTCTTCCATCCACGATTGTCACGGACAATGGCCCTCAGTTCTCTTCGCAGGCCTTCCGTGATTTTTGTACTGGACAAGGGATTCATCATGTTACAGCACCGCCCTTCCATCCGCAATCGAATGGGGAGGTCGAGCGCCTTGTCCGCACTTTCAAAAGCCAAATGAAAAAATTCCTTAGTGATTTTTCCACAGATGACGCTCTGTTGCAATTTCTGAGTTCTTATCGCTTCACGCCTCTGGGTGATCGCAGCCCTGCTGAACTCTTGCATGGCCGCCAACCGCGCACCCTACTGCATCTGCTTCACCCTGTCAGGCCTTGTACTGTGTCCCCTAGTGTGGGAAAATACCCGGTGGGCGCCGACGTGTGGGCACGGGGGTATGCATCTCGCCCTAAATGGATTCCAGGGGTGGTCCAGGCTCTTCGCGGCCGCCGGCTTTGTGAAATACGTACGGACAACGGCCTGGTTGTTCGCCATTACGACCAGATGCGCCCACGAGTGGTGGCCACGCCGGTACCACCGCCCCTTCTTTCGTCTCCACCAGCCCGAGAAGCCAGTCCTGTCGCTGCTGCCGATCTTCCGGGCGTGTTGCTGCCGCCGCCGTCGCTACCGCTTCCGAGTACGCCGGAACCGGCCCCAGTCGCGACGCCGCCTTCTCCGGGACCCATCTCGCTGGAGCACACAACCCAGGTCCACGACACCTATGGATGCTGCTCCGGAGTTTTCACCCATCATCTCGTCCAGGAGGCACGTTCCACGCGCCAGCTTCTGTCCTGGACATTTTCGACCATACTCTCGTGTTTCTCCGCGGGATCTTCTCGGGACCTCCCAAGAGGCCATGGATGTCTCTGCACTGTCCGTGTCTCCACGAAAGTGAGCGTTTTTTTTTTTCAAGGGGGGAAAAGTGTTGTGACAGTGCCACGACATTCAAAAGTGCCGCTACGTTAGTACGCGAACACGGCGATAGAGGCGCTCCACAGCTCGGCCGAGCGCGGGAGCGCCACCTGGTTATGAACGGCGCCGGCCGCATGTCACGGCCCGGCAGTCGAGTGACAGATACGGAGTTAGTAACATGTAACCCGCGAGTGTTTCTACTTTTGTATCTCCACGCACTTTATTAGTGATTAAAGGTTATAACAGGTGCACTATCCCCTAAGAAGATCTAGAGCTTCTGGTGAAAAAGAACCAACTGAAGGGAAAGTTTGCCTCCCATTCATAAAAACAGTCACAGAATTCATCAGCAGAGTACTAAGATGACAATATTGACACAGTGTTTAAACCAACAAGACAGGTGTTTAAATATTTAATCACTATGGAGGACCTATGCCTTCTGCTTGCCACACCAGATCTCCATAAAATCCATTGCACATGTGGGCAACTTAAGCAACACAAGAGCAATCGTTATGTGTGAAAAACAGATAAACTGGCAGTAGCAAATCATGCATTGGGACCAGGGAACTACCGATTTCATTCCATAGATACTATAGTTTCATTAAGATACAGTCACTACTATGCTATGATATACTGAGAATTTCAAAAGCACAGAAACAACTTAACACGAAAAAAGAAGGACTGAAATTAGATAAGTTTTGAGCATTAGTGCCACAAATAGCAAACAGTGCCAAGTCTTCTCCTCTACAAGCTCCATGATATTAGCATCAGTCTGATGACATCACAAACCAATCGTGATGTGGATACGTGTTAATTGTGCAGCTACATGAGCTTGTTTAAATTTTAAACTGCTATGGCTCCTGAACCCGGACCGGTTGGTAGGACATGTTCTGAGGCATCAAGGGATCACAAATTTAGCATTGGGGGGCAGCATGGAGGGTAAAAATCGTAGATGGAGACTAAGAGATGAATACACTAAGCAGATTCAGAAGGATGTAGGTTGCAGTAGGTACTGGGACATGAAGAAGCTTGCACAGGATAGAGTAGCCTGGATAGCTGCATCAAACCAGTCTCAGGACTGAAGACCACAACAACAACAACAACAACAACAACAACAACATGGCCCCTGATGGCTCCATCATTGGCAGATGACATGTTAGGCAGAGAAAAATGCTTTGAATCACAGCCTAAGCCCACAAAACAATAATGACAAGTATTAACTGTGAAACCCAGCATTGTATGACAAAACTCTTATATAAAATTGACTAAAGTGGCACAAAAATGGCCTAATGTAATAAAATATGAATAATAAAATGTGACATTCAGTAATATGTACCCACAAGCACCACTTACAGAGAATTCTTCTTGCCACAGTACGTAACCCATGTTAACAGTGTCCTGTTCAAAGATGGAACAGGATGATTTCATACCAATGAAGTGACCACCAGGTACACAGCAGCCAGGTAGTTGATTTCACTGGTCATGACATACTGTCAATCATCAACAATCACTCTTCAGCACACAGTTGCGCAGTTCTGGTGCATTAGCCATGTGTACAGCTCACAAGGGAATGGCACACTGTCTCCCATTGTGTTCCTTGGAGGCCTCCTTAGTGTGTTGAGGGAGATCAATTCTCTGAATAGTTTGATGCAGACTACCATAACTTCTCCTGTGCCAACCTCTTCACCTCACAGAAGTACTTGCACCTAATGTCCTCAGTTATTTGTTGGGTATAGTCACACTATGTCCTCCCCTACAGTTTTTACCTTCTACAGTTCCTTCTAGTACATGGTACATGGAAATTATTCCCTGACATCTTGACACTTGTCCTATCATCCTGTCCCCCCCTCCTTGTCAGCGTTTTCCACATATTTCTTTCCTTGTTGATTCTGCGAAGTATCTCCTCATGAAGCTCTTCATGCCACAAGGACATAGTTCAAAAACTGGGAAATATTCATGAATTAATACACCATAACTGGTAGTTTGTCAATAAAGTGATTAGCCAAACTTATTCAATTTTTATGTCGTAGACAGGTCCTTTCCTCCTCCTCATGTTGCTGTTTCACGCAAAGGAAGAAGTCTCGAATATACAGGACCACTTTTCCACTGAGTTAATTAGTTCTTAAAGTTTTAGAGCAGTCAAGGAATCTGACTGGATGAAATTTCTTCTGCCTGTGGTATTCCACAATGTCCAATGCCTTCAGGATCACACACATCAAAATTAAATAGAACAAATTTATTAGGCAACAAAAACTTTAAAGTCAGTAAGGGAAGTCAGCTGCAAAACCATGGGAGTTTCAGTCCGTATTATAAAAAAAATAAATTAAAACCCTGATAAGGAGTGCATTCTTTCTTTAATTCGTAACTCATCAAGAACCCAACAAGATACGTCTCCAGACACAAAAGAGACTACGGGCGTGTTATAGCTCCATTACTTCTCTTTGTATTTACATATGTCTGCCTGTGTGTGTGTGTGTGTGTGTGTGTGTGTGTGTGTGTGTGTGTGTGTGTGTGGGGGGGGGGGGGGGAGGGGGGGGGGGGGGAGGACAGGACAAGAACGCGCTCGCGCGTTCTTGTCCTGTCCTTTTTCCCCCCCTAAAGTAAGTCTTTCGACTCCCGGGATTGGAATGACTCCTTACCCTCTCCCTTAAAACCCACATCCTTTCGTCTTTCCCTCTCCTTGCCCCTTTCCTGATGAAGCAACCATGGGTTGCGAAAGCTTGAAATTTGTGTGTATGCATGTGTGCTTTTCATTTCTATCAACATACCAACACTTTCGTTTGGTATGTTGATAGAGACACAAACAAACAAACACAAACACACACACACACACACACACACACACACACACACACACACACACACACACACACACAAAATTCAAGCTTTCGCAACCCACGGTTGCTTCATCAGGAAACAGGGAAGGAGAAGGAAAGACGAAAGGATGTGGGTTTTAAGGGAGAGGGTAAGGAGTCATTCCAATCCCGGGAGTGGAAAGACTTACCTTAGGGGGAAAAAAGGACAGGTATACATTCGCGCGCACACACACGAACTTGAAATTAGCGGAGGTTGAGGCCTAGTGGGTAACAGGAAGAGAGGATGTATTGAAGGGCAAGTTCCCATCTCCGGAGTTTTGATAGGTTGGTGTTAGTGGGAAGTATCCAGATAACCCGGACAGTGTAACACTGTGTCAAGATGTGCTGGCTATGCACCAAGGCATGTTTAGCCACAGGGTGATCCTCATTACCAACAAACATTGTCTGACTGTGTCCATTCATGCGAATGGACAGTTTGTTGCTGGTCATTCCCACATAGAAAGCTTCACAGTGTAGGCAGGCCAGTTGGTAAATCACGTGGGTTGCTTTCACACTTGGCTCTGTCTTTGATCATGTACACCTTCCGGGTTACAGGACTGGAGTAGGTGGTGGTGGTGGGAGGGTGCATGGGACAGGTTTTACTCCGGGGGCGGTTACAAGGGTAGGAGCCAGATGGTAGGGAAGGTGGTTTGGGGATTTCATAGGGATGAACCAAGAGGTTACGAAGGTTAGGTTGATGGCGGAAAGACACTCTTGGTGGAGTGGTCACCCTGTGGCTAAACATGCCTTGGTGCACGGCCAGCACATCTTGACACAGTGTTACACCGTCCGGGTTATCTGGATACTTCCCACTAACACCAACCTATCAGAACTCAGGAGATAGGAACTTGCCCTTCAATATATCCTCTCTTCCCGTTACCCACCAGGCCTCAACTTCCGCTAATTTCAAGTTGCCGCCGCTCATACCTCACCTGTCATTCAACAGCATCTTTGTCTCCACACTTCCGCCTCGACTGACATCTCTGCCCAAACTCTTTGCCTTTACATATGTCTGCTTGTGTCTGTATATGTGCGGATGGATGTGCGTGTGCGTGTACGTGTGTATACCTGTCCTTTTTCCCCCCTAAGGTAAGTCTTTCCACTCCAGCGATTGGAATGACTTCTTACCCTCTCCCTTAAAACCCACATCCTTTCGTCTTTCTGTCTCCGTCCATCTTTCCTGATGAAGCAACCGTGGGTTGCGAAAGCTTGAATTTTGTGTATGTGTGTGTGTTTGTGTCTATCAACATACCAACACTTTCGTTTGGTAAGTTACATCATCTTTGGTTTTAGATACATTTTCCCCACGTGGAATGTTTCCCTCTGTTATATACATTTAAGACAACATTAGGAATTCAATGAGGCTTTTCACAGATTGTGCCATATTATACAGAGCAGTCGCAATGCCAAGATCTGCAGAGGATCAAGATTGTGCAGGGAGTGACAATTGATCTTCAGTATAAACAAGTGTCACATATTGTGTATAAATATGCATTTATTGTATGATTACACAACTGCAAAACTATCACTGGAAGCAGTTACTTCCATAAAACATCTAGGAGTATGCTTATGGAGCAATTTGCAGTGGAATGACCACATAAGATTAATTGTGAGTAAGTCAGATGTCAGATAGATTCATTGGAAAAATCCTCAGGAAATTTAGTCCACCAGCAGAGGAAGCAGCTTACAAAACACTTGTTTGACGAATACTTGAATACTGCTCCTCAGTATGGAATCTGTATCAGATAGAACACATAGAAGAAACAGAGAAGATCCAAAGGAGAGTAGTGCATTTTGTTACATGGTCACTTAGTAAGCATGAAAGCATCATAAAAATGATCAACCATCTCCAGTGGCAGATGCTGCAAGTGAGGCATTGTGCATTATGTTGTGGTTTACTGTTAAAGTTCTGACAGCATATGTTCCTAGAAAAGTCAATAAATATATTGCTGCCTCCTACCTATATCTCGTAGAAAGATAATTTAGCTAAAATTAGAGACCTTTGAGCCCACATGGAGCCTTACCAGCAATCTTTCTTTCAGCAAACTATTTGCAAGTGACGAACAGGAAAGGGGAAAGTGACAGTGTTACACAAAATATTGTCTGCCACACACTGCAGGGAGCTTGTGGAGCATAGATGTAGATGTAAATGCATTTTTTTAATTTTTTTTTTTTTTCACCCAGTGTTCTGTCGCATATCAATACTGGCTGCACTCATTTATAAATAAAAGGCCTTTGCAAAAATCACAAACAATGTTTTTCATTCATGGGTGTTTATGAGACATGCCAAGATATGATGTGATATTCATGTGAGCAGAAGGACAATTTATATGCTTGTTTAACTATGATGAACTGCCACCTACTGGGCACCAGACTCATCAGTCTCATGACTGAATTGCTCCAGTTGACAGCCTGATACCCTCACGATTTGACGTGTGTAATATTATTCTATTCTTAAGTGGTATGCTGGGGACAGAATGGTACCACAACAACAGTGAATGGAATAGTTCAGCTTTTAATGTAACTGAGCCATTAGCATGACAGTTGAGTGTGGAATGGGAAAGACGCAACAAATTTGATCAGAGCCAGATGATGAATTCATACATCACCTCCAAACGGAGGGCAAGCCAAACTCACAATGAGGTCAAAACAGACTAAGCACAAGCTAAGATTGGTAAAGAAAATCTGCTGTGCACTTTCAAAAGAACTATTCTTGTAATTTTTGTAAATGATTTAAGGAAAAAGAAAAGTTAAATCTGTATGACCTAAATATTAGTCCAATGTGTTATCACTGCAACATCTCTGAACATATCTTCCGTCATGTAGGCACTGGGCTTTTTACCTTTGGCCGTGTCAAGCAGGTGCTTTGTGAATGCTGATGGGAATCCCTGGAAGGAAGACAACACACATTTCGCAAGCCACCAGTGTGGAAATGTAGAGAACAGGCATTTGAGGCTGACTGCAGATTAATTCTGCTGCTGCCACTGTACATTTTGCGTAAGGACCATAAAGGTGAGATGAGAGAAATTATGGGTCTTATGGAGGATTAAGACAGTAATTGTTCCCTCACTCTATTTGTAAGTGGAACACTAAAGGAAATGGCTAGTAATGGTATGTGGTAAGCTCCACCGTGCACCATATAATGTCTTGTGGAGTATGTACATAGATGTACCTCAATTTGGGGTAAAACTGTCATTGCCAGATATAACTGTCATGGGCAATAACATGTTGAAAGGGTTTACCAACAACTGTGGTAGACTGTAACAGGAGACAGACAATTTTACATACAAAGTCCAGTGTCTACTCAACCTCAGAAGCATAGTATTGCATGTATCTACCAACAGCCATGATCAAGCTGGAAGCAGATGCACTTAAGTATCATATGCCTTGCCCATCCTGCACTTTATTAACACCACTGGCAACTACAAATTCTGACAATATCCTGATATTTTGACACACCAAAGTAACCAATACACTGTAGCTACAGAGGCACTCTCTCAAACTCACCAGCTATCTCTAATTGAACTCCTCAAGAGGGTGGCAAGGAGACAACTTATCAAATGAACACTCTCTTTAAGCAATAAAAAAGCAGTTTCAGAACTGCTTTGCATTCTGTTATGGCTAAGAAAATATTTTTGAGCTTAATCTCTAGTGGGCTGTCTACAGCCTTCTCTGAGCACGTACTGTTGGTCCTTGATGGTTCACCCATGCTGTTAAGAAGTTTGCTATTTGAAGAACTATACATTGTGGTACCCGCACGAGAAATGAAGGGAGTAAAGATCAATCTATTAAGAACTATGTGTTATGTAGATGTATCTAATACAACTGAGAAAAAGCAGGAGCCAGAGAGGTTGCTTACTCCAAATGTGTAATCTTGATAGTCAACCACCCCATTGGTTAACAGACATGTATTTGATTTTTCTGCAGGAGTTTATACTACCGTTGCAGATCTGAACAATTATATGTTGATCACCAGTCTCTGCAACTAATGTTTCACAGTCATAAATCACTCATTGTTGAAGCTTGCCTAGAGATTAAAGCTACTGACGAACAACGGCACTGATCAGTCTCATATTGAGGACACTGTATTTGCCAAACCCATACCAAGTCCATATTGTCCAAGTACTCTGAGGAGATCACCATTTGGCACAACACAAAGGTCACAAGCAACTTATGTAATGATAAAGACACATTCAGCACACACCCTCCAATGATTCCACAGGTTGTCATTTTTTATAATTTCGTTATTAGATTGATAGCTGCAGAGTTCATCTCAGTGGTTAAGAGGTACCTTACATACCAGTTGCAGCAACCCATGTATCTGACTGTGTTCAATTGATAGGTGTCATGTATAATTCTGGTATATGAATTTTTTTTGTCTGAAGTGAGCAGTGATGTTATAAGCTGTATCACAGAAGTTAAGCTAACATCTTTGAGCTGCACGAGGGCAATTTAGTTGCTCCTCTAATGCAACTTGTCTTGACTGATGCTCCCTGTCTCCACCAAAGCTAAACAGATTCTGCTCCCCTGCGCCCTCATGCAGCTCAAAGATACTAGCTTAACTTCTGTGATACAGCTTGTAATATCACTGCTCGCTAACAATCAATTCATGTACCAAAATTACACATGACACCTACCACAATTATTAAATCAGATCAGACACATGACACACTTGACTATTTCCTGTCAAAGGATAAGCACACGCATATGCAATCACCTGGTAGGCAAGTCGTTTTGTCAGGTAATGACATAGATCCATGAAAGTGACTGTTGGTCAGTCCTGCAGCTAGCATACATATAGCATACTGCAGGAAGTCTTCAAGGCAAAGGCCAACTTTGGTGTATTCAGGGCACTATCACAGAATGCTCTCAGTGTATTCCGCAAACACTATCTTCATGGGTATGAGTGGTCAATTTAGAACCATGTCCAAAATAGTGCCAGGTACGTTCTCACAATATTTAATGTCAAAAGTCTGGCTAAAATGCTAAACCAATAATGCTAAATTTTGTAGCACAAACTTAACAACATATCAAAATGAGAGGAAAACAGAAAAGGATGCTTTTTTTGCAGCCAGTGAGAACTTCAAAATTACAGGGATAGCAAGCAATTCCACATAAAGCATCTGACAAATGAAAGCTTACTTACAGTAGGGAATCACTGATTTTAACTATAACTGATCATTTCTTGTGTTTTGTGGCTATAGTTGTTGTAAAGAATCAACAGGCGGAAACAATGGTCCATGCAGTGTTTAGTCAGTGGATACTGATGTCTGGAATGCCAGAGACCTTAATAACTGACCAGGGCAATAACTTGATGCCTGAGTTATTGAAGAAATTAAGAAACTGTGGACTAATCCACTACACCAGCAGGTAAACAGGAGGACAGAGTACATGTGATGACACAGGAAGTGCTAAGTTATTATGCAAGTAGTCACCATAGTGTTTAGGACGATCTGCCATCATATGTAGTAGATAATTATAATTTGAAGATACTTGGAAATATGAGTGTATGTCCTTATGAGGTGGTTTTTAGCCAAAAGATACCCTCCCTTTGTGAAATATTCAAAGTGCCACCCAGAAGAAGATAAATCTTGTGTACAAATTTTTCTGAAAGAGTAAGATGTATCTGGTACCAGGTGAAAAATATGAATACAGAGCCCCAGAAAGGAAGGAATGCACCCACAACAGAAACTCTCAACAGCCTAAGTACCACATCAGGCAGTGGATAATTTAAACAAACCCAAATACACCCAAAGTGAAAACAACGAAGTCAATTTCACATTACCAGGAATCATATAAGGTAGTTGAGATTGTGTTGCCAGTCGACATCAAACTACACCACCCAACATGCACCACGGTTGCACTTATACAAAGGACTTGTCCATTTCTGGGCACTCTGGATACACTGCCTCAATTGCTGGTAGCTCCTTACAAAGAGGGAAGAGGAGTGGCTGGGAAATAGAGAGAACAGTAAGGTCAGGCAAGTGAAGAAGGATTCAACTATGGTTATTCTGACCCCGCCCCCCTCACCCACGTGAGGTCATGAGGTGACCTTGCGAGTCAACTGAGGACATGATATGAATGTAATTTTGTGTGTTTTCTTATTAGCTAGTAGTGGTAGCTGCGTGTGTGTGCGCGTGCGCGTGTGCTTTTGTGTTTTTTATATAATCTGTGGCATTTAAGTTTAAAGAGGTTTTATAATGGGTGTTTGCTTAGTCATTCAAAATGATGGAAGGCTGTGAGGAAATCCTACACAGTACTTTCCACCACAGAATTACTGCAGTGCTGAGCTGGGTGAGTCACAATCTGACCTACAAAACTGACTGTCCCTGGGTAATGCAAATTCACTCTTTTCCACTCTGAGAAGCCTGTGACTACATACTCCAGGGAGGAATTACAAATAGAACAATTCTTTCAATACATCAGGTCACATTGGCTAACCTCCATGGAAAATCCTGTAGTCACCATCTGTACGTGCTATGAACAAGGTCATTTCAGTGGCACACAGTGACAAACTGCAGGGACAAGGCTTGTTGGTTAATGGCACATGATGCGGGACCCACCTCCCAATTACTTGCTAGCTCAAGGGATCCACAAAAACATATTCACTGACACATCACAGTGAGAACCATCCCAATGGTCACCTGCATACAGTTCTCTAGATCCTATCCTTACCAACCTTTAACCTGCAGGTCTATACTAGTGTACCACTACTGATGAAAAAGTGACAGTCTCAAAGCACTGAAATAAGTTAGTGAAAACTGGAGAGCCACTCCAGGTCTGTGTCTCACAATGGTGAAACAATGAACATAGTGTAAACACAAGAGGGGAAAGAAAGAACACCAAAAGACGAAGATTATACAGAGCGGTTACTCTAGACTTGAGTAGGAGAATGTAAAGTGCAAAATAATGGCAAATATATTAGTGCTTCTATTACAACTGGTTTCACAAGCAAAAATCCGGTGCACCAGATTTTTCTAGGATGGAGGAACTGTAATAACACAGCCCAAGATGGGAGCCCAGTGCCGTATCGAGGACACGAGTCGCAGCCAACTATCACAGCATTACACCATGTCAGCAATGTCACCAACAGTTACAATTTTCCAGGCAATGACCAACCTCCAGGAAGTCTCAATAGCATTGAAGTATGCAACAGTACTTATCTTCTCCTTTAACAGGTCGACTTTGGCCCTAAGTATACCACTGAGCCAGTCGAGCAGGACATCAGCATGGCCAGGCTATAAAATGACACCTGCTACGTATGTGTCTCTACCGCAGGGATGAAGACATTCTCCTGATGCAGCTAATCATCACCAGCAACTTTCATTTGCGGCATAGCCATCTGTTCACCTTCACTCTGCCACCTCCAGCAGACCACCTACCATACACCCTGTCTCTGCCACATGGTCTGAGGAATGAACTGAGGTCCTTCCTGCTCCACACCATGGGGATCCAGAGTTTTCTCAGCCAGGATGCTGTCACACCATCCTGACAAACCAATAGTCTCAATTAAAAATTGATTTTATGAGATCATGGCTATTGAATGGTTTTTAATAACCAGATGTAATGCAGTGTGCCTGCACCAAGAGATGGCAGGCAATTTATGTAGCAACTTGGACCAAAATGCACAAGTGTAGACACGCTGCTGTCACTGTTTCTCAAAGAGGCAACCAATAGCAAATAGTCCCCCTACCTTTAAAATGCACTGTTTAAAATATGTTCGGGTATAATGACAAGGGCCGGCATGAAGATGAAGAACATAACCACAGAGAAGACAGAGATAACGTCAGCCAATAGTATGATGACTAGAACCACACCACAACAGGAGTGGCCTCTACCTGAAGAGAAAAGTGCCGCTCCTGCCAGCCTCAGCCGGACAGTAGAAGATGCGAACTAGTAGACCCGGCACTAGAAGAGCAGCACTACAACAGCTGTCATCTTAACTGCTATACTGAGAGCCTTATATGATGGACATTGTATATAGTGAAGGATATTGATTGCTTGCATGGCGCCATTTGCTTGTGACGCAAAGTTAAGTATTGTCAGTCTACTTTATTGTAATAAATATTGTTTGGACTGTTGTATAGCTATCAAAGAAGGCAGCATCCTTTAGGCACCCAATAAGAGACGAGTGGCAGGACACACATTGGCAATGAGTTATCAGAAGAACCCAGTGCCTGGCAGCCAGGGAAATTTGTTTCTGTGTTTGCTGGTGCCATAGCTGTTTGTCGTTTCTTTGCAGGGGCGTTTACTTACTTAAACAGTTTCTTTTGCTAATCAGTGTTTTCAGGCCAATGTTGCAGAAATTTTCTTTGCTTTTGTCCTTATTTTGCTTGCTTGCCTTGTCCATTTCTTGCATTTGTCTCTTCCAACATGCCCACTCCACTATCCTGCCCCCTGCTCAGGTGCCACAGCTGCATTGTTTCAGTTCCAGATGCAGTAAATCTCCACCCTGCTCAACACGGTGCAGCAGCTACTAGCCAACCCTGTGTGCCTGATGGAACAAGCACCATCTACAGCAATACCTACCGCTATACCACCTTTTCAACAGTTTTGTGAACAAGAAGAGGAATGGCTCGAGTGGTTGCACCAGTTTGAGGCAAACACATTAGCTCACAACGTACCAGGTATTGTGAAACTTCCCTATCTATTATCAATGGTAGGAAGTGCAGTGTTCTGTTTAACTCAGAATTTATTTCCTAATGCCACTCTAAGTGAACTTACTTATGAACGGGTGGTACAGTCGCTAACTATTATGACCAACAAGTGAATGTTGTAGCAGCTCAGTGTCAATTCTTTAATTGCAAAAAATGGTCAGAACAACCTTATCATGAGTAGGTAACAGATTTGTAAGGTATGACAAGGAAATGCAAATTCAAATGTGCTTGTGGTGCTTTATATTCAGATGTCAAGCTCAGAGAACAGATTTTGAAACAGTCCAATCCATCATTTCAGCAGGTAGTGCAAATACTAGATCAGTATGATTCAGGTGCCCTATCAGCCGATATATTTGAGCATCCAGCTATTTGTCTGGTTGAGTCCTGGATTGTGATCGGCCCAATCAGTGGCAACTTGCGCTAGCCGTGCCAAATAAACAACACTCCAAGCCGCGAAAGTAGTTCACTAAACAGGTGGCTGCACAGGCGAACAGAAGTAAGCCTTGCCCTCAGTGTTATTCATGGCACAAACATCAAGACTGCCCCTCCTGACAAGCTCAGTATTAAGCTTGTGGTTTGAAAGGACATGTACAATCTGTATGTTTCCAACAGAACAAACACAAGAATTTGGCCAACTCACAAAAATCTAGCCATAAGGCCCATGTCATTAATGCTGTATATTCCAAGTCTGCAACAGGCATTATCATACCTAGCAAGTGTGCAGTTTCTTCAGTGATACACAAGTAAATCAAACATTTTGTTCATTTACTTATTTGTGAGAAACATGTCAAATTTCAGTTGGGCACAGATGCTTCTATCACACTGCTAAATCATCACACGTATGAACTGTTAGGCTCCCACACCTGTCTAAAACTAGCATGCAACTAACTGCTTACTATTGTAAAGGTATTCCCGTTCTCGGAAAATGTACGTTGCCTGCCATGTATCACTCATGTACATGAAGAGTGACTTTTACAGTGCTACAATCACACGATTGTGCAAACATATTTAGTCTTGATTCTTTCGATTCATTTGGCTTTAACATTCAGGACAAAGTGTTGTCAGTGTCTGCCTTCCACGCAAAAGACAGTGTAGCTAGCTTGCTAAAAGAATTCCCGGAACTCTTTTTTGAGAGTTTAGGCAACACTAACAATTTTGTTGCATGTATTACTCTGAAAGACAATGCTCAGCCAAAATTTTGCTGGGCCAGGACTGTTCCCATCGCATTACAGGACAAAGGTGCTGCTGAACTTAAAGAACTGCAAGATGACAGAGTTATTGCGCCCATACAAGCTAGTCAATGGGCAAGTCCACTTGTTTTGCTCCCCAAATCTTCAGGTCACATTCGCCTCTGTGTTGACTAAGTCTACAGTCAACCCACCAGATTAGGCGCTAGACGCTACTTTTCAAAAATTGATTTGCACGACGTGTATATTCAAAATGCCACTCTATGAAGAATCTCAAAAAGTGTGTATAGTGAATACTCATTTGGGCTTGTTTAAATATTTGCATTTGTGTTTTGGGAGCACTTCTGCATCCACCATTTTCCAATAGTATTCGGAACAGTTGACTGTGCAAGTACCAAACAGTTCAAAATATTTGGACGATATTATCGTAGTAGGTAGTACACCTAAAGAACATATTGCAAACTTGCGTGCTTTGTTTTGTGTGTTATCTGATGCAGGACTTGGGTATAGATTGGACAAGTGTGATTTTTTAAATCTGAGTTACGGTATCTTTGTCATGTCATAAACAATCAAGGTGTACACCCTCTTCAGTCGCATTTGTTAGCCATACAAGATTTTCTAGTTCCTCGCAGTGTCACAGAACTTCAGGCAGTCTTAGGGAAAATGAACAATTATGTTCAGTTCACCCAGAATGCTGCATAAATAGCAGCTCCATTGTATCACTTGGGTCGCAAGAATGTCCCCTTTGTTTGGACAAATGAGTGCCAAGTAGCTTTTCAAAAACTTAAAGATGCATTGCTCAGTGATCAATGCTTAGTTTACATTGATCCTGACAAACCAGTCGTATTGCAAGTTGACACTTTTTCTTACGGAATTGGTGCAGTGCTTTCACACAGAATTGGTGATAAAGACAGGCCCATTGCTTTTACATCAAAAGTGTTGTCCGAAGCTCAGTAAAACTACTCACAAATTGAGAAAGTGGCTTTGGCTATTGTGTATGGTGTCACCAAATTCCACCACTGTTTGTATGGCAGAAAGTTCTACTTAGTAAGGATCACAAGCCTTTGCAGTCCTTGTTTCATCCAACGAAACTGGTTCCTGTACAGACTGCACAAAAATTGCAAAGATGGGCTTTGTTGTTGACCCAATACTAGTACGAGATTGTGTATCATCTGACAGCTCCGAGATTGTGTATCATCTGACAGCTCAACATGGTAATGTGGATGCACTTTCATGTCTTCCAATTGGCCCTGATACAGACTCTGATGCTTCTGCTGTATCTTGTTGTCACATTGATGCTCAGGATTACGAATTGCTTCAATCTTTTCTGCTGAACTATAAGAAAATTGCACAGGCCGCAGAAGCTGATCCAGATTTGAATGTTTTGCTAACATATATTCGCACATCTTGGCCTCACTCCTTGCATAGCATAAAGAACACGGTCATGCACCAATACTTTGTACTTCAGCATAGCATCATCACTGTACAGAAGGGTGTGATTCTTGAACAAAATGACAAAATGACAGTGGGCAGTCAAGTGTGTTGATCCCTAAAGCTGTGCAACAACAAGTGTTGCAGTTACTTCACCAAGGACACTAGAGATGGTTCGTACAAAACAGTTAGTGTGTTGACACTGTACTTGGTAGGGTATGGACACCCAAATAGAACAGACGTCACAGTGTCACACATGTGTGGAAAATCAGTCCACTCTGCCACAAAAATTCTCTACTTGGCCTCAGTCACAATTGCCATGGCAACATATGCACATAGACTTTGTGGGGCCATTTTGAAACAGTTATTCATTGATTGTGGTTGACTTCTATAGCAAGTTTCCTTTTGCTGTGCCAATGAACTCGACAAAATCACGTAGCACAATTCAGGTGTTGTCTTCTATTTTTACCCTTGAAGGTTTATCTGAAGTGTTAGTGTCAGACAACAGACCTCAGTTCATGTCAAATGAATCTGAAACACTGAACACAATGGCATACAGCATCTAACTAGTGCACTGTTCCACCCACTGACAAACAGGGAAACAGAATGTTTTGTCAGAACCTTCAAGCAGCAGATGGCCAAACTTTGCTCCGCACACACCAGGGATAAAACATGGCAACTGGTTTTCGCCTACTATCGTTCACACCCACGAGATGGATCATCACCGGCGGAATTGCTTGCCGACCACTGCCACTGGACCTTGCTCCACCTGCTCCACCCTCCTCAGCATCCGGCGCCAAAGGAAAGCAATAAGTATCACTTCGTGCTGCACGATATTGTCTTTTACAGGGTATTTTGCAGCAGCAGACGGTGGGTGTGAGGCGAGACCGTCCATCGACTCGGCGTTTGCATTTATCTTATTTCAGGTCCAGTTGGCTTGCAGTGCCAAAATCAAAATCAACTTCACCTCTGTCCTGTACACAATGATCTTTCGGTGTCTCTTCCCCCCAGATCCATGGATCCAGAGGACAGCGCAGCCACAGCAGCTGCCAGTGGGTGTCATCATGACACCATGGGATGACCCCATGAAGATGGAACCTTCACCTTCTCTCATGCTACGCTGGAGCTGGACCAGCCCACACTGCAGCGGTCGTCACCTCCTTCATCTGGTTCATGGCATCAGGATGTGAACATGTACCCTTTTGGTCATTTCCCGGGGGTCATTTCTGCCAGGGCAAAGGCCATAGCTTCTGGTCAAGCGATGTGCCCACACTCCTGCCTCCCCCAGCATGGTCGCACTCCCCACACGATGACGGTCCATTGCTTCGGGGATGGGAGGAATGTTCCGGTGTAACGACAAGTGCCGGCATGAAGATGAAGAGTGTAACTGCAGAGAAGGCTGTGAGATGATGTCAGCCAATAGTACGATGACTAGGATCGCACCACAATAGGAGTGGCCTCTATCCAGAGAGAACACAATTGCCGTTCCTGCCAGGCTCGGCCAGACAGTAGAAGATGTGGACTAGTAGACCTGGCACTAGAAGAGCAGCACTATAACAGCCGTCATCCTAACTGTTATACTGAAACTTCTGTCTTATATTAATTATATAAGTTTCCTTTAATTTATGTCTATGGTCATAAACTTTTTGTTAACAGATTACCGGTTTCGGTCTTTAATGACCATCATCAGATCTGTTTCATAAAAACAAAGTCCTAATGTACTGCAGCCATAGTGGCATCAGTGATGTGACTTACCAAATGAAAGCGCTGGCAGGTCGATAGACACACAAACAAACACAAACATACACACAAAATTCAAGCTTTCGCAACCAACGGTTGCTTCATCAGGAAAGAGGCAAGGAGAGGGAAAGACAAAAGGATGTGGGTTTTAAGGGAGAGGGTAAGGAGTCACTCCAATCCCGGGAGCGGAAAGACTTACCTTAGGGGGAAAAAAGGACAGGTATACACTCGCCCACACACACCCATATCCAACCGCACATACACAGACACAAGCAGACATTTGTAAAGGCAAAGAGTTTCGACAGAGATGTCAGTCTAGGCAGAAGTACAGAGGCAAAGATGTAGTTGAAAGACAGGTGAGGTATGAGCAGCGGCAACTTAAAATTAGCGGAGGTTGAGGCCTGGCGGATAATGAGAAGAGAATGTACTGAAGGGCAAGTTCCCATCTCCGGAGTTCTGACAGGTTGGTGTTAGTGGGAAGTATCCAGATAACCCGGACGGTGTAACACTGTGCCAAGATGTGCTGGCCGTGCACCAAGGCATGTTTAGCCACAGGGAGATCCTCATTACCAACAAACACTGTCTGCCTGTGTCCATTCATGTGAATGGACAGTTTGTTGCTGGTCATTCCCACATAGAAAGCTTCACAGTGTAGGCAGGTCACTTGGTAAATCACGTGGGTGAGATGGGAACTCGCCCTTCAGTATATCCTCTCTTCTCGTTATGCGTCAGGCCTCAACCTCCGCTAATTTCAAGTTGCCGCCGCTCATACCTTACCTGTCTTTCAACATCTTTGCCTCTGTACTTCTGCCTAGACTGACATCTCTGTCGAAACTCTTTGCCTTTACAAATGTCTGCTTGTGTCTGTGTATGTGCGGTTGGATATGGGTGTGTGTGGGCGAGTGTATACCTGTCCTTTTTCCCCCCTAAGGTAAGTCTTTCCGCTCCCGGGATTGGAATGACTCCTTACCCTCTCCCTTAAAACCCACATCCTTTAGCCTTTCCCTCTCCTTCCCTCTTTCCTGATGAAGCAACCGTTGGTTGCGAAAGCTTGAATTTTGTGTGTATGTTTGTGTGTCTATCGACCTGCCAGCGCTTTCGTTTGGTAAGTCACATCATCTTTGTTTTTAGATATATTTTTCCCATGGCTACAGTACATTAGGCCTTTGTTTTTATGAAACAGATCTGACGATTGTCATTAAAGACCGAAACCGGTAATCTGTTAACAAAAAGTTTGTGACCAAAGACGTAAATTAAAGGAAACTTATAACATACGGGTCACTGTTTGTTCGTGACAGTGTCACAGCTTGTGTAATAATAATTACTTGTATGAATATTGTATATAGAGAAGGACATTGATTGACTGCATGTCGCCATTTGCATGGACCCAAAGTCAGTTTACTTCATTATTGTCAGTCTACTTTATTGTAATAAAGACCATTAATATGATTTGCTTGGATTATTGTATAGCTATCCATGAAGGCAGCATCCTTTAGGCACCCTATAAGAGGTGAGTGGGCAGGACACCACAGAGTTATGTCCAGCATATGTAAAAAGTTGTGCTTTGGATATCATGTTCATATGATGCACCCCTGGATCTACAATATTTCTGAACCAGGACAAAAACTTGATAGCAATAACACATTAAGCTGCAGACAGGCACAACGGAAAGACTGTTACACATAAGCTTTTAAGCACTAATCTGGATGAGGCGGGAATGGGGAGGGGATAGGGATGTACTGTGGGAGTGGTAGGGGGAGTGGAGGGGGGAGAGAAGGGCACTGTTTGGTGGTACATGCAGGGATGAGACTGCCAACAGGTGCAGTATCAGGGAGGCTGTGTGGCAGGGAGGTAGGGAGGGGGGAGAGGAACAGATAGTGGAAAAGGAGAGAAGTGGGGAAATATGGTGGTGTATTGGCAGAGGGGAGCGCACAAAGAGGGTAGTAGACGAGAATAGTGTGGAGATGGTAGGACAGCGGGAGTGAAAACTGTTGGGTGAAGGGTATAGAGACAGTTTCTTACCATATGTCGAGGCCAGTGTTGTACAGATAACTCCCATCTGAACAGTTCCTAAAAGCTGATGGTGCCAGGGAGGATCCAGATGGCTTGAGTCGTTGAAATCAATCATGTTACGTTCAGCTGCACGTTATGCCACAGGTTTTTCTACTTTGCTCTTGGCCACAGTGTGGCTATCACTGTTCATCCTGGTGGACAGTTGGTTGGTAGTCATACCAATATAAAAAGTTGTGCAATTATTGCAGCATAACAGGTATATGACATGGCTGCTTTCACAGGTGGCCCAGCCCCTGATAGGATAGGATAGGATAAGCCTGTGACAGGACTGGAATAGAATTTTTTTTTTTTTTTTTTTTGGGGCGCAAAACTGCTATGGTCATTAGCGCCCGGTCAGTGACTTAGGAAACAGTAAAAACCGAAAATAGAAACCAGCAGCAAAAAAAAAAAAAGCTTCAAATGACTGACGTCATTTCACTGGCACTAATAAACTCGAGAACAGAATCGGCCGAGCGCGTGTCATCTGCTAAAATTGACGATATATCAGACAACAGCTATAGACAGGCGCGTAATGGAGTAAAATAGGGGCACTCAATTAAAAGGTGTCTTACCGTCCACAGCTGAGAGCAGTGGGGACAGAGTGGGGGAGGATCGCCGCTTAAAAGATGCCGATGGCTAAAAAGACAGTGCCCTATCCGGAGTTTAGTTAAAATTACCTCCTCCCGACGACGCATTCGGGAGGAAGAGGTCCAAGCACAAGGAAGAGCTTTCATGTCCCGCAATTTATTATGGGGAAGTGTCGACCAATGTGCGTGCCATAAAAGAACGACACGACGACATAAAACGCTCCGTAGATCGGCGAAGGGAATCGATTGAATAGCTGGCCGAAGAAGAGAGACTGCAGCCTTGGCTGCAATATCAGCCGCCTCACTTCCACAGATAGAACGTGTCCCAGGAGCCAGAGGAATGTCACCGAGACGCCCCTCAGGTGGAACAAGCACAGGCAGTCCTGAATCCGGTGGACCACAGGGTGCACAGGGTAAAGAGCTTGGAGACTGAGGAGAGAGCTGAGAGAATCTGAGCAGATAACATACTGTATCCGCTGATGGCGGCGGATGTAGTGGACAACCTGGGGAACAGCGTAAAGCTCCGCAGTATAAACCAAACACTGGTCGGGAAGCCGAAATTGATTTGGGGTGTCGCCAACAATATAGGCACTCCCTACACCTAACAATGTTTTCGAGCCATCAGTGTAAATAAATGTGGCTTCTGTCATTTGTGCACATAGAGCAGCAAATGCCCGACAATAAACAAGTGAAGGGGTACCATCCTTGGGAAATTGACAAAGGTCACGGAGCAGGCAGATCCGGGGACGGAGCCAAGGCGGTGGTGTACCCCAAGTTGTCAAGAAGGTTTTAGGAAAGCGGAAGGAAAGAGAATGGAGCAGTTGACGGAAGCGGACTCCCGGTGGTAGCAGGGAGGAGGGGCGGCCTGCATACCCTACATCAAAGGAGGCGTCAAAAAAATGTCATGGGCTGGATTAGCAGGCATGGAAGACAGATGGCTAGCATAACGACTCGGAAGGACTGCTCGCCGATTGGACAGTGGAGGTTCAGCAGTCTCAGCATAAAGGCTTTCCACAGGGCTGGTGTAAAAAGCTCCAGACACTAAATGTAATCCACGGTGGTGGATAGAGTCGAGATGACGAAGAATAGACGGCCGAGCAGAGGAGTAAACTATGCTTCCATAGTCCAATTTCGAGCACACTAAGGCGCGATAGAGGCGGAGAAGGACCACTCAGTCCGCTCCCCAGGAGGTACCATTCAGGACACGGAGGGTGTTGAGTGATCGCAGACAGCGAGCCGAAAGATAGGAAACGTGGGAGGACCAGCACAGTTTTCTGTCAAACATAAGACCCAAGAATTTAGCGACGTCCGAAAACAGAAGGTTGACAGGTCCTAGATGTAAGGAGGGTGGAAGAAACTCCTTACGTCGCCAAAAATTAACACAAACGGTCTTACTGGGAGAAAAACGGAAGCCGGTTTCTGTGCTCCAAGAGTAGAGGCGATCGAGACATCCTTGAAGACGTTGTTCAAGAAGGCTGGTCCGTTGAGAGCTGTAGTAGATCGCAAAATCGTCCACAAAGAGGGAGCCCGAGACATCAGGAAGGAGACAATCCATAATTGGATTTATGGCAATAGCAAACAGTACAACACTTAGCACGGAGCCCTGGGGTACCCCGTTTTCTTGGGAGAAAGTACGGGAGAGAGTAGTGTTCACCCGCACCCTAAATGTGCGCTCTGCCATAAATTCGCGAAGAAAAAGGGGCAGCCAACCTCAAAAGCCCCAAGAGAACAGTGTGCGGAGGATGCCTGTCTTCCAACAGGTATCGTATGCTCTCTCCAGATCAAAAAATATTGCTACTGTTTGGCGTTTCCGGAGAAAATTGTTCATGATATAAGTGGAGAGAGCAACAAGATGGTCAACTGCAGAACGATGCTTTCGGAAACCACATTGGGCAGGTGTTAAAAGACTGCGGGACTCCAGCCACCAAGCTAAACAGCAATTCACCATATGCTCTAAAACCTTACATACACTACTCGTGAGAGGAAAGGGGCGATAGCTAGAGGGGAGATGTTTGTCCTTTCCAGGTTTCGGAACAGGAATGATGATAGCTTCCCGCCATCGTCTGGGAAAAGTACTGTCGGTCCAAATTCGATTATACATGTGAAGGAGGTAACGCAGACTATGGGTTGATAAATGCAGCAACATTTGGACGTGGATACCATCCGGTCCTGGGGCGGAGGAGCGAGAAGAATAGAGTGCATGTTGGAGTTCCCGCATGGAGAAAACAGTATTGTAGCTTTCGCGATTTTGAGAGGAGAAAGCAAGAGGTCGCACTTCCGCTGCACGTTTCTTCGGGAGAAACGCTGACGAGTAATATGAAGAGCTCGAAATCTTGGCAAAGTGTTTACCCAAGGAGTTAGAAATTGCGACGGGGTCCACTAACGTATCACGCGCGACAGTGAGCCCAGATACCGGGGAGAAATTAGGCGCGCCTGACAACCGTCGAATACGACTCGAAACTTCCGAGGAGGGAGTGAAGCTGTTAAATGAGCTAATAAAGAATTTCCAGCTTGCCTTCTTGCTATCGCAGATGACGCGACGGCATCGCGCATGGAACTGCTTATAGCGGATACAGTTGGGCGAAGTAGGATGGTGGCGGAAAACGCGAAGAGCATGTCGCCACTCACGTATTGCGTCACGGCATGCCTCGTTCCACCAAGGAACTGGGGGGCGCCGGGGCAATTCAGAGGTGCGTGGTATTGAATGTTCCGCAGCTGTAAGAATAACGTCGGTATTATGTGTGACCTCATCGTCGACACTAGGAAAGTGACGGTCATCGAATGTCGCTAGGGATGAAAAAACTGTCCAATCGGCTTGGCCAAACTTCCAGCGTCGCGGGCCCATATATGGCAGTTGAGGCTGCAGTCTAAGGACACATGGAAAGTGGTCACTCGAGTGTGTATCATCAAGGGCGAACCATTCGAAGCGTCGAGCTAGCGGAACAGTACCGACCGTAAGGTCCAAATGAGAGAAATTTGTTGTGGAGGCAGACAAAACTGTAGGGACCCCAGTGTTGAGGCAAACTAGATCCGCTTGGTGAAAGACGTCTAGCAATAGTGAGCCACGTCGACAAGGATGTGGAGATCCCCAAAGCGGGTGGTGGGCATTGAAGTCCCCAACCAGCAAATAGGGGGGTGGAAGCTTACCAAGAAGATGAAGGAGATCAGCTCCTGCCATTGGTGTGGACGATGGAATGTATACAGTACAAAGAGAGAACTTGTATCCAGAAAGGGAAAGACGGACGGCGACAGCTTGGAAGGAACAGTTTAAGGGGATTGGGTGATAATGGAGAGTATCATGGAGAAGAATCATGAGTCCTCCATGGGCTGGAGTGCCTTCAACAGAGGGGAGATCAAATCGAACGGACTGAAAATGGGGGAGAACAAAGCGGTCATGGGGACGCAGCTTTGTTTCCTGAAGACAGAAGATGACCGGCAAGTAGGATCTTAAGAGGATCGACAATTCATCCCGATTGGCTTGAATACCGCGGATATTCCAGTGGATAATGGACATAGGGTGAACAGAAAATGGAGGAATGTGACCAAGGTTGCCGTCAACTCAACGACTGCTCAAAGCTTGTGACCGACAGCATGGAATGGCATTCAGCCGAAGGCAGAAGGTCCTGATCCATAGGTTGTTCAGAAGCAGCTCCTGCCACCAGCGATCGGCCGCCAGCAGTGCGCCTCGGCGACACAGAAGACGGCCGAGGGCGATTTCAGCCAGGTGGGGCTGTAGATGAGACACGCCTTGGTGGAGAAGGAGATGAACTGGGTTTCTTATTAGCCTTCTTGGAAATATGATGTTTAGATGAAGGAGGAACCAATGGTTGTGAAGTTGGGGTACGTAAAAAATCTTCACGAGTATGCTCTTTTTTCGAAGTCTTGGAGTCTGACTTTTGGGCTCGAGATTTAGCAGAACCCGATGAAGGGTGAGCCGTAGAGTGGGTACGCGAAAGTGGTGAGGTTGAACGGGCGATCTTTGCGCTGGCCGATCTGACGACCGTGGCACCAGAGGTGAGGTCACAAGTCTGCGTGGTGGCCTCCTTTGCTGGCCAAGGAGAAGCAAGGACAGTGCTGTATTTTCCTGTCTGAGGCACGGTGGGCTGTCGACTGGTGAATAATTTTCGAGCAGCAAAGGTCGACACCTTTCCCTTCACTCTGATTTCCTGGATGAGCTTTTCGTCTTTAAAAATGGGGCAATCTCGAGAGGAAGCAGCGTGGTCACCCATACAGTTGATGCAGTGAGGGGATGGAGGTGGACAAGCACCCTCATGGGCATCCTTGCCACACGTAACACATTTGGCCGGATTGGAACAGGACTGGCTGGTGTGATTGAACCGCTGACACAGATAGCAACGCGTAGGGTTTGGGACGTAAGGACGAACGGAAATTATCTCATAGCCTGCTTTGATTTTGGATGGGAGTTGAACTTTGTGAAATGTCAAGAAGACAGTGCGGGTTGGAATGATGTTCGTGTCAACCCTTTTCATAACTCTATGAACAGCCGTTATGCCCTGGTGAGACAGGTAGTGCTGAATTTCGTCGTCAGACAATCCATCGAGGGAGCGTGTATAAACGACTCCATGCGAGGAATTTAAAGTACGGTGCGGTTCCACCCGGACAGGGCAGGTGTGGAGAAGCGAAGTACGCAGCAATTTTTGTGCCTGGAGGGCACTGACTGTTTCTAACAACAAGGTGCCATTCCGTAATCTGGAACAAGACTTTACAGGACCTGCAATTGCGTCGACACCTTTCTGAATAATGAAAGGGTTGACTGTGGAGAAGTCGTGACCTTCATCAGACTGAGAAACAACAAGGAACTGTGGCAACGATGGAAGAACTGCCTGTGGCTGAGACTCAGTGAACTTACGCTTGTGAGCAGACATAGTGGAAGGTGAAGAAACCATTGCGGAAGAATCCCCCATGATTACCGGCGTCTCCGATGGCGCGCTCCTCCCTTGTGGGGGCCCTCTCTGAGGGCACTCCCGCCTTAGGTGATTGTTCACACCTCCCGACAATCGGACGGAGGGACCAATCGGCACTTTCGGAAGGTATCAGCTCAGGTAATCACCCCTCCCTGGGCCTGGCCGTTACCAAGGGGTACGTACGTGTCCTACCTGTTTACCCGGGACGGGGAATTACGCGTTACCCTGTCACCGGCTACGCACGAAAATGCGTGGGTCGGCCTTCAGACATGCACAGAGACGAAGAAAGAGAAAAGGAAAAACAAAGAAAGGAAAACGAAAGAGGAGAGGTCTCAAATGCCACAGCGGAGAAAAGGGTAAAGAGAAGAGGTAAGGAAAAGAGAAGGACAAAGGAAGGATGAAGACATACAAGCACAGAAGGCGAAGAATGCGTTACATTTACGAGCGTCCGTCTCCGGACGTAGGCACAAACCATACTCCCAGAGGGGGAGAAAGGGAAGGAAAGAGCCAGTGGTGAGGCGAGGGGGGGGGGGGGGGGGGGGCGAAGACGGGGGATAGGGAAGGATGCGGAAAAGGAAGGTATGCAGCCCAGAAAGGAAGGAGGGCCACATTAGCTCGGGGTCCCGTGCTCGCTACGCACATATTCACAAAAGAGGTATCAGTCAAGAAGATGTGTAAAAATCTAATTTTTGGGCCAAATAGTTTTTGTGAAATCGAATGATAAGTGTGTCAAAGCAGTGGGAACACCATGTGTCTGCACAGGCGAGCAGTGCAGTGATGACAAAATCGCGCACAGCGAGGAATGTGGAGAGCACGTGACTGCAGCAGCGAAAGGGTTAATGAAGAGACAAAGCACTAGAAATTTCAAAAAATTGCATTCCAACGAATAAAATTCGTGAAGTAAGACACTTCGATATTTTTTTTAAATAAAGAAAATATTTAGCATCGCACAAGGTTTGAACTCTTTACCTTTCACTTACTAATCCAACGCCCTAACCGTTATGCTAGCGCAGCTCGTCCTGCTATGTCTCTCCATAAGGACTCTAACAGGTTACGCAAAATTCTGACAAACACTGTTGGTATGCCTATGAATTACTCGCACTTCGTCAAAGTACAATAGGAAATAAACAATTACTGCTGTTCTTCATTGAGAAAAAGCGGTTTGTGAAATTGATACAAATATCTTTCCTTGCTATCGCCTGAATTAGGAGTCTTATTGCTTGTTTGGTTTAATTAATTAATAGAAAATGAAGCAATTGGTATAAAGAATGGTTTTTCCAAACATTCTATAAAACAAAGTCTGCTATCAAGACATTGCTTTTGGTCTATTACTTTATTTATGACTGAACGTTTCTAAAACTGAAGACACTGGTCCCTGCTCTGCTCTGCAGTCAAGATCTGGCAACGTCGTTCTCTGTTCATTGGCTGACTGTATTTTTTGACGTCAGATGCGCAGAACGAACCTAAACTCGGCCGCCAACATAAATGACGTGCACTTTACCTCCACAAGATACTGCTACATACATCACATCTCTGAAATTTTAATCCTTAACTTTTCATCACTTGAAGAAGCATCCCAGACACTACCTCCATACGTTATCCAACCTGCCGATATCCTACTGCTGCCTTGGGTCAACACTATTCAACCCCTATAACACTCACAGTGCTCCTCCTCATCAACCACTCACAGCACCTAACCCCGTCTAGCTGATCTTTTCAATTTGCTGCATATCCCAAAACTCCCTACAGACATTCCACCAAATCCAGAATTGAAACATTCCTGTAACAATGTTCTTAACCTTTTCACTAAAAACCTCAGCACCACAGAAGCTTCATTCCTATCCAAAGACCTCATCTTTAGCCCTACACCCAAATTTAACCTTGCTGAGCTCGTCAGATCTACTCTCTTTCTCCCAATTCCTGCAATGGGAACACTTCTTTGCCACCCATCCCTCCAACGAAAGCAAATCTAATCCCAACATTGAATCCTGTCTATCATTTTCACCCCAACAATCCTGGACACCAATGTAGATGGTTAACGTGCCCCATTGAAAGAACTTCGGCTCTCACTGAACACTATTTCCAATCAGCTGTCCAATACTAGCCTTCCGCATCAAATATTCCAACCACTCCTTCACCGACATTCCACCATCACCACCTCTTTACTCCTCGATCCCTTCTCAGCACTGTTGATGCCACTTCCCTATACACTAACATCCCTCATGTCCATTGTCTTGCCATTATTGAACACTGGGCTTCCCAGTGTGCTTCCGACTCCAAACCTACCACCTCCTTGCTCATACAGCTTACTAATTTTATCTTAACTCACAATTTTTTCTCCTTTAAAGGAAAGGTATACAAACAAATCTGCAGTACAACCGTGGGCACCTGCATGGCACCCTTCTATACCAACCTATTTATGGGTCATCTAGAGGAGACCATCCTAGCCTCCCCAAATGCCAACCCCCTAGTCTGGTTCAGTTCACTGATGATATCTTCATTATCTAGACTCAGGGCCAAGGCACCCTATCCTCATTCCTGCACAACCCAAATGCCTTCGCTCCCATCAGCTTCACTTGGGCCTCCTGAACCCAGTGTGCCACCTTCCTTGACATTGACCACCTCTTCTCTGATTGTTCCATCCATAGCTCTGTCCACATTAAGTATACAGGGTACTTTTCTGGCTCAATATTATGTAAAATTCAACACATATCTCTTTCAGGCACTGTTTATAATGTATATGTTTTACAGATTTGTTGTTGATACCAGATAATGCAGCAAACTTTCTAAACAAATTAGAAGTATTTTGAATATTTTTGAACCTTCTTAGGGTTATTAAAAAAGTTACAAAGAAATAGATGCAATTTTTTTCCAAAATGCTTCCCCAAATTGAGGTACCATTTAATCCAATGTTATACATTGAAAGAGACCAAAATTTTACCAGATATGCATGACATGATGGCTGAGGCAGTACACCTATTTATTTCTACCTATTCTGTATATTACAAGGATTAAAAAATATTGCATCTTACATTATAATTTTTATAATTTTTACCTAATAAAAATATTATTTTTCTATAATTTAGTTGATTCTGCAATAAAGCTTAGGTCTACTACGTAAGTATGGACTATTGCAAGTTTCAGAAAAAAAATTAGAGCAATGCTTTATAAACTTTAGGAAATATTTGTACCTGAATTCTGAAAAATACAACTTACAGGGAGTTGGGAATGAAGATATGAGTCCAATTAAACTGTGCCTCAGAACATTCCTGAAGCATAGTCTTCATCCTGCAGCATTTCTTCATCTTCTTTTCAAGCTTTTCTTGGCATAACTTTTAGCACTTCTTGCTTCTTTGGTAGCTTGAAGAGCAAATCTTTCAGCTTCATGCACCCGTTGTCTGTCACACACAAGCAACTGATCTTCCATATTAGAGCCACATTTTATGCCTTAATGTCTCAGAACTTCAAACCTTCCTATCACTCCATCATTGAAAGATATCACTGAGTCTAGTACACCAACATTTTATGTATTTATTCCTGCAAAAACATTCTTGGGTAATCTTTCCCATATGCCATGGTTGAAACTTCCATTTGTATTCTGAATGCCCCATGAAGACATTTAGTAAGCAAAACAAGTTCACTCAGGTCTCTAAAAATTGGTTTTATTTCATTCATAACAGGCTCAGGAAGAGAATTCTTATGATGGTATATTTGACCACTTTCTTTTGCTTTTTGGTAACCACACCAAGAATCTGCTCCTTTAGGGTTAAGTACATGAGCAGGGTGGTCATCTGTGGACAACTTATGAAAGTAGGTGGCCCATACAGCTTTTCTCATTGCTGTAACATCATTCAGCAGTGCAGTTCATCTTATGGTCAGTCCATAATAACTCTGAAGAAGGTTTATTTCAGTTCCTGTCAATCTGCCTTGGCCAGAAAGAGATTTTCCATAAGATAGCAACTTTCATTTCTCTTCGTAGCTTCCTCAATCTAGCACCCATCCTCTTTTGCACATGTCCACAACACTTCAGTTTTGTTACCAAGATATCACTATAAACATTGAACTCACTAATTTCATTGAAAGCTTTAGAGTCCCCATCACCTAGGTACTTCATATATCTAACATTATAAACGGGCACCGACCTCTGAAATACTTTTAGAGTTCCATCACACTCCATACCACCACTGAAACCATCATAATTCTTACAACACTGATGTTCAATATGTCCTTCAGTGTTACCATGGCAGGTGTGGCAGTACTTAGATAAGCACTCAACACCAACAACTTTTCCATTTTCCAGAGAAGTAGCACTTACAACACCATTCAAGGAACGATGCCCTCAACGTTGCCATGTCCCATCAAGTGCAACCGCAATGTCCTTGGTTCCACTAATATTTACCATTTCATAAATGCTTTAGACACAACCATCAAGGCACCTAAAAGTAATTTTATTTACTTGCTGAACCTACTGGGAGGAGGAGGAAGGTCCATCAAACCATAAAACATTTAAGCAGCCTTATTCACTTTTCTATTGCACACATTGCATACACTAACTTCAAATTCACATCATATGATTGGGTTGTTTGAGGGAAGTGACCAAACTGCGAGGTCATCGGTCTCATCGGATTAGGCAAGGACGGGGAAGGAAGTCTGCCGTGCCCTTTCAAAGGAACCATTTGCCTGGCGGGATTTAGGGAAATCACGGAAAAACTAAATCAGGATGGCCGGACGCGGGATTGAACCGTCGTCCTCCCAAATGCGAGTCCAGTGTGCTAATCACTGCGCCACCTCGCTCGGTTCACATCATATGAATTACGCACAATGTTCGAAGACATTTTTGAGGTAGATTTATTGCAGGATCTACACAGAACAACTAATTTTGATGCTAAACCGTTCCTGCTACTTTGCTGTTCAGTTATTTCCAGACAGCCTACACCATCACATTGTTTACATTTCGCCACTTCCTTTATCAAAGAAGATAAGATGCCCACAGCAACAACAGCAAATCCACAGTAAAAAAAATTGAATCGCCAGGAGGCGTGGCCTGTGGGAGTTTCTTCCCTGAAGAACTGATACATAGGTTACTTTCAAAAGTGTGGCTTGCTTTGTTTGTAAACTGGTTACCATGGAATTTTCTTTTTTGAATTTCTTGATACATGGCATAGTTCATATTTATTGCACACTAAAGGATATGTACTTCCACAAATATATGTAGCACTTAGGCAACAAACATTCAGTAACATGTGAACACACTGCTTCAGCGAAACAAAAGTAAACACTAGCAAAGATAATCATTTACAGACACTAGAAACCTGCACTGTTACCAACACATACAATGTATCACACATTTAATTGCTGGGAACAGGAAGTTCACGGTTCTTTTCAAAATAATTCTGGTTTCTCTAACAGAAATAAAGGGGCCATGGTGGCATACATGACCATAACTTTAAAATTTGGTATATATAGGTCATTTTTCATTTGAAACCCTATAAATTACATACCAAAGTAATCAAGAAAGACTATAGAATTTAATAAAGTCATAAAAATTCAATTCTTCCACCATTTATAAGTAATCTGTATCCTTAAACCCACCAACAGTACTTGTGTTTTGACAGCTGTCATCCTCTCCATACCAAGAAATCCCTCCCACACAGCATGGCCACCCAGGGATGGCCTATCTGCAGTGACAAGAAATTCCTCGCCCAGCATGCTGAGGGCCTCACCGTGGCCTTCACAGACAGGCGCTATCCCCCTGACCTAGTCCACAAACAGGTGTCTAAAACCAGTCCTAAGAATCGATATGTCTCCAGTACAGTGAGTGGATCATCATTAAGGTAAAGTTCTGGTTCTGGATGAATGGTACGTAACTGACAGAAGTGCATGACACATGACTTTGCAGCCAGAACAGGAAACTGTGGGCTAGAACCCATGACTGCACTTTGTGGATGGCTCCCTGTTGGCGCCGCTCAGCAACACCAGTGCTGGTGGAGCAATACGAAATACAGAAGTCGTCTGCATACAGAGAAGGTGAGACGAATGATCCTACAGCTGCTGCTAGACCATTAATGGCCACTACAAATACAGACACACTCAATACAGAGCCCTGCGGGACTGTGACCCCATTCTCCTGTATATGGGGGGGGTGCGGGGGTCCAACTGTGGGAGGCACCAAATTGGACATTGAAACTACAAAGCGACAGGAAATTTTGGATAAAAATCGGGAGGGGGCCTCTGAGACCCCACTCGTATAATGTGGTAAGGATATGATGTCGCCAGGTCATGTCATACGCTTTTCATAAGACACCATCGCACCACATCCAGTTGAAGATAATGAGGAGATGTCACTTGTAGTCAGATGAGAGGTGTTTAATCATCTGACTGTGGATCCGATCTGGCCCAGAAGCTGTGTTGGGACAATGTGCAAGGGTGGGTTGGTTGGTTTAAAAGAGGGGGATCGGGACCAAACTACGAGGTCATCAGTCGTTTTTCCTTAATAAAACAATGTCACAAGTGTGAGAATAAAATAGAAGAGATGTATAACACAAAATGGAATGAAAGGAAAGACAACAAGAATGAAGAAAAGACAACGAACACTAAAAGGAACAAAAGAGGACAAGAGAACAACAGAGAGATGCAAGAAACAGTTAGAAGAGAGTAAAGCAAGAAATCAGATTACAGTGGCTGGCTGACCACGAAAATAAAAAGGAAAAGCCAGTCACCCTGCAACACATTAAAAACTTCGCCCTAAAAGCACTAGGGTGGAAGACACAGAGGGACAAAGGACAGGTGCTAAAACTCAGATCAAATGATAAAACCCACTCTCATGGATGAAACGTAAAACCAAATCAGCCAATGAGGTGTTGTCTGCTAAAATCAATCATAACAAGTCCGGCAACTGAAGATGAAGTCACAGGGCAGCCAAAGAAGGACATAGCAGAAGAATGTGAGCCACTGTCAACTGTGCACTGCACTGACACTGAGGTGGGTCTTCACGGCGCAGGAGGTAGCCGTGGGTCACCCATGCATGGCCAATACGGAGCCTGCAGAGAACCACAGAGTCCCTGCGAGATGCCCTCATCGAGGATTTCCACGCAATTCATGGTCCACTAAATGGCTTGCAGTTTGTTGTGCATACTGAGATTTTGCCATTCCGTCTCCAAAAACTGAAAAAAAATTTGTGGCATAATAATGAACGCAGGTCAGTTGCAGGGATGCCAATCTCCAGAAGGGGTTTGCGTGTAGCCTGTTTGGCCAGCCTGTCAGCAAGTTCATATCCTGGTATTCCAACGTCACTGGGGTCCAGACGAACACCACTGAATGACTGGATCGTTCCAGGGCATAGATGGACTCCTGGATGGACACTGCCAAAGGATGATTACAGTAGCACTGGTCAATAGTTTTCAGGCTGCTCAAGGAGTCGGTACATACAAGAAAAGACTCCTCAGGGCATGAACAAAGATACTGAAGTGCACGAGAAATGGCCACCAGCTCTGCAGTGAAGACACTGCACCTATTGGGTAAGCAATGCTGTTCAATATGACCGCCATGCACATAGGCATATCCAACGCGACCATCATCCGTAGAGCCACTGGTGTAAACCACTTCAGAGAGACGTCAAGAATCGAGATGAAGTGACAGCAGAGAGCTGCAGGGTGAATGGAGTCATTAGGGCCAAGTGACAGGTCCAAACAAAGCTGCAGCTGAGGCATACACCATGGAGGCGTACATGAGTGGACCGCAAGTAGAGGTGGTAAAGTGAAGGACTCCAGTTAGGAGAGAAGGGACCGCACGCAAACTGCAATCGTTAGCCCTGACCTAGGCCTCAAATGCGGAAGATGGACTGCCTGGGCGGGAAAAGGAGATGGTAATTTGGATGCTCAGGGGAACTACGAATGTGTGCTGAGTATCTGGTGATCAGTTGCACACGTCTGATCTGCAATGTTGGGCCACCAGCCTTCACCAGTACGCTGGTCACCGGACTCCTCCTAAAAGCTCCTTTCGTTAGTCGCACCCCACAGTGGTGCACAGGGTCGAGTAGATGCAATGCTGAAGGCTCTGCTGACCCATGAACCACGCCCCCATAGTCAGTTCGGGATTGGACAAGTGCTCTGTAGAACTGCAGCAGCATAGAGCAATCTGCACCCCAACTGGTGTTGCTCAGGCAATCGAGGGCATCAAGGTGCTGCCAGCACATCTGCTTAAGCTGACAAAGATGAGGGACCCAAGTCAATCTAGTGTCTAAAACCAGTCCTAGCAACTGTTATGTCTTCACTAAAGTGAGTGAACCGTCATTAAGGTAAAGTGCGAGTTCCGGATGAACAGTAAGACACCGACAGAAGTGCATGACACATGACTTTGCAGCTGAAAACTGGAAGCCGTGGGCTAGAGCCCATGACTGCGCCTTGTGGATGGCTCCCTGGAGGCGCCGCTCAGCAGCAACAGTACTGGAGCAGCAGTACGAAATGCAGAAGTTGTCTGCATACAGAGGAGGCGAGAGGGAGGACCCAGCAGCTTCTGCTAGAGTGTTAATGGCCACTAAAAATACAGACACACTCAATACAGAGCCCTGCGGGACTCCATTCTCCGGGATATGGATGGAACTATGGAAGTCACCAACTTGGACATTGAAGGTGTGCAGCAACAGGAATTTTTGGATAAAAATCAGGACCCCACTCATAGAACGTGGCAAGGATATGATGTCACCAAGTCATGTCATATGCTTTACGTAAGTCAAAAAAGACAGCAACCAGGTGTTGGTGTCTGGATAAGGCTGTTTGGATGGCAGACTCGAGGGACACAAGATTATCAGTGGTAGAGCGACCCTGGCGGAAGCTGCCCTGACAGAGTCAGTAGGCCATGTGAATCCAGGACCCAACCCAACCGCGGACACCCCATACGTTCCAGCAGCTTACAAAGAACCCTAGTGAGGCTGATGGGCTGATAGCTATCCAGATCAAGCGGGTTTTTACCAGATTTGAGCACTGGAATGATGGTGCTCTCCCGCCATTGCGATGGAAAGACGCCATTGCACCAGATCTGGTTGAAGATGACGAGAAGATGTCACTTGTAGTCAGATGAGAGATGTTTAATCATCTGGCTTTGGATGTGATCAGGCCCAGGAGCTGTGTCAGGGCAATGTGCAAGGGCACTGAGGAGCTCCCATCTGTAAATGGGGCGTTATAGGATTCACTGCAGTGTGTAGTGAATGAGAGGACGTTGTCTTCCAGCCACCATTTGAGTGTGCAAAAGGATGGGGGTAATTCTTTGATGCAGAGACTCGAGCAAAACGCTCGACAATCGCATTTGCACCGGTACATAACTCACTATTTATGGTTACACCGGGGACAGCTGTTGGGGCCTGGTACCTTTGCCCATATATGGGAAGTTGCCATGTAGCACCTAATGGTGCAGACATATCTCTCCCAACACTCTCTCTTCCATTGTTTGATAAGGTACGGAGCTGTTTAAAGGCTATGAGGAGCTTCAGGGACGGGTGTCACTTATGCTGCTGTAGAGCTCTCCAACACTCCTTAATTGCTTCAGCGACTTCCAGTGACCACCAAGGGATTGCCTTATGCCTCGGGCACCATCGATGTTACCATGTGGGGGAGATTCAGCGATGACAGCAGAGGTGAAAGTTCCCCAGTCCGCCTTGTTCAAAGCCCATATGGGCAGGTGTCTGTGCGCAGTGATAGGAAGACGGGGAAGTGGTCACTACCACACAGGTCATTATGTGCTCTCCGATGGGAGATGTCCTGGGCTACAAATTTATAAATCAACGGCCGAGTAACTACCATGAGCCACACTGAAATGTGAGGTGACCCCAGTATTTAAGAGGCAGAGGTCGAATTGCAACAGTAAAGTTTCAACATCCCTGCCTCGGCCAGTAAGCGTGGTACCACCCCACAAGGGGTTATGGGCATTAAAATCTCCCAGAAATAAAAATCAGTGCAGCTAATACACTCAGGGGTACTGCACCATCTGGAGGAAAATATACATTGCAGACAGTTATTTCCTGCGTTGTCCTTATCCTCACAGCCACAGCTTCAAGAGGTGTTTGACGGGGCACATGTTCACTGCAGACTGAGTTTACGACATAAACGCAAACTCCACCTGACACTCGATTACAGTTGCTATGGTCCCTGTAACATCCCTTATAGCCGTGGAGGGCAGGGGTACGCATCGCTGGGAACCAGGTTTCCTGGAGGGCAATGTAGATAGCAGGTGTAAAGCTTAACAGTTGCTGTAGCTCAGCCAGGCGGTGGAAAGGCCGCCACTGGAGGATGAATTGGGAAGGCATGGAACATTCAATGAGGCAGTTTACACCTCAGAGTCACCTGCTGCCACTAATTTATTGCCTGAGCAGTCTATATCCATTGTGTCTGAGGGTCTGGCGAGATCTAGGTCCTCAGCGGACACAAAAATCTCCGCCCCATAATCAGCCGCAGATCTTGTAGGTAGTGGTGGTGTGGGTGCCACCACAATTTCCTTGATCTTAGGGGTTTTCGTTTTGGATTTCTCTCGCTACTCCTTGTGTTTCCCTGGCTGGAAAGATTTCACTGGCTCAGTCTCTGGGATTAAGGATGAGCGTAAAGCCCTACGACCAGCTGCTTTTGGGCTCTTCAGCCACTGGTGGGTGTCGTCTTCCCCACTAGAAGAACCCTGGGAAAGGAGTGACCCAAGGGACCCCTTCCTAGTGAGAGAAGCCAAAGAAGACTTACGCTTCTCTGGCTTAGAAGTGGGGACGGACATCAATGATGGTTGGGGGAGAAGGGGGGGGGGGGGGGGTGTTGCTCCCGAAGTAGGTGGTGCAGAAACAACAGGGAAGGAAATGCTCCCCACCATCAAGGGGGCAGGTGTAGTCTTCCAGCTCTGAGAGGTGACCTGGGTTGGCGGAGCTGATGGTGTCAGAATTGTTGCAGCAGCTGCATAAGACGATGTCATACGCACAGGATGCAGGTGTTCAAATTTTCTCTTAGCCTCAGTGTACGTCAGTCTGCCCAGGGTCTTGTACTCCATGATTTTCCTTTCTCACTGTAAAATCCTGCAGTCTGGTGAGGAAGGGGAATGATGCTCTCCACAGTTGAGAGAGATGGGAGGTGGGGCACATGGAGTATTGGGATGGGATGGATGCCAAAATCTCGACAAGTGATGCTGGAAGTACAGTGGGAAGACATGTGGCCGAACTTCCAGCACTTAAAGCACCACATTGGGGGAGGGATATATAGCTTGACATCAATGTGGTAGACCACCACTTTGACCTTCTCGTCACTCTTAGTTGGCGGGCAGCTTGTCGTCAGACTGCAAAAGAAGGTCTCTGAGGAATATAATACCCTGGAACATATTTAAGCTCTTATAAGGCGTGATAGTAATGGAAACATCCCCCAGCTTGTCACAAGCGAGTACTGCCTGTGACTGGGCAGAGGATGCCGTTTTTATTAAGACTGACCCTGACCGCATTTTGGACAAGCCCTCCACCTCCCCAAACTTGTCCTCTGAATGCACTACAAAAAACTGAGGCTTCATCGAGACAAAGGAGTCACCATCAGCTCTCATACATATGAAGTACCGAGGCGAATAAGGTTCGTTGTCATCCTTAGCCTCGCGTTCCTCCCATGATGTGGCAAGGGAGGCGAACATTTAGGATCATACTTCCTTGCATTGTACTGAGACTTGGAACACTTAGAGACTGCTGGTGTTTGATCACCATCAAGTGATGACGTGGTGTGTGTCATCCGCCCTGATGCCACCCACTCCGACCAGGGGCCCTCCCCTCGGGCACCATCCAGCCGCAGCAAAAGCAACCCGACAGGAAGGCCACTGCCAGGAGTCCCGATGCCCCTGGGTAACAGGCATCTAGTCCTTGGGATACAAAAGGAGTTAACGGCACAGGCATGAGCAGAGCAATCCATGTGTGACCAGGGGGCTGCAACCAACAGGGTACATGGCAGCCCCACCACAACGGACTGGCTATGGTGCTGAAAACGACACTCCATAGTGGGTGGAGGAAAACACACCCAGGAAGGTGTGATGGAGGATGAGCAGGACTGCAATGCCACAATGAGAAAGTGGGCTAAAAATCTCAATGCACGATTGACACTAGGCACCTAGCCCTTCCCCAGTTGGCTTGCTCTTCAGGAAAATTTTGATAATTGGAGGTCAAACCCTACAGGGGACCATCACATAAAGGCTGAAAGGTGCGAGACTCCTTTTAGTCACCTCTTATGACAGGCAGGAATACCCTCCGGCCTATTCTAACCCCGAGCCTGCAGGAGGTGTGCCAGTAAAGTTTCAATGTCTTTACCACTGCCAGTGATCACTGTTCCATCCCCCAAACGGTTATGGGCATTTAAGGCAGCCGAGACTAGGAAAGGTGGGGGGAGCTGGGACATGACATCATCAAGAGGGAGATAAACATTACATATCGTAAAATCCTGAGGTGCTCTTACCTGAACAGTTACTGCCTCCCACAGTGTATCAAGAGGTACAAGGTCACTATATACAGAGTCAAGCACATATGTACAAACTCCAACCAATACCCTTTCATAGCTGGTGCGATTCTTAAAATAACCTCAGTAGCCACAAAGACAGGGGTCCAAGTTGCTGGAAACCACGTTTCCTGGATGGCAATACAGAATGCAGGGTAAGTGTTTAAAGGCTGCTGCAGCTCAGCCACACAGTGGAAAAACCCACTGCAATTCCACTGGAG
Organism: Schistocerca serialis cubense; assembly: GCF_023864345.2. Classification (NCBI taxonomy): domain Eukaryota; kingdom Metazoa; phylum Arthropoda; class Insecta; order Orthoptera; family Acrididae; genus Schistocerca; species Schistocerca serialis. The sequence continues at coordinate 896,752,910 of NC_064641.1, forward strand.
GATCAGACTCTCTGAATACTGTGGGGGCATGAATCGACACGACAGGAGGGGGGGAGGGAGGGGTGGTTATCACCTAGGGACATGTGCTGCCGAGATGTAAGGGGATCCACCGATATACATTCTGCGGTACATTGCCTGGGGAGATCTGGTGCCTCAAGGGTCACCGGGATCTCCACCTCGTGTGCAGGAGTGGTGTGGGGGCCATCAGAGTTTCCTTCGTCTTAGAGGACTTCTTTTTGTCCTTGTTCTTCTCCCTGAATTGGTTTCAGGGACAGAGGAAGAAAGAAGTCTGACAGCCAGTAGCCTGTGGTTCCTTCAGCCACCAGCTGGCATATGGTTGTGGACCAGCAGGAACCATGTTCCAAGGGACCTCCTCCTAGCTAGAGAAGGCAGAGGAGGATTACGGGCCTCCAGCTCTGGGATGGGGACTGGTGTGCCCGGCAGAGGGGGAGCCAATGTCCCAAAGCAGGTGTGGCGGAAGCACCACAAGGACCCCTAACTGCCTAGGGGGGCAGGTATCAGTGGGCAGCTCTGAGGGCCACTGTAGGGAGCTCAACAGAGGGAGGCATCATTGACAGAGATTGCAGCTGTAGCATAAGATTGTGTGATTTCTATGGAGTAAAGATGCTCATACTTTTTCCTGGTCTCTTGATATGTGAGCTTCCCCGGGGCCTCATACTCCTGGATTTTCTTCTCACACTTAAAAATGGAACAATCTGGTGATCAGTAAGAATGGAGGTTGCCGCAGTTTACATAGGTGGGGGTACAGGTGCAAGAAATGTCCACAATCTCTGCAGACAGGGATAGCAGGACAACAACAAGAGGGTACTACATACACTTTAAGCACCCCATAGGACAAGGAACATAGAGTTTTACGTCACACCCATAAACCATCACCTTGACCTTCTCAGGCAATGTAGCACCCTCAAAAGCCAAAATGAATGTCCAGTAGCAATTCTGTTTTCCCTTCGTTCCCTATGGACATGACAGATGAAATGCACATCCTGTCGCTCATAGCTCATTTTCAGATTTCAAAAGAAGATCACGTTGACAAATGACGCCCTGGACCAATTTGAGACTCCTGTGGAGAGTGACAGCCACAGGAATGTCACCCAACTTTTCACAAGATAGCAGTACCCATGACTGGGAAGGAGATGACATTTTAATCTGGAGGGAAACACTCTTATCTTAGAGATGCCTGCAACTTCCCTGTATTTGTCTTCAATGTGTTTGACAAAAAAATAAAGGCTCTTTGGTCAAAAAGGCGTCCCTGTTGGTCGTGGTAAGACTAGGTACTGGGGCGAGTAGTAGCCCTATGTTCCTCCTACGGCGGGGCCAGGGAAGGGAATGCATTGGGACTGTATTTTATTGCATCATATCAGGCCTTTCCATTCGAAGACACTGGCATGACTGTGTGAATACCAACAGGAGGAAACAGGGGAGGAGGTGGATAGCTACATAATGAACACTGACAATTCTGAAATATATATGCAAGAGCAGTAACTGGTATAAATGCAAAAACACAGGGAAGAAATTGTGGATGAGGGTAGATCCAGCACAGTAATGGTTGTGGGAAAAAACAGGCTGCACAGACTGAAAAGGATAATGTAAGGAAAAGCGAAACATGCGAAGCCAGTCTGAAATACAATTACTGTAAGAGGAAGTAGTATAGAGCTATTGCAGTGTGGATGGTGGGAGATTTTTTTTGTTTGTTTTTTGTTTTTGTGTGTGTGTGTGGGGGGGGGGGGGGGAGGAAGGGTAAGAATTGGATAAGAGATAGGAACAAGGGTGACGCCTAGATGGGCTAGACTGAGAGCTGTTGTATGTAAGAATTTGTTGAAAGAACAGTCCCAACTGATGCAATTGTGAGATGTTAGTAGGAAAAGATAGATTGCTACTTACCATAAAGAAGACACGTCAAGTTGCAGAGAGGCCAATTAAAAGACACTCGTGCTCGTCTGCAACTTGACGTGTCTTCTTTATGGTAAGTAGCAATTTATCTTTTCCTACATTGTTGATATTCCTACCCAGCAATTCCATTGTTTGATAAGATGCTAGCAGCATGGAGTTGAAGGGTGAGAGGAGAGATGTGGGACGTTATGCAGTTCATCACACCATGCTGAGCAGCATTACTTTAGTAGTCAAAACTCAGCAGGGGGGACAGTAATTTCATTGTACAGTATCTGTCTTATCATCGCTGGGGCTGTCCAATGCACTCCGCTGGAGAAGTTGAGTAAGAGTATGATGAAGCCCTTTCAAAGAAGCAAGTAAAACAAGGCAGTTGTGAATGACTGTATACTATCAAGTAACAGGAAATAAGGACGAACGTGTGGAGTGCACCAAACATTGTGTAATTTATCACAAAGTTTCCCAGGGAATTTAAACATCTCCCTTCATTCATTCCATCCACTCTGTGTGTTCTGTACTTTTATTTTCCATATGGGTATAGTTTGAGCTATATACTTTCACTGTACAGCCATGACAATTCCTACACCACTATGAGATGGTCCTTGGATGTATAAATAAAAAAATAAATAAGCTAAATAAATACCAAAATACCATGTAATGTAGAATAAGTCATGGTACACAGAAACAAAGTGACAAAATAATAATAATAATAAGAAGAAGAAGAAGAAACAACTAATAAGAGACTATACTGACCTGCATTCCTCCGATACGAACACCAAGTTTTCCAGATGTTGTGCTAACAACTTTGAACATTTTACTTTGTTTCTTTGGCAAACTTGCAGTATCTCCATATTGGCGTGTGCCCATTTTCAGATCAAGAATACAAGGATAGGTAAACCTAGATGCCAAATTTTCGAGTAAAATAAAATCTGATTATTTGTTAAGTAGATATTTTCTTCCACTCTGTACATTGACAATTTTAGTACTATTTAATTATTTCATGCTTGCATATTGTCTCCTCTTCCACAACTCACTTATCAGTAACATTCACAAAGAAACTTTTACTTTCAAATAAATAAAAATAATTGCTGTAAACAGCTGTCCCTTTACATAGGCCTACCTAAAATACTTATAGCCTAAGTAGCTAAATAGTTTGAACAATGGACACATATTTATGGCGATGAGAAATCTCTACATTATCAGGACTTGGCCTGACTCATACATACACTGCACAAACGGTGCCCCTGTTTTTGAAAAGGATACTTGGTTCCTGTTCACCAACTTTAACAGTAGAAATCATCTTCTGTAACTGACGTTCATAACACAGAAGTACCCACGGATTGACAGGCACTCCAGATTTTGGGATATCCATTTGATTTTCATTTCTTATGGAATCTTCTTCAAATAATTCATTGTTGACGCCTTCTGTTTCAATACTACCTGTTCGACGAATACGGATTTTTCTAAAAACAAGACGAGTTCGTGTTACCAGTCTTCTCTACTGAGGTTGAGTATTAAACAGTACGAGACATCCAAACCCTTACTATGAATGTTGCCTCACAGGTCTCTAAATGGGCAGCAATCTCCTTCAGCCATCATATAATTCTCATTTGAATTTCTGTCAGGAAACATTCTTGGTAAGTGTCTGCTACAAAAGCGCGCAAAATCTGCTCAAAAAAGTACTCCCCAACAGGAATCTCAGTAACTACTTAGATTTACCTTTTTGTGCTGCGTTGATTTTGCTTCGGAGAATAGGAGTCCGTAGGAATGGCAATGAGCGATATGTATCCATCTTCTTCGGGTACAGCTTTCACTTGTAGCGTTCCGTAAAATTTTGGAGTGAAATTTCGAATGGCATCTGGAAGCGTTTCGTAAAACTCTAGCTCTCTTTTCACTAAAGGCTTGCAAACCGTATACTCGTCTAAGCAGAGCATAGATGAATGTCCTCCTACCTGATGAATAAATGGCTCTAACTGGGAAACAATAAAAATACATTACCGTCCTTCTAATTAATGGTACTGTCAAGTAGTCGCAAAATAGCTTCCATTGAAAAATAGTGCACTTACTTTAATAGCCAACTTACTTCCAGCTTCATCCATCAGCTATTTGTTGAGGCATGTGTTTCTATGCCTGCTAAAGTATTTATTTTCCTTTGAATGGGTGGACCTGACGTTCGTAGCAGACGAATTTCGGAGAAATATCAGACACTAAAAAATCAATAATTCACGTACCTACGCCCTGGATCTCAGAAAACTACGCGCGCAATGTCGAGACTTCTGTCTCTGTTTCCTTTAAGACTATTATTTTTATAACAACACCGTTTCGGGCCGAATTTAAAGTGTTTACACGACGTTGTAAAACACAGCAGACAACTTCCACCACAGCGATATATCTGACAAACTTCAATTACTACACACTCTGGATGCACTACGAACTCAAACAACATATTTGCTTTCAAGAATCTCTGCGATTTTTCTCCCAGTTTTAATTTATGGAAATGAGAAAAATGATGTACTTCTTAATTACTCATTAAATATCCCTTTTACCTCACCATCAGTTTAATTTCGTTATGTTCACTTGAAGTTGTGTTTATCTGATATCTAAAACGATAGTTTAATTAGAAAAAGGAAGAGTACGGCTTAACATCTCGTCGACAACGAGGTAATCAGATACAGATTTCTATAGGTGTCTCACATATGTAAACTCCGCAGTGCTGAAGTGATTGTTATAGTGGTCTTCAGTTCGAAGACTGGCTTGAGGCAGCACTTGAAGCTTCTCTAACCCTTGAAAGCCTCATCACATCCGAATAAGAACTGCAATCTATATCTGTTTGAATCTGCTTACTGTATTCATTTCTTACTCTCCCGCTACAATTTTTACCCCCACCCCCCATAAACACACACACACACACACACACACACACACACACAGCCATTTCACTCTATTACCAAATAGACGATTCCATGATCCCTCACGATATGTTGTATCAATCGGTTGCTGCTCGTTGTCTACATCCGCATCTACATTTGAACTCTGCAAACCACCGTGAAGTGCATGGCAGAGGGTACGACTATTTTATTAATTATCAGGCTTTCTTCCCTTTCCATTCAATTAATGGGGCGCGTGAAGAATGCATAATGCCTCTGTGTTTGCTGCACGTAATCTAATTTTGTCTGCTCGAACTCTTCGTGAGCGATACATAGAGGATTGTAGTATATTTACAGAGTCATTATTTAAAGCCGTTTCTTGAAATTTTGTAAGTACACTCTCTTGGGGTAGTTTACAAAGTGTTCAAATGTCTGCCAGTTCAATTTCTTTGGCATCTCTGTGACACTGTCTAACAGGTCAAACATGCCTGTGACCATTCGTGCTGCGTTTCTCTATATACTTTCAATATCCCCTGCGAGTACTAGTTGCTGATACGCTTCCCCAATGTTCTGCAAATAAACAGAAGTATATCACCTGCTTTACCCATAACTGAGCCTGTCTGGTCATTCCATTTCATATCTCTACAAAACACCCAGGTAACGGTATGAACTGGCCGGTTCCAACTGTGACTCATCGATATTATAGTCATAGGATATTAAGTTTTTTTTCGTTTTGTGAAGTGCAAAATTTTACATTTATGAGTATTTAAAGCAAGCTGCCAATCTTTGCACGATTTTGAAACCTTGTCAAGATCTGACCGAATATTTATGCAGTTCCTTTCGGACTATAATTCATTACAGAAATCTGTATCATCTGCAAAAAACCTGAGGTTGCTATTAATATTGTCTGCAAGGGCATTAAAATACAACACTAACACTTCCTTGGAGCACACCTGAAGCTAATTCTGCACCTGTTGACAACTCTCCATGTAAGAGAAAGATCCTCAATCCAGACACAAATTTCATTTGATACTTTTGACAAGAAACGTACATTTTGTACTGAATCAAATGATTTTCGGAAACGAAGAAATATTACATCTACCTGACTGCCTTGATCCAAAGTTTTCAGTATGTCACGCGAGGAAAGTGCGAGTTGGGTTTCGTGTGATCGATTTTTTTCGAAATCCATGCTGGTTTCCATGGAGTGAATCATTCTGTTCGAGATCTCATTATGCTTGAGCTCAGAAAATGTTCTAAGATTCTACGGAAAATCGATGTCAAGGACACTGCACAGTAGTTTTGTGGATCATTTCTACCAAATTTCTTGTAAACAGTTGTGAGCTGTGCTTCCTTCCAACTACTGGACACAGTTCTTTGTTTGAGAGATCTATGATAGATTATAGTTAGAAAAGGGGCTAACTCGGCCACAAATTCAGTATAGAGTTTCATTGGTCTCCGGAGTTTTGTTCGATTTTAACGATTTCAGATATTTCTCTACACCACTGACAATAACACTTAATTCGCTCACCTTTTCAGTGGTAGAAGGATTAAATTGGGGTAACTCTTGGATTTTCCTTTTGTAAAGGAACATTTGAAAATGGAGTAAAGCATTTTGAGCAGTGGCAGCTTCTGTGAGGGTGAGCGTGTGATCCTACTGGCGCCATTTGTGCGCACATTCCATCGATTCTGGCTCTCGTCGTATTATCCTTTCTTGGCTCTATGTTCTTTCTGGGACTGTGTGGTAGGCAGGGATTTTTGTGGCACGGAGCTGGACGGGTGTACCTAAGTACACGGCGTCCTGGCGACTGCAGCGAGTTGAAACCATTGACCGTTGGGCCATGGAGGCCCACGTTTTCCTGCAGTGTTGACCGTTGTTACTGGTGAGGTTAGCGGGGAAGGAGCGGCTCTCGTTGTGTGCAACCTGGCTGTGAAGTGCATCAGTTAACTGTGGTATGCTAAATACGCTGAGTTGTAGAGTACAACTTGTTAGCAGCTACGAGCAGTTGGGCCGTCCTATCCTGTGCCTACCCGGAGTCCCGAAGCTATTGGCCTCCTTGGCATTTATTTGAGGTTGTATATGAACACTGTTCAATAAGGATTCTACTCAAAGATGGTTGATTCTGCCTGGGTGTGATATGGACAAGAATCTTGTTCCTTTATACCTTTTAGTGACCTGTTTTGGGGCTGTGTGTATCGATCTATAAGCACCAAGCCAGTATTTTGCAATGTTAATCTATTACTTGAAATCATTGTTTCTTATCATTGAGTATTTGATACTACTGTTTGTAATTTCTGTTTGTGGTAGACCTTATGACCCTTCCGAGGGCGAGTTATTGGTTTTGACCTGAAACTAATGTTCTGTGTGATCAACCTAAAGGTACGCACATATGGGGTCATGTGCATGCACATGCTTGTATTTGCACGCTCTCTTACTCTATGTTGAGGAGCCCTTCGGGTTATAGGTGTATATTTTAATTGGTCATCTGCCATTTGGTGTGTATCCAAATTACAGTGTCTATTAGTCCCAAAGAGGCCCCAGTAAAGATATGCCTTGACTTATTTAATCTTTTTTGAATTGTTATGCGATTATTCTTTTAAATGGCTTTGTACATTGACTCTTCTTATTGCTAGGAAGGTTAACTTGCAACGTTTATGAATGGACCGATTCTGTACTGAAGTTTTAATAGTAGGTTTCCTTGAAGATCATCTTTAATTGCCTGTTTAAGTATAGCTATGTATGTTAATGTCTATCAAATTTGTTTGCATTGTTGTTTGGTATTTGTTGACAGCTTTGTATGACATGTTGCTGTTCTGCTGGTGTGGGGCAGGGACCCGCTTTCCTTCTTCTTCAGTAGCTTTCCCATCATCTCATGAGGTCTATGTGTTGGCAAATCACACATGCTTCTGCAGATCACCTGTTCTTGCCTCAAGTTGAGTAGTTTATTGCCATTCTTTTGGTATCATCCTGTGGTAGGGGTGCTGCCAGAATAAGACTTGGCTTTAGTGATTTAGGGGGAGGTAATGTACTCATTGTTCCTGTCTATGTAAAGTCCTTGTGGGTGTGTGATAAAAGCCTTTGAGTAAATTGAGCACTGAATTTCTTGATTTATTTATTTTTTTAAAATATGGATTTTAATTATCATTATCATTTCAAAAGTGCTTTTGGGGTCCAGTATTTTATTTAAATACTTAACATGATTTATGGGTAACAGCTTTGTGCCCAATCAGTGAAGTATTACTGTTTGCTTCGGTTTTTACAGGAGGGTAGCTTTCGGCCAGCTTGGCCTTATCTTGTCTCTATGGGACCAGAATAACATTGTCTTATGATACCAAAGTGTCGCCATTTGCCTTATGCTTCCTAGCACTGTTAGTAAAAGTAAAATTTAACTTGACTGTATACCTCCTAGTGGTGAAGTGGCTAATGGACTTTGGATACCAACATTGTACTTGAGTCTAATTTCTTGCCTTGGAGTAGGCCTGGAGCTTAATTTTACAGAGTGGATGGATGCATTTTAATACCTTTTATTTGACGTTTGTTGAACTTATATTCAAGTCCTATTGTGGGATTTGCCCACACTTGTGACGCTAGTCACACAGACAGAGTACCACTGCAGATTTATTTAATCAGTTAACTGTTTGTAATTGGGCCACCATTGCAGTGCATAGGTGGTATGTACTTCGAGTACTATTTGTAATTTTATGTATAATACAAATGTCCTTATGCATTACAATATTAATTTATAAACTTAACAATTTGTATCAATTTGGCAAGAATTTTGGTAACTGTTAGTTGGCTGTTGATACAAATGTTACTAAATAAAAATATTTGTATTGGTATGATAAATTGCACTTCAAGTTGGGCCATCCTCCCATGTGTTCTCCTTAAATTAATCCCAATTTCAATTCCTTTCTTGTCTGTGAGTGATTGGACACCAACTTTGGTGACAGATTACTCATGCCACAAATTTCTTTTTTCCCCAGTTCGATTCAGTGTCTCCTCATTAGTTATTCAATCTACCTACATCATCTTCAGACAGAAGATTGAGCTTCTAAAAAAGTTAGAATGAATCTACAATTTCCTTCTACCACCATAAAATTTAATTTATGGATCACTTTTTTCATATAAAAATTATAAAAAATATAAATTTCATTGTAAAATTGGTATAACATTGAGTGATAGTGAGAAAGGTAAATGGATGTATATAATTACAGTAAATTTGCATAATTACAGTAATTCACATTTATCTAAAATATTATAATAAAATATGTTTTTCACAAAACAATCAAGTTTGAAGAAAAACGATAAACAGATGTAAATAAAATGCAAAATAAAATAATTTAGATTTACCTAAAATTAAAGCAAAGGTGAAAAACTTTTTAGATCGATTACAGTGCTGCATTATTACCACTAATATTGTAGATTTTATTCGTTTTGGTGTATCAGATGTTGTGGAGGATCACTGTCCCCCACAAGATTATTGTGAATTAAAAAAAATTTTTGAACAACTTTTAAATATTCATAAAACTTTTCAAACTAGAAATTCTAGGTCATGACAATCATTATCATTATTTTTTAAGTTTCTTCATTCCCTTGCATCTCAATTTAATATCACCATCTTCAAAAAACTGAAAATACAAACTACTAATTATTTTCAAACATCTGTTTGATAAAATAAATTTATTATTCAGTTCCAAATATATTCACAACCACTAATGTTATTAAAACATTTAGTAATAGTTCACTAACGTTTTTAAACAAATTCGTATTGCTAGCATTGTTGAGCTTCTTGAGTGGAGCCTCCATTTGCATAGATAAATATTTTATTAATATTTTATTTTGTTACTTTTATACTGCTGATAATAATGCATAATGCTCATATGGTAGTGTATCTATTCTATTTTCCAAAATAAATCTTTTATCATCATATGCTCAACATCTGTTTATTTACCTCAACTGAAAAAATTTAATTATTAATTCTTCGTTTTAAATTCATAGCTCTGTACTGTTCCCTATTGATAAACAAACAATCTTTACAATCCTCTAAGCTTATTTTATTTTTAACAACACATTTCTTGACACTTTCTGATGTTTCTCTATTTTGTCTCAAACTTTACAAGCATATAGAGTGTAGCCATGTATGGAAGTGAAACATGGACGATAAATAGTTTGGATAAGAAGAGAATAGAAGCTTTTGAAATGTGGTGCTACAGAAGAATGCTGAAGATTAGATGGGTAGATCACATAACTAATGAGGAAGTATTGAATAGGATTGGGGAGAAGAGAAGTTTGTGGCACAACTTGACCAGAAGAAGGGATCGGTTGGTAGGACATGTTCTGAGGCATCAAGGGATCACCAATTTAGTATTGGAGGGCAGCGTGGAGGGTAAAACTCGTAGAGGGAGACCAAGAGATGAATACACTAAGCAGATTCAGAAGGATGTAGGTTGCAGTAGGTACTGGGAGATGAAAAAGCTTGCACAGGATAGAGTAGCATGGAGAGCTGCATCAAACCAGTCTCAGGACTGAAGACCACAACAACAACAACATTTTTGCTATCAAACCACGAAAGACTTACTTTATTTTTCCATTAAATTTAGGCTTCATTTTTCCGAAACCTTTCTCATTTCCTTGGGGAATATTGTCTATTACCTGTTTGGATAACCACTCTATCAAATTTATCAATCAACGATTTCATGTCATCATAGAAATCTTCAATCTGTATTCTGTATATGCAACTATCTGTATCTTGATAACACAACTCAATTTTCTCGACATATAATTGTTTCATAACTCTATAGCTAAAATCATACATCAGTTCTTTAGATGAATCAATTACAGGGTGAGTCACTAACTATTGCAACCATCTTCAGTGAGGGAGTAGTCGCTAAGGGGATGGCCCACGTTTCAGTGCAGTCCACAAAGTTTTTTTATATCTGCATGTGTGTTCTGTACCTCTAGACCTCTACAAACTCCACATGTAGCGATTCCACCACGATTCTGCAAAGCCAAACTTCGCCAATCACAAGCTGCTTTATATGAATACAGACAGTTTCATCTATTGGGTCAAAGCTGCGATCCATATTAAGCAGTTAGGTACAATCATAAAGAAATCGACACATTTGGATGTGCAGCCGATAATCCTGTAGGAATAACACACAAAAATCAGAAGGCTATATAGGGTGAGTCACTAACTATTGCCACCTAGAATTACTCCGAAAGTATGATAGTAGCTGAAAAGTTTGTGGGACAAAAATTGCTTGGGACAATGGGGGCCATAATATGACGCTGGTCTTTTGTTGCTAGGTGAGGTCGCATCAGAGATATGAAGGTCAACTTTGTTTTTTTTAATGGAATGCTATAGTTTGGTACTTACTTTCTGATAGCGGCTATCAAGACGAATCCAATTATATGTAACAGTAACATCAGCGAAGGTCGAAAGGGTGGCATGAATGTCCATTTATATATTGCGTTCGAAGTGATGACCATTGGTATCAATGCAGTGCTGCAATCTTCTTATCATGGACTGAGTGGTATTCCTTATCACTTTGGCACTTATGGAAGCACATGCTGTGACAATTCTCTCTCGCATGTCTTCAGGTGTAGTTGGAACATCTTTATAAACAATATCTTTTACGAAAAGAAAAAGTCCAGAGGTGTCAAGCCTGGTGAACAAGCTGGCCACAACACGTCTCCTCCATGTCCAATCCAATGATTTGGGAATTGTCTCTGCAACTCATTTCTAGCCATCAGCAAAAATGTGCCGGACGCATATCATGTGGTTCCACATTCTGTTCCTAAAGGTATTTTTTCCAATAACAGACCTAATGTTTCTTGCAGGAAAATTACAATTAAGATTTCCTCAGATGGAATAGGGGCCTATAATTCTATCCTCCAGAATCACACACCATACATTCCGCAACTACGGCTTTTGGTGAGCAGCTTGCTGCAGCCAACACGGATTTTCAGTTGCCCAATAATGCATCATGTTATGCAAATTAACATTTCCATGGTTTGTGAATGTAGCCTTGTCAGTAAATAAAACCATATTAATAAATGTGTCATCCCTCTGAAGTTGAGCCCATCAGCAGAATTCAATGCAACACAAACAATCTGTACCAGTTAATTCTTGGTGGAGACTGAAATGGTAAGGATTACAGTTACGGCGATGCAGAACACGAACAACACTACCCTTGCTCGTGCCAGATTACCTTGTGATTTGATGCAAACTAACACAGGGATCTCGAACCACAGTGGCAAGAGTACCAATTTCCGTTTCCTTGTTAGTAACATTCCTTTACCAGATATTTTGTCAATGCATCAAAGATCCAGTTGTTCTCAATTTACTGTACACATATTTAAATGTACGATATGTAGGGTGAGTACGTTGAGGATATCTTTCAGATTGTAAGTCTCTATCTCTCATTGAATTTCGTTGGCATTCTCTATAAATGAGAAGCATATCAACTTGTTCTTCGAAGGAATACATCATTCACATTCACTTGATTGGACAATATTAGTATTACTGTTCCTGTTAGTGTTGTACTGCAAAACTGTCGAATGGTGTTTACATCTCAATGGCGCATTAGATGGATACATCATGTTGTTGTTGTTGTGGTCTTCAGTCCTGAGACTGGTTTGATGCAGCTCTCCATGCTACTCTATCCTGTACAAGCTTCTTCATCTCCCAGTACTTACTGCAACCAACGTCCTTCTGAATCTGCTTAGTGTATTCATCTCTTGGTCTCCCTCTACGATTTTTACCCTCCACGCTGCCCTCCAATACTAAATTGGTGATCCCTTGATGCCTCAGAACATGTCCTACCAACCGATCCCTTCTTCTGGTCAAGTTGTGCCACAAACTTCTCTTCTCCCCAATCCTATTCAATACTTCCTCATTAGTTATGTGATCTACCCATCTAGTCTTCAGCATTCTTCTGTAGCACCACATTTCGAAAGCTTCTATTCTCTTCTTGTCCATACTATTTATCGTCCATGTTTCACTTCCATACATGGCTACACTCCATACGAATACTTTCAGAAATGACTTCCTGACACTTAAATCAATACTGGATGTTAACAAATTTCTCTTCTTCAGAAACGATTTCCTTGCCATTGCCAGCCTACATTTTATATCCTCTCTACTTCGACCATCATCAGTTATTTTGCTCCCCAATTAGCAAAACTCCTTTACTACTTTAAGTGCCTCATTTCCTAATCTAATTCCCTCAGCATCACCCGACTTAATTAGACTACATTCCATTATCCTCGTTTTGCTTTTGTTGATGTTCATCTTATATCCTCCTTTCAAGACACTGTCCATTCCATTCAACTGCTCTTCCAAGTCCTTTGCTGTCTCTGACAGAATTACAATGTCATCGGCGAACCTCAAAGTTTTTATTTCTTCTCCATGAATTTTAATACCTACTCCGAATTTTTCTTTTGTTTCCTTTACTGCTTGCTCAATATACAGATCGAACAACATCAGGGAGAGGCTACAACCCTGTCTTACTCCCTTCCCAACCACTGCTTCCGTTTCATGTCCCTCGACTCTTACAACTGCCATCTGGTTTCTGTACAAATTGTAAATAGCCTTTCGCTCCCTGTATTTTACCCCTGCCACCTTCAGAATTTGAAAGAGAGTATTCCAGTCAACATTGTCAAAAGCTTTCTCTAAGTCTACAAATGCTAGAAACGTAGGTTTGCCTTTCCTTAATCTTTCTTCTAAGATAAGTCGTAAGGTCAGTATTGCCTCACGTGTTCCAGTGTTTCTACGGAATCCAGACTGATCTTCCCCAAGGTTGGCTTCTACTAGTTTTTCCATTCGTCTGTAAAGAATTCGTGTTAGTATTTTGCAGCTGTGACTTATTAAACTGATAGTTCGGTAATTTTCACATCTGTCAACACCTGCTTTCTTTGGGATTGGAATTATTATATTCTTCTTGAAATCTGAGGGTATTTCGCCTGTTTCATGCATCTTGCTCACCAGATGGTAGAGTTTTGTCAGGACTGGCTCTCCCAAGGCCGCCAGTAGTTCCAATGGAATATTGTCTACTCCGGGGGCCTTGTTTCGACTCAGGTCTTTCAGTGCTCTGTCAAACTCTTCACCCAGTATCATATCTCCCATTTCATCTTCATCTACATCCTCTTCCATTTCCATAATATTGTCCTCAAGTACATCGCCCTTGTATAGACCCTCTATATACTCCTTCCACCTTTCTGCTTTCCCTTCTTTGCTTAGAACTGGGTTTCCATCTGAGCTCTTGATATTCATACAAGTGGTTCTCTTATCTCCAAAGGTCTCTTTAATTTTCCTGTAGGCAGTATCTATCTTACCCCTAGTGAGATAGGCCTCTACATCCTTACATTTGTCCTCTAGCCATCCCTGCTTAGCCATTTTGCACTTCCTGTCGATCTCATTTTTGAGACGTTTGTATTCTTTTTTGCCTGCTTCATTTACTGCATTTCTATATTTTCTCCTTTCATCAATTAAATTCAATATTTCTTCTGTTACCCAAGGATTTCTACTAGCCCTCGTCTTTTTGCCTACCTGATCCTCTGCTGCCTTCACTACTTCATCCCTCAAAGCTACCCACTCTTCTTCTACTGTATTTATTTCCCCCGTTCCTGTCAATTGCTCCCTTATGCTCTCCCTGAATATCTGTACAACCTCAGGTTCTTTTAGTTTATCCAGGTCCCATCTCCTTAAATTCCCACCTTTTTGCAGTTTCTTCAGTTTTAATCTACAGGTCATAACCAATACACCATATTTGGCGAATATTTACTATTTGCACAATATACAAGAGAGAATTGTCACATCATGTGTTTCGATAAGTGCTGATGTGATAAGAAATCTATGATAAGGAGATTGCAGCACTTCTTTGATACCAATGGTTATCACTTCGAACACCTTATGTAAATCGACATTCATGCCACCTTCGTTGACCTTACTTTCACACATCATTGGATCCGTCTCGATAGCCGTTATGAGAAAATATGTACCAAACTATAGCATCCACTTTAAAAAACAAAGTTGACCTTCATATCTCTGATTCGACCCCGCCTAGCAACAGAAAACCAACATCATATATGGCCCCTGTTGTCCCATGCAACATTTGTCCCACAAACTTCTCAGCTACTGTCATACTTTTAGAGCTATTCTAGGTGACAATAGTTAGTGACTCACCCTGTATATCCATTCCAATATAAATTGCCCTATTAAATACAATATTTATTTTATTCTTATGGATAGCAGCAAGTATTGTTTTCCCTTTAAAGATTGGCTTTGATACAAATTTATCACATTTTTCTCCATCTGAAAATAATTTTGTGTCTACTCTGTTTCTTATATTTTCCATTGTTTTTACAAATGCTAAATTATTCATCAATTTGTAGAAATCTTTTTCAAAATCATTCATTGCCTTATTTCTCATTTTTCTCGATCTGAAAATAGTTTTATATCTCCAGAATGAGATTTTCACTCTGCAGCGGAGTGGTCGCTGATATGAAACTTCCTGGCAGATTAAAACTGTGTGCCCGACCGAGACTCGAACTCGGGACCTTTGCCTTTCGCGGGCAAGTGCTCTACCAACTGAGCTACCGAAGCGCGACTCACGCCCGGTACTCACTGCTTTACTTCTGCCAGTACCTCGTCTCCTACCTTCCAAACTTTACAGAAGCTCTCCTGCGAACCTTGCAGAACTAGCACTCCTGAAAGAAAGGATATAGCGGAGACATGGCTTAGCCACAGCCTGGGGGATGTTTCCAGAATGAGATTTTCACTCTGCAGCGGAGTGTGCGCTGATATGAAACTTCCTGGCAGATTAAAACTGTGTGCCCAACCGAGACTCGAACTCGGAACCTTTGCCTTTCGCGGGCAAGTGCTCTACCAACTGAGCTACCGAAGCACAACTCACGCCCGGTAATCACAGCTTTACTTCTGCCAGTACCTCGTCTCCTACCTTCCAAACTTTACAGAAGCTCTCCTGCGAACCTTGCAGAACTAGCACTCCTGAAAGAAAGGATATAGCGGAGACATGGCTTAGCCATAGCCTGGGGGATGTTTCCAGAATGAGATTTTCACTCTGCAGCGGAGTGTGCGCTGATATGAAACTTCCTGGCAGATTAAAACTGTGTGCCCGACCGAGACTCGAACTCGGGACCTTTGCCTTTCGCGGGCAAGTGCTCTACCAACTGAGCTACCGAAGCACGACTCACGCCCGGTACTCACAGCTTTACTTCTGCCAGTACCTCGTCTCCTACCTTCCAAACTTTACAGAAGCTCTCCTGCGAACCTTGCAGAACTAGCACTCCTGAAAGAAAGGATATAGCGGAGACATGGCTTAGCCACAGCCTGGGGGATGTTTCCAGAATGAGATTTTCACTCTGCAGCGGAGTGTGCGCTGATATGAAACTTCCTGGCAGATTAAAACTGTGTGCCCGACCGAGACTCGAACTCGGGACCTTTGCCTTTCGCGGGCAAGTGCTCTACCAACTGAGCTACCGAAGCACGACTCACGCCCGGTACTCACAGCTTTACTTC
This sequence comes from Schistocerca serialis cubense, assembly GCF_023864345.2. Classification (NCBI taxonomy): domain Eukaryota; kingdom Metazoa; phylum Arthropoda; class Insecta; order Orthoptera; family Acrididae; genus Schistocerca; species Schistocerca serialis. The sequence continues at coordinate 896,769,225 of NC_064641.1, forward strand.
TGCAAGTACCTCGTCTGTGGCTAAGCCATGTCTCCGCTATATCCTTTCTTTCAGGAGTGCTAGTTCTGCGAGGTTCGCAGGAGAGCTTCTGTAAAGTTTGGAAGGTAGGAGACGAGGTACTGGCAGAAGTAAAGCTGTGAGTACCGGGCGTGAGTCGTGCTTCGGTAGCTCAGTTGGTAGAGCACTTGCCCGCGAAAGGCAAAGGTCCCGAGTTCGAGTCTCGGTCGGGCACACAGTTTTAATCTGCCAGGAAGTTTCATATCAGCGCACACTCCGCTGCAGAGTGAAAATCTCATTCTGGAAACATCCCCCAGGCTGTGGCTAAGCCATGTCTCCGCTATATCTTTTCTTTCAGGAGTGCTAGTTCTGCAAGGTTCGCAGGAGAGCTTCTGTAAAGTTTGGAAGGTAGGAGACGAGGTACTGGCAGAAGTAAGGCTGTGAGTACCGGGCGTGAGTCGTACTTCAGTAGCTCAGTTGGTAGAGCACTTGCCTGCGAAAGGCAAAGGTCCCGAGTTCGAGTCTCGGTCGGGCACACAGTTTTAATCTGCCAGGAAGTTTCATATCAGCGCACACTCCGCTGCAGAGTGAAAATCTCATTCTGGAAACATCCCCCAGGCTGTGGCTAAGCCATGTCTCCGCTATATCCTTTCTTTCAGGAGTGCTAGTTCTGCAAGGTTCGCAGGAGAGCTTCTGTAAAGTTTGGAAGGTAGGAGACGAGGTACTGGCAGAAGTAAAGCTGTGAGTACCGGGCGTGAGTCGTGCTTCGGTAGCTCAGTTGGTAGAGCACTTGCCCGTGAAAGGCAAAGGTCCCGAGTTCGAGTCTCGGTCGGGCACACAGTTTTAATCTGCCAGGAAGTTTCAGTTTAATATCTATTCTGTTTCTTATATTTTCCACTGTTTTTACAAATACTAAATTATTCATCAAGTTGTAGAAAACTTCTTCGAAATCATTCTTTGCCTTCGTTCTCATTTCTGTTTCAACTCTATACATTTCCTTAATCAATCAGGTTGTTTAAATTTTTAAACTTTATGTATTTTTATTACTTTCATTCCTAGAGACAGATAGTGTTTTAGATTTCTGCAGTGAACTACATAATTATGCTTGTCTTCCATAGTAGCCAATAACTTGTTTTCTTTAAGTCCAGGTATAATTTTATTCTTGGAGCAAGTAGTAAATCTTCACATAAATCATGTAAATATTTAGTATATTCTAGACCTACTTCAAATGCGTATCCAAGTGATGGTGTGTTAGACATTTCAATTTTTTGTAGAATTAAATGAATTTGGATCATCCAAATCAAACACTCCGTAAGTAAATATTGACTCATAGGCCAGCCATATAAATTATTTATGATAAGTAATGATAAGTAATTCTATATCTTTTTTACATCATAATCTTCCACTTATTTATTACATGCTTTCTCATATCTTTTACATCATTGGGGTATACTGCCACTTATTTCTTTTTCAATCATTACAATCATGTCGTAATCATCTAATAAATCAAGTAGTTGACAAGTCGTTTTTAGCATACCATCAAAAGATGAACCATGTGCAATAAAATTCCAAGATGGATTTAAAACATAACCTTTTATATAAGTTTTGCTAAAATTTTCATGTACATCAGCCAATAACAAAACGTCATTTTTAATATATAAAAAATGATATACACCAAAATTTTAGATATTAAATTTTTCCCAAATTAATTGTGCATGTTCATAATCTTCAAAATTTATTTCACTGTCATTCAGTTTCTTGACAAATTCTTGTCTCGATGAATGCTGTGTTTCTTCAAATTTCTTTCAACTATCCATGTAACAATAGGGTTAGACATCCTTCTTGATTACCAGCCTTTCTGGAGTTTCTGGAAGAAACTTTTTAAAAGTTTTTATTTGATCTTTTTTTCAAATTTGATGAAAGTTTATCAAGAGTTGAAACGCTAAATCTAAACATGTCAATAAAATTCATCTGTAAATCTTCTGTCTTCTAATATATGTGCCTTCATTATCTTGTATTAAATCTAAATCCTTTGTATTATAACCAAGTTCTTTTGCAAACAAATGTGAATTATAGCCAGATAAATTATGAAAATTATATAGATAAATAGGTACAAAATTTTATTGTTTTAATTGTAAAAGACATAGTGGACTTATTATTTTCCAATCAAATGACTTTGATGATGAACATTTTTGTTTGTTTGTGAATAATGGCATCTACATAATGAACAAATTCTTGATATTGCATATCTTGATCTTTCATCATATGTTAATCATCTCATTTCTTCAATTTAAGAATAAATTATTCCAATCTCTTTAACCTCTTCTTTCATACATTTGATAGATTTTTTGTGACCATTTAGCCCACGATAAACAACTGTATCTCTATAGTGTCCATTCATATATTTCATGTAATAACAGAAACCACATAGCTCACTGTTTTGGTGTTTCATTGAACATGAATTTTTTGGGTCAGGTTGTGCAGTATCCCACTTCAACAGCAAACTCTCAAAATTAACATAAATGATGATGGAACGTTCTGTGTATGCTGATAGTTTTTAGAACTTATCTATTCTCTTTTTTTTCAAGTTCAACTTTTAACAAAGTAATTTGGTGTGCTATTATCTAATGTTTCTTCACTGTTGAAGTGGAGTAGACACATATCACAAATGAATTTTACTTCTTCATGTTTTATAATTTGACTTGAAACATGCCTAGATAAATTTTTTATATAACAGTAGTGCGACTCTTCTAGCTTTCCCAAGGACTCTTCCGATTCTTGACAACATGGCACCAAAATAAGACAAAAAGGCCAAAGTGTTGGGTGTCTTCGTATCTTCATTCTGCTCCATAGATTGAACTCGCCTGGGCCTGAATGCATTACGTATCTGTCTCTCAGAATAACCGTTTTGTCGGAACAGTGTATTCAGATGTTTCAATTCACTCAACAGGCTCTCAGGATCAGGTACAACATGTGCTCTATGAACTAACGTACATAATGTACTACCGCATTGTGCAGGATGATGGCAGCTTGTGGCCTGCGTGCGTTGGCTTGCGGTAGAAACTGTGTCCCAATGTTCCATCTGCTTTCCTTCGTACCAAGACATCAAGAAAAGATAAAGTACCACCTTTTTCCACTTCCATTGTGAAGTTTATATTCGGATGGAGCGAATTCAGATGCTGAAGAAACGTAGGTAGAGTATCAAGTCCATGTGGCCACACCACAAATGTATCAGCCACATACCGCAGGAAACAAGAGGGTTTGAGAGTGGCTGACTGTAGTGCTTCTTCTTCAAAGTCCTCCATAAAATAATTGGCCACTACAGGAGACAGAGGGCTTCCCATGGCGACACCGCCCACTTATTCAAAATATTGGTCTTGAAATAAGAAGTATGTTGAAGTAAGCACGTGTTTGAATAATGCTACTATGTCCTCCTCAAACCAGTTGCTAATGAGCTCCAAAGAGTCCTGCAAGGGCATCTTTGTAAATAAAGACTCAATATCAAAACTTACTAACAGATCCGATGATTGCAATCTAAGGGTTTTCAAGTGACCTATGAAATCTTCAGAGCTTCGAATGTGATGGTCACACTTGCTTATGAGAGGTCCCAATAACGATGTCAGGTATTTGGCAACAAAATAAGTAGGTGCTCCTGTGTTACTTACAATGGGATGGAGAGGCACTCCATTCTTATGGATCTTGAGGTTTTTCGGCAGAGGGAGTTTGAAGTCATAAAGAATGTACAAAATCCTATGACCAATACATGGCTTCTCAGATCCACAGTGTTACGCTTTCTGGCAGATATGCTTCCTGCGATTTGGATCAAGTCTCTCCATTCAACCACATACTTGTGTTGGATGCTATGGAGATGTCTTTTAATGATTACAGCCACTAGTGAATCATATATCTCGAAACGAGTCACCTTTTTCGAATCAATGTGCTAAGGACCCCGTACAGCAAAACTCCAATGTGGTTTTAGATAGTCCCTCTGCATCTTTTAACTGTTCCTTAGTTTCTGCCCTGTCCTCCCTGCGGCTTTGTTCATGTATTGTCCCAATTTAAGTTGGAACAGAAAAGAAGTTGGAAAGCGCTATATATAAGACCTCCTGCAACATGTGGAGAAACATGGTGAACTGAGTTCATGAGGTAGGACCATGTTCTAACCACTTGGTGGAAACATGTTGTTATAGCTCCATCAACCATGTTCTGTGTGTAAGGCCAAGCATCCACCTGCAAAACAACATAGTAGAAAAGACAGTAATAGCAATTAAGATGGTGTTTCTTATCGGGAAAATTAGGAAGATTCTACTTCGTATGGGAACTGGAAGTGGGACGAGAATTATGCTACTGTATAGTACTGCATTTCCAAACTACATACAGGTACTCCAGTCTGAAGGAGATCTGTGTTCCTCAGGGTGCATTTAAGTCTGTCACCAAAACATTCTCTCGATCATTGTTACTTTGCAGAATCCAACAGTTAAAAACTATAAATACTCCACCAATGTCACCCGCCAGAGGAAGAGATAAGATGTTACTGCATCTCTCCCATCCGATATATCGGGAAACAAATTCTGTCTGTATGTTGACATTGACCATACGTGGTGATTCTATTAAATTTACAGGTATTGGCCCACAGCAGCAGGTGGCCAGTGATCAAAGTCAATCGCACATACCAGTGTGAAGTTTCAAACCTTGTACTGCAGGAGAACCATATCCCACAGATTATCAGTCACAAGAGACTGTCCCTTTGTTTTTGTTTGATACATTGTTTTTTCTGCTGTAGCACATCCAATTAGTGTAAGACTACAGCTGTGTACACAGCCATACGTTTTGTTTTTCCGCCATGACCTCAAGGTCTGTGCTAGTTGCTAAACCAACATTAATACGTTTCGATCTATTGGCTCTCACAGATAGCTGGACTTGCATGGTGTAAGCTATGCTGCTGTTTCCACAACACACAGGATGGTTGAAATGAAAGATGGAGGTGGTGTTCCTCATTGACAAAACGAAAACGAATGAATCACAGCATATAGAAACTCAAAGAGTTTGGGGCATTGTGGAGCATTTCCAAACAGCTGCCTGAAGTTCATTACTTCTACATTTTAATCTCATCTTTCACAGTTATGGCGTAGCAGATGTCTCGGTGTTCTATTTCAATTGATTCCTCACATTGCAGTCATGTACGTGATCACTGTTTCGGTGCTGGCCATCCCTGGAATGTTTTTCTACCACCAAAGCTCTCTCCATCTCAAACAAATTGTGTCATTCAATCATTATGTGTTAATCAACAGTGAACCAATGGACAGATCGGATGGAGAAGACACTGTCGATACGCAACAGTATATTGCAATAAGCCCCACAGCTGATAGTGCGATCAAATTCAGCAATTTTACCAGTTTTTACGTAATTTCAACGCCGACCAATGACGTGGCAGCATCCTTCTCAATTTCTGTCTCAGAGCTAAATCACACTCTACTACTTTGCGAGTACCATATACTAGACTGCGAATTTAGGTAGATGACTGTGCAGTACATATACATTCAATGTTAATTCTTGGTCATATACACCAATGTATACCAAACAGCTTCGTATACTGATGCAGTTAGGTTATCTACATATTTCTAGCAATTCAATCATAGTGCGTAATTTAAGATTATGATTAGCCACCTTTCGCTATGTGGATAGGAAACACACAGTAGTCTCACATTGTTTCAATTAAGTTGTGGATTGAAAGGTCTCCCCATATTGTCTTTGACCAATCCTTCCTACAACACTATCACTGATTTACTTTGCAGCTGACAGAAGTATATCCTCTACATTTCATGTCTTATGAAGGAAGAGAGGGAACTGAGTTCATAAATGCTGTTCAGCGAAGACTGTTCCACACTAATCTTACTCATGGCATCCATCCAAGAGCACAAGACCTCTCCAGATGCGTGCATGTCGATGAGGTTATCACCCCTTATCGGTGTAAAAGTAGATACAAGGGTGTTGTGATGATATAACAGACAGTTAAGAAGAAATGCGAGATTTATGCATGATGGAGCTGCAGGCAGATGGAGTTTGAAGCATTTTACCTAAATCAACTGTGCTATTAACTCTAAAGTATTGTACTAATGTCTGGGGTCAGTACCAAGAAGATATTGGCAAGAGAAAGAAATGATCATAGAACATAAAAAAATGCACTCCTGAAGCTACATGGTTCTCTACTCAAAAGTTAAAGCCAGGTGCTTTCCGAAATATTAGCCATGTGGAGTGCAATGCTCTTACTAATCTAATGCAGGACATGTGTTCAACATCTGACATACATCCACCTTGCAAGTTTTCTATCACTACAGTGACAAACTTTAAAAAGATAAAACAAATTCATCCTACACCAAGTCTTTGTGATACATACACAATACAGCTTTCAGGAGATGTATAGCGCCCACTGTTCACATGCGATCATAGAAATTATACTGTGCTCGCATCATACCTATAAAATGATCATCAGCAACGGAGAATGCATCTTATGAGGAAAAAGACAAACGCACAGCAGCAGTGTTTGGTATGTTAAATTACATGCCATGTTGCTCTAATTCTGTGCCCAGCATACAGTCTGTACCACGCACAACATACGTCAAGCAAATGTATAGGCAAGGGCACCTCACAAACACCTGCCACTAGCTTAGAATCACTGCAATTATGAAACTGAAGAATAGATTTGTATCTAAGGTGCGGCAGGGGAATGGAGTATGTTGCATAAATCTTAGTTCATCTAGACAAAGGTGCTGAAGCGAGTTTTCCAAAGATGGACATGTTTCATCACACATGCGTTGGACGTCCTCTGCTAACTGCAGTATGGTGAGGTTTGCTGTTAACGATCATAGATAGATAGATAGATAAGTCACCCACAGAACACGCTGTTGTATACTAATCGAGCGCAGGTCGTATCATGCAGCTGATACACCCTGAATGAACACGTGTAAAAAGTGGTTAAATGCGTGATAGATGACCTATAGCAATATCTCCCTCTTTTCAGAATGCATTATCAGTCTTCCATTAAATCATATCTCATTACAACCCTATCTCAACTGATCATTCCAAGCACTTTCTATCGTTCTTTAACGCAGATCCAAGTCTATTTAGAGGCACATGCTTCTCTTTTCCAGGAAAGCATCGAAGACAGCAGTCAACATGCATGTGTCACTGTTACCTCAATACATCAATTACCTCAATATGGTAAATGTTGTTAAGAACCATGCTGCAGTTGTTCTGTAAGATATTTGTTGGCTGATGCCACATGGTTGTGACTTGTGGAGAATACAGAGAAACACATTGTAAATACAGTTTGTTAGGGTTTAATACACCTAAACAGTCCTGCACAGGGTCATCCATTCTGTAGTTGTACACACATCAAAAAAAGTTTTGCACCATCTCCGTTCCGAGAGTTCAGGAACCTGTACAGAAAACTGGAATATAGATCAACATAAACATCATTTTCGCCCTTTTTATTGCTCATGAAAATTACACATTGCATATTGTACCACCACACATAGAGACCTCCAGAGGTGGTGGTCCTCATTGCTGTACACACCGGTACCTCCAATACCCAGCAGCAAGACCACTTGCATTGATGCATGTCTGTATTCGTCGTGGCATACTATCCACTAGTTCATCAAGGCACTGTTGGTCCAGATTGTCCCTCTCCTCAACGGCGATTTGGTGTAGATCCCTCAGAGTGGTTGGTGGGTCACGTCGTCCATAAACAGCCCTTTTCAATCTATCCCAGGCATGTTCGATAGGATTCATGTCTGAACAGGCTGGCCACTCTAGTCGAGCTATGTCGTTATCCTGAAGGAAGTCATTCACAAGATGTGTATGATGGGGGCGCGAATTGTCGTCCATGAAGACGAATGCCTCGCCAATATCCCGCCAATACGGTTGCACTATCGGCCGGAGGATGACGTTCACGTAGCGTTCAGCCGTTATCGCGTCTTCCATGACCACCAGCGGCGTACATCGGCCCCACATAATGCCACCCTAAAACATCAGGAACCTCCACCTTGCTGCACTCGGTGTACAGTATGTCAAAGGCGTTCAGCCTGACAGGGTTACCTCCAAACATGCAATAGACAACTACATAAAGGATCAAGTGTTTGACCCTGAGCAGGACTTTTTAGGTGTTTTAAATCCTAACAAACACTATTTACAATGTGCATCTTTATATTCTCCACCAATCACAATCATTCTGTGTTATCTAACAAATACCTTACAGAACAACTCTATGGTTTTTTGTAAACAACACTCTACTGTATGTCTATTGAGGTAATACACTCCTGGAAATGGAAAAAAGAACACATTGACACCGGTGTGTCAGACCCACCATACTTGCTCCGGACACTGCGAGAGGGCTGTACAAGCAATGATCACACGCACGGCACAGCGGACACACCAGGAACCGCGGTGTTGACCGTCGAATGGCGCTAGCTGCGCAGCATTTGTGCACCGCCGCCGTCAGTGTCAGCCAGTTTGCCGTGTCATACGGAGCTCCATCGCAGTCTTTAACACTGGTAGCATGCCGCGACAGCGTGGACGTGAACCGTATGTGCAGTTGACGGACTTTGAGCGAGGGCGTATAGTGGGCATGCGGGAGGCCGGGTGGACGTACCGCCGAATTGCTCAACACGTGGGGCGTGAGGTCTCCACAGTACATCGATGTTGTCGCCAGTGGTCGGCGGAAGGTGCACGTGCCCGTCGACCTGGGACCGGACCGCAGCGACGCACGGATGCACGCCAAGACCGTAGGATCGTACGCAGTGCCGTAGGGGACCGCACCGCCACTTCCCAGCAAATTAGGGATACTGTTGCTCCTGGGGTATCGGCGAGGACCATTCGCAACCGTCTCCATGAAGCTGGGCTACGGTCCCGCATACCGTTAGGCCGTCTTCCGCTCACGCCCCAACATCGTGCAGCCCACCTCCAGTGGTGTCGCGACAGGCGTGAATGGAGGGACGAATGGATACGTGTCGTCTTCAGCGACGAGAGTCGCTTCTGCCTTGGTGCCAATGATGGTCGTATGCGTGTTTGGCGCCGTGCAGGTGAGCGCCACAATCAGGACTGCATACGACCGAGGCACACAGGGCCAACACCCGGCATCATGGTGTGGGGAGCGATCTCCTACACTGGCCGTACACCACTGGTGATCGTCGAGGGGACACTGAATAGTGCACGGTACATCCAAACCGTCATCGAACCCATCGTTCTACCATTCCTAGACCGGCAAGGGAACTTGCTGTTCCAACAGGACAATGCACGTCCGCATGTATCCCGTGCCACCCAACGTGCTCTAGAAGGTGTAAGTCAACTACCCTAGCCAGCAAGATCTCCGGATCTGTCCCCCATTGAGCATGTTTGGGACTGGATGAAGCGTCGTCTCACGCGGTCTGCACGTCCAGCACGAACGCTGGTCCAACTGAGGCGCCAGGTGGAAATGGCATGGCAAGCCGTTCCACAGGACTACATCCAGCATCTCTACGATCGTCTCCATGGGAGAATAGCAGCCTGCATTGCTGCGAAAGGTGGATATACACTGTACTAGTGCCGACATTGTGCATGCTCTGTTGCCTGTGTCTATGTGCCTGTGGTTCTGTCAGTGTGATCATGTGATGTATCTGACCCCAGGAATGTGTCAATAAAGTTTCCCCTTCCTGGGACAATGAATTCACGGTGTTCTTATTTCAATTTCCAGGAGTGTAGTTATACAAGCGAATTGATTGCTGTCTTTGATGCTTTCCTGGAAAAGAGACGCATCTGCCTCTAAACTGACTTGGATCTGTGTTAACGTACAACAGGAAGTGCATGGAGCAATCTGTTGAGATGGGGTTGTAACGAGATATGATTTAATGGTAGACAAATGATGCTTTCTAGAAAGAGTGTTATGTTGCTGCAGATCATTTATCACGCATTTAACGATTTTTTTCTGTTGTTCTCTAGGGGGTATCAGTTGTGTCATGTACCCTGCATTCGACTTGTATACAATTGTGTGTTCTGTATGTGACTTAGGGCACTATCTACCTGCGATCGCCGACAGCAAACGTTTCCATAGCACAGTCAGTAGAGGACTTCGAATTCATGTGTGATCAAACATGTCCAGTGATGGAAAACCTGTTTCCGCCCACTCCTCTAGACAAACTAAGGTTTATGTAACATACTCTGTTCCAGCAGCAAATATCTTAGCAGAAAACATTAGGTGTTTAGGAGCACAAAAAGATAAACCCTGCTGGTTATTTGATTCAGGTGAGAGACGTACCTTAGGTCAAATCGAAATTTAGAAGGCAAAAAAATTAAGTAAAATAGTTATTAATTCGTTTTAAGACCTTAGTAAGTGGAAAGAAATGTTGATACCATTTGTTTGCCTGAACACAACACATTCACAGGGATAAAAAATCTTAATGTAAGTGACTGCTGCTGCACATTCATGTAGATCCAATAGAGACAAAGGACGAGTCATCACATTCGTAAAAATGAATGTAGCTACAAAAATGTAGAAATAAGTAAGTTCTTTACAAACTGGAATATAAAAGCATGTGCTTGTGAGTCAATGTTAGAAAAATGTAATACTTGTCACTATTGCAGTACACACTTCTCCTCTGAGTAACTGGGTTATTTTCACGAAAAATTCTGTCAGATAAAAGGAAGGAATTATTAATTTGTGGTGATTTCAATATAAATTTTTTAAATAAGTCTGATAGGAAAAGTGACCTTGATGTCCCTTTAGCTACAAAACGATGAATTTATACAAAATGCTGAAGTTAAAGAAGCACAAGCCTATCCTATGGTAAATGGAATGTCAGATCACAGTGCACAGTTAGCTATATTGCAAAAGTTAGCACTATGTCCTGTTCAAAAACACTGTAAGTAAACAGTGAGTCTGATTAATGAGGAAAGCTTAAAAAACGTTGACTCAGGTGAAGTTTACACTGAGACTAATGCTAGTTCTAAATTCAGTATATTTGTTAATGCATCTGTATTCATTTTTATAGGTCATTTTCGTAAAAAGATAACTAAATGTAATAATGAGAATGCATTAAAGTAGGCTTGAATCACTGTAGATATAAGCTTATCTTCATAACGATAAAGGGATATGTACAAAATAACCAAAACAAGTAATGATCCAAAAATACTTTCATATTATAAAAAGTACTGTAACATAGTAAATAAGTTCTTAAAAAGTTCAGGACTGTGCGTATTGTCTTTGAAACTAACCGATCTGACAACACAATCAAGTCAGCATGGAATATTGTTAGAAGAGAAGCAAGAAAAGAAGCCAAAGAAGATGACACTATTACTGTTAAAGACAACTCATGTGTAACAGACATTTTTAATAATTATATTTTAAAAATATTCAAGGCAATTTACATACATCAGAAATGAAGCAAAATAATACTTTGAAGAAGCAATACAGGGAGCACCTAAATAAATAAAAATTTATCCCTATCTGGAACAACAGAGGCCATCATATGTTAATGTGGCATTGATATCTCCAATAAGGCAATAAAAAGTTGTAGCCTTGTAATATGTAATTTTTTTAATCCCTCCAGTAAAACCTTATTAATTCAAGATTTTTCTCCCAGTCGCATTATACGATTATTAGTTCTCTCCACAAGAAGGGTGTCTCGACAGATGTCAATAACTATTGCCCAAAACCACTAGTATCATCTTTTAAACTTTTTGAGAATGTAATGTACTCCAGGGTCGTCATCCATCTGTGTAGTAATCGAATGCTTAGCCATTCACAGTTATGAAGTCAGCTATTCATACCTGAGCACATAATAAAATGTTTAAATGATAAAATACATTAGTTGGGAATCTTCTGTGAACTACTGAACGATTTTAGTTATGTCACCTATAATATTCTATTGGACAAGTTACGTTTATGGGTAATATGTATGATGATCATTTAATAATTAATGGCAACCTTTTTTCTCAAAGTGGGATGATTGTTTTCATGATTTAAATACTTCATATCATCGCCAGTTATTTTGCTATAAAACTCTGTTTAGCATTGTAGTTCTCTGTTCAATTCTATGCTCTTACGCCATCTTAATCTGCGACCTTGTATGCCGTCATGGTACCACTTTACTGGTCTGAAACTTAGCCATTTCTTGTTGCAGCATTGCTGTAATGATTCGTTTAGATCCCATGTTTCAATGGGCCAAAGAGATGAGAGTCAGAAGTGCAAGATCTGGGCTGTAGGACAGACAAGGAAGAATAGCCCTCTGAAGTTTTGTGATCTATTATTGGGTACATGTGTTTGCTAGTAATATTTTGTTGTTGTGGAGAAGAAGAAGAAGTGCGTTCACATGGACTAAAACAAGAAAAAATATTCCAATAAACATGTGACCTAAAACGCATAACTTAAGAGCTATGAGCACTTGTTCATCTTCGCTGTTTGAAACACAACTCTTCTAATGAACAAATGCTTATAACTTTTAAGGTATGGATTTTCGAGCACATGTTTAATGGACATTTTTTTCTCGTTTTGGTCCATTCTACCACTTCCGAAAATATGGAAAGCAAAGAGCTTGCAGTAGAAGAGATTTGTTTCACAGTATCGAAGATCCAGAATTGCTCATAGCTCTTAAGGTATGCGTTCTAGACCCCATGTGTACTTGACTATTTTGTTTTGGATGATCATTCCTGTTATACCCCTGAATATTGGCCACCACTTCTGAAACACTCTGTGTTATTGAAAGGGTACAGTACTGCACAACATAGAAAAGATGTACAATAACGTACTTTGTTGTTCTTGTTAGAACAGCGTTTTTGTAGAACAACATCATTTTAGTTAATGCACTGAAGTCGGATACCAATGTAGGAAAGAATTGCAATTTGTACGTTTAATTATTCAGATGCACACTTCCTTAAAATAGATCCTGGAATCGAGTTTGGTAATGTTTGTGAGTTGAATGAATGGCTGGTCGTCTGCTGACCACAGATATAGGAAGTAGATTATAGAAACATCTTTGAGACAGTTCTCTGGTCACCTTTGGCTGAACCAAAGAGAGGAATTATACCAGAGCACCAGAGGGCCTGGAATGTGGCTGACCAATATAGTGGCAAGGTCCTCCCCCACTTCTGCAGAAGCGCGGTATGACCGGATGAACGGCCATGTTTCAGCACTATGTCGCTGGTTCCTGAGGTGTGAAGACGTGCTCTATGTGTGCTCCAGAAAAACAAAATTAAATGAAAATGGTATGCATGCAGAATATTTAGGAGTAGATGAACTAATAATTTCTCTTTTCAGAAACTTTTGGTGGGAGGCTGATGTAAATTGTACGGAAAAAGATAGGCAGGTAAAAATTCATGGGGGACATAGGATTCTTCAGAAGTGACAAAGAAACCACATGTTGTAATCATAAGACGAAATACTTGCGTGTGGTAGTATTAAAATGAAATACTTGCATGTGTAAATCTAAGTTGAAAATAATTAAGTTTTCCGTATGTAGAGCTTGAATTAGAGACAGGTACTTCCACGTGGTGAGTACAGTGTGAGTCTCAACCAGACTATGAGGCAATAAAAAGAATTAGAAGTGCTTGTCCTAGCATTCAGTTGAGGATCTGTGTGTGAAATAAATAAGATACCAAAACTTCCATTATGAGGTACATTCGTGTGACGCCAGCATGATATTTGGATACTCTGAGAGTGAATTAAGGTGAGTCAGCAGTCTACCAGGCAACTCCATGAGGATTGCATTGCACAGGGAGATGTGCATAAATCCTCCAGAGTTTGTGGTGGGAAAATTATTATGTGGGTCAATGACGTGTGACTCTGGGATGACTACTGTTTGCTGTGAGAAAGCAGAACGAGTATAAAATCAAACATTTTGTTTTTAGAGAAGTGTATTATACTGTGAGTGTGATTTATTATGTGTATTTAATCTGTGTGATTTGCATGAGACAGTAGCGCATTTAGTGGATCTAGTATGATTTTTCCCAGTACAGCACGAAAGTCAGTAAATTCTTTATGTTGCTAATAAATGAGATTACGAGAGTTTGGGGCAGAATGAAGTAGCAAAAGATTCCTTACCAAAGTGCACAGTAGCAATAGACATAAACATTACGAGACCATAGAATAGTAAAATGCTTATGTTATATCATGCCCATTGGGTGGAGAATCACTTGTTTTACTATTGTGTTTAAGTGTAATTCAAGAAATTTTGCAACATTAGCATGAAAGAATTTATTGTAATAAAAGAGGAGATATACGACACCAATAGTGGTCTTGATTATTGAGTTGTGGGTAGCCATTTTGTTGAGGTATTTTAACATAACCTCCACTTTCTTGCAGGGTTGTCCAAGCTTTGGATAAAATATATACGACAGGAAGGAAAAGTGGCCTTGCAGGGTGGAGAGAGTCCATCAGAAATGTGCAATAGCTCTTAGTCAGATGCGTTATCCATTCTGTCGCATTAAATAACAAGGACGAGAATAAATTATAGCTTAACTGAAAGGCACTAGGGCTCATATTTCAAGCATAGTTGCAGTGGGTATTATAATCATGAAAATATTTCTGATGTACAAATAATATTCGAAACTAATCGGTCAAGAACTTATTGAGATTTTTACTAGTAGTCATGTTTCCCCTTTACATGTTATCTTCTTCACTGTTTCCTGCATACAGTCTATGAAGCGCCTATGCTTTGTTGACCATCTGTCTCCTCCAGTCCTCTCCTGATTTCGCCAGCCATATCCAGCTTCGTACTCCTAACTTTCTCAGATCCGCCTCTACATCATCCAGCCATCAAAATCACGGTCTGCTCACTGAGCGGCTACCTTCTGCATTGGTCCTAATTCTCCAAGCACCATTTTCACATACTGCCCCATGTATCTTGTGCAATACTTCACATTCCTAGGCATCCAAGGCATATCTGACGTGTTGTTTTATTGTCCATGTTTTGGACCCATACATAACAATTGGTTTTAAAATCGTTTTGTAAACTGTCGTCTTCAGCTGTCCTGAAATGTTGGAGAATTGTAACGCATTAAGGAAGCTGAAATAGCACCCGTTACCTATAGCTACTCTCGCCTTAATCTCTGTTCATACCATATTACCTTCCACAATGTCTGCCTGCATAGCTGGGTAGTAACATGCTTGCCTCCCTTTCACTGGCCCCGGTTCGATTCCCAGCCGGGTTGAAGACTTTCTCCACTCAGGGACTGGGTATTGTGTTGTCCTCATCATCATTTCATCCTCATCACTGGTCGCCAGTCGCCCAATATGGCGCCGACTGAAATAATTTCATTTTATCATCTGCAACCGTTCCTCCCAAATACATAAACTGGTTTACTATTTCTAACCCTTCAAACTGCTCATCGCCCCTCCAACTTGTTTTGTTTCTGATGTTGATCATACGTTTTGTTTTTTCCTTATTTATGACCAAGCCCAATGCAGCTGCATTGGTTCCAAAACTACGTAGTTTTCCAGCAAATATTCATTATTTCCCCCAAGTATAACTATTTTGTCCACAAATGCCAGTATCATCTGCTTTTATTGGTAGCTTTCACATGACAGCCTCCAGAGCCAAGTTAATAATGTTGATGACGCAGAATCTCCTTACTTAAGTCCTTGAAAGATTAATAAATTATTGAAATATTTGTCATTAGCTTTTATTTTGCAGTTGGCGCTGCTTACGGTAATTATCACGAGTCTCTTTAGCTTTGGTGGTATCTCCAGCTCCCGTAACATCTTGGAAAGACCATTTCTGTTGACATTCTCATAAACTACTTTGAAATCCTCATACAGTTGATGCACGGCTATATTGTACTCATAACACTTTTCCATTATTAATTTAAGGGCGAACATCTGATCTTTTGTTGCTCTCTCCTTCCACACTGGTATTCTCCAGATGTGGTGTATGGTTGTAAATTCTTGTTAACTTTCATAGCCATTATTTTGTAGACAGCTTTCACCATTCTTGTTTCTCTGTAGTTATTAAAATTTGTTTTAGAGCCCTTTTTATGTATTGGTATAATGATGGATGTGTTCCAGTTTGTTGGTATTCTCCATATTTTCTGAACGATTTTAGACATTTTCTTTAATATCTCTACACCACTGTACTTGAGCATTTCACTTGGTACCATGTGTTCCCTCGCAGCTCTGTAATTCCTCACTTCTTTAACAGCTACAATCGCTTCGTCTCTTTCGTCTTTGTCATCATTGCTACCGTTCTGCTCCACCTGTTTTTCTTCTTCAAATTCCTGGACTTCACCATATTTCAATATGTCTTTAAAATTTTGTTCCCATCTTTCTATAGCCTCATTTTCATCTCCAGTCAACTTTCCTTCCTTATCCCTACATATCGTTTCCAAGGCTGCCATCCTAGTTTCATCTATTTCATTCCATTAAATATTCTTTTAATATTCTCTTCTTTTCGACATTCCTCGATATTTTTCAATCTATTTTTCTGAAATTCTTTCTTTTTCCTTCTGCAAATAAATTTTGATTTCCATTCCATCTCTTCATAATTTTGTCAGGTGGCCCATGTATGTTACTGCAGCATTTTTTTCTTTGAGCTATTTCGTTCAATAGTCTTCTCAGAGTTATCCTCATACCTCTCACTTCACCATACTCTGTTTCTAGCTCCAGCTTTCCATTTTTCATCATCTGTGTTGTTCTTTCTATTAGTTGCCAAAGCTCTTCAGGGCTAGCTTCCTCTTCAATGACAATCACTCTCATCCCTTCTTCCATTTCTCTTTGGAGTTCTGCTCTTTCCCACTCAATGGTGATGGCTGGGTCCACATTATACTTCCTATCTCTTTCTATGTAGTTATAGATTTTTGTTGATGTCCTGCTCATACTTAACTATCAGAATATAGTGGTCCGAATCTGCATCAGCCACCCTCCTTACCTTAACATCCTTAATATCTGAGCAATGCCTTCTTTGGATAAGCACAAGACCTATCCGGTTGCCTGTGTCTCCATCTAGAGATTTCTAGGACCCTTTCTGGATAGTCTTTTGTGGGAATACGGTGTCACATATTGTGAGGTCTTTTTGCTTACAGCGATTTCAACCAGTCTCAATCAGTTGTCATTACACTCTTCATGTAAACTGAAATTTCTTACATTCGGTCTAAACCTCTTTCTGTTCACACCTTGGTACTCATGCCTCCTTTCACATTATTTTCCACTACCACATCATATGTGTCTTCAAGCTGTTCATGAAATAGGTATTTGCCTCATAATTTATATTCTATATATATATATATATATATATGTGTATTTATTTATTTATTTATTTATTTAAATTAATTATGTACTAAAATTATGTAGTCTATTGGTATCCAAATATTTTTAAGGTGTCTTGCAAAAATTAAAGTTACATTTCATATATATATATATATATATATATATATATATATATATATATATATATATATATATACTATGATGTCTGAATATTTATTAGTGTAATGTAAAAATTTGAAGTGAATTGGACAAGAACTTCCCAAGGTTATTTGAAGCAAACTTTCTCCTTCATACATAATTCATACATTACATATGTAAAAATATATTCCACTTGTCCATCTGAACGGTCATTCGAGTATCATGTGAAAATTTGAAGAAATCGATCAAGATTTTTGGTAATAACAGCTCCCCTATATATAGATGCTTGTGTTCATTCAAATATTCATCAGAATAATGTGTACAAATTGAACTAAATTGGTCAAGAACTTGTAGAGAATTTTGACAACGATTACTATTTACACATTACATTTATATTTATATGTTATGTATATTCAAAAATATAAAGCCAATGTCTTTCAATATTACGTTAGAAAAATGTGTTAAAATTTGAATTGAATTGATCAATACCATCTCAAGATCTTTGGTAACAACATTTCCTTTTGTATATTAGATAGGCAGGTTGTCCATTGATCGTGACTGGGCCAAATATCTCACGAAATAAGCGTCAATCGAAAAAACTATAAAGAAGGGAACTTGTCTAGCTTGAAGGGGGAAACCAGATGGTGCTATAGTTGGCCCTCTAGATGGCGCTGCCATAGGTGAAACGGATATCAACTGCGTTTTTTTAAAATAGGAAGCCCCATAGTTTATTACATATTCGTGTAGTACGTAAAGAAATATGAATGTTTTAGTTGTACCACTTTTTTCGCTTTGTGATAGATGGTGCTGTAATAGTCACAAACATATGGCTCACAATTTTAGACAAGCAGTTGGTAACAGGTAGGTTTTTTAAATTAAAATACAGAATGTAGGTACGTTTGAACATTTCATTTCGTTTGTTCCAATGTGATAGATGTACCTTTGTGAACTTATCACGTCTGAGAACGCATGCATGCGTGGTTACTTGTAAGTACCACATTAGTGCAATAAATGCTCAAAACGATGTCTGTCAATCTCAATGCATTTGGCAATACGTGTAACGACATTCCTCTCAACAGCGAGTAGTTTACCTTCCGTAATGTTCGCAAATGCATTGACAATGCACTGACGCATGTTGTCGGGCGTTGTCGGTGGTTCACGATGGCAAATATCCTTCAACTTTCCCCACAGAAGGAAATCCGGGAACGTCAGATCCGGTGAACATGCGTACCGTGGTATGCTGCTTCGATGACCAATCCACCTGTCATGAAATATGCTATTCAATACCGCTTCAACCGCACGCGAGCTATGTGCCGGACATCCATCATGCTGGAACTATATCGCCATTCTGTCATGCTGTGAAACATCTTTTAGTAACATCGGTAGAACATTATGTAGCAAATGCACCATTTAGATTGCCATCCCCTAAAATGGGGGCCAATTATCCTTCCTCCTGTAATGCCACACCATACATTAACGCGCCAAGGTCACTGACGTTCCACTTGTCGCAGCCATCGTGGATTTTCCGTTGCCCAATAGTGCATATTATGCCGGTTTACGTTACCGCTGTTGGTGAATGACGCTTCGTCGCTAAATAGAATGCATGCAAAAAATCTGTCATCGTCCCGTAATTTCTCTTGTGCCCAGTGGCAGAACTGTACACGACGTTCAAAGTCCTCGCCAGGCAATTCCTGGTGTATAGAAATATGGTACAGGTGCAATCGATGTTGATGTAGCATTCTCAACACCGACGTTTTTGAGATTCCCGATTCTCGCGCAATTTGTCTGCTACTGATGTGCAGATTAGCCGCAACAGCAGCTAAAACACTTACTTGGGCATCATCAAATGGTTCAAATGGCTCTGAGCACTATGCGACTTAACTTCTGAGGTCATCAGTCGCCTAGAACTTAGAACTAATTAAACCTAACTAACCTAAGGACATCACACACATCCATGCCCGAGGCAGGATTCAAACCTGCGACCGTAGCGGTCGCTCGGCTCCAAACTATAGCGCCTACAACCACACGGCCACTCCGGCCGGCGGGCATCATCATTTGTTGCAGGTCGTGGTTGACGTTTCACATGTTGCTGAACACTTCCTGTTTCCTTAAATAACGAAACTATCCGGCGAACAGTCCGGACACTTGGATGATGTCATCCAGGACGCTGAGCAGCGTACATAACATGCACCCGATGGGCATTTTGATCACAACAGCCATACATCAACACTATATTGCAATTGGTAAATGGTCCATCTTAACACGGGTAATGTATCAAGAAGCAAATACGTCCGCACTGGTGGAATGTTACATGACACCATGTACTTATACCTTTGTGACTATTACAGTGCGATCTATCACAAAGTGTAAAAACTGATCCAACTAAGACACTCATATTTCTTTACATAGTACACGAATATGTAATAAAAATGGGGGTTCGTATTTAAGAAACTGCAGTTGATATCAATTTGACCTATGGCAGTGCCATCCAGCGATCCAACCATAGCGTCATCTGGTTTCCCTCTTCAAGCTAGACGAGTTTCATTCTTTGTAGTTATTTCGTTTAACACTTATTTAGTGAGATATTTGGCCCAGTCACTATCAATGGACCACCCTGTATATTTATATACCATATATATTTGAAAAATATGTAGCTTTTGTTAATCCAAATAGTCGTTACCATATCATCTAAAAATTGGAAGTGAATCAATTAAGAAGTCTTAGAAATTTTTGGTTACAACATTTTACTTTATGTATTACTTATACACTTATTTTTCATATATATTAAAAATATAGATGGCCTATGTTCATTAGAGTTCATTAGAGCATCATGTAAAAATTTGATGTAAATTGATCACAAACTTATGTGAGTATTTGACACACATACACACACACACACACACACACACACACACACACACACACACATATATATATATATATATATATATATATATATATATATGCACAGGGTGTTAAAAAGTGACGAATTCTTTGAGAAGGGGTAGTACCCATCACTAATCGAAACAAGAAAAATAAGAAGTCCTATAAATGCAGGTATAGGAACGTATGCTTTCTGAGATAAGCATATGTTTATAGGAAGGACTGTGCAACACATGGTTATGGATATTAGCACAGTAGTTGCACTGACACTCCAGTAGATGTATGAGCATGGTATTACGATGTCTTACCCAGAGCTCTACCTACCATCACGTGGTCTGTAGTGAGTTGTGTGGTTAGAGTCATGTTGTAGGCTATGTCTGTCTACATCATATTTGTGTGCCCTATTATGCAGTGCTGTCAACCCTGGGAATATATCATGATGTTTTACCTTCTTCTAAATGCGGATTCACTCATGTGTTTACTGTTATTGCACTGTTTGTACGTACAGACGATACAACACGTTCACATTTTCTCTCTTCCACCACTTCTTAGCAGTGAAAGTCTACTATTCGACAAGTGAGATGGTGGATATGATATTCTGCCATGGTTCGGCAAATAAACATATTATGCACTCCTGTGCCCTCTATGCTGAAGAACATCCAAAGCGAAGAGTGCCCTCCAATAAGCTTTTTGGCAGACTTTTCCAGCACCTGAGGGACACTGGTACCGTTGCACCTTGGACGACAGGCAGTGGAAGGCCCTGCACAGTTCGTATGCCTGACATGGAGGAGCATGTGCCACGTTTGGTGGAAGAAACCCCTGGGACCAGCATGTTACAAGTAGCAGCACTAGAAGGCATGTCTCACTCTTTTATTTTGGGGGTACTTCATGAACAATTGCTGTGCCCATTTCAATTACAGTGCATTCAGGCCCTAAGGCCTCAGGATCCTCATGGCAGACAGGGGTTCTGTCAATGGCTGTTGCAGAAGTGTGCTGCAGATCCACTGTTCACATCCAAGATTTTATTTACCGATGGGACAGGTTTCACAAGAGATGGTATTGTTGCTTCCCCGTACCTCAGTCTCCATATATATATATATATATATATATATGTGTGTGTGTGTGTGTGTGTGTGTGTGTGTGTGTGTGTGTGTGTGTGTGTGTGTGTGTGTGTGTGCGTGTCTGTGTGTGTGTGTGTGTGTGTGTGTGTGTGTGTGTGTGTGTGTGTGTGTGTGTGTGTGTGTGTTTGTGTGTGTTATTATTATTATTATTTATTATTTTCGATTATTCCCTTTCAAGATAGCGATTGCACTTGATTAGTCATGATTTCTTCTTCTTTCTTCATTATTCCCATATTCTCTTCATACGTTTACTGTGTTTTCCCTTGCATTCTTCCAACCATCTTTTTCCTGTTCTGTTCTCTGCGTGTTTTTGCTTAAGTGTGTGTTTCAGTATGATGTTTCTAAACTGTTCTCTATTGTTTATGTTGTCTTGTGTGATCCCCAGTTCTTTAATGTCTTCTTCTGTTTCAGTGATCCAGTTTGTCTTGTTTTTGCTCTTGTTTACTATCTCAAAGATTTGCCTTGTGAGCCTGCTTTTATTCATCCTGCTAATATCTTCATAAAATTTCATCCTTCTCTGTCTAATTGTGTCTCTGTTAGTGTTTCTATGTCTTTGTAAATCTCTCTAATTGGCCTCTTGATCCAAATTCCTTCCCAAAACACTGGTCCATATATTTTCTTCACAATTTTTCTTTCCTGCTTTTCAATCTCTCTGATCTTCATATGACCATGAATCACTGTAGTTTCTGCAGCATTAAGTGCTTCTGGTAGTACTATTGTGTTGTAATGCCTTAGTTTCTCATTGACAGAAATAGATTTCTTATAATAGTGATTCTAACTGAGCTTATATGCTTTTTGTAATCTGTAGAGTCTATCTTTATTGGCTACTGAGTTCAGTGCTGATGGTTGGATTATCCCTCCCAGATATCTGAAGTGGTCAACTTGTGCCACTTTCCCATACTGAGCAGTAATGGGGAGATTATCTACAGGTTTGTTTTCCATAATCTGTGTTTTCTTGTAGGAGCTTTGCAGCCCAGTTTTCTGTGAGATATCGTGTAGTTTTTCCAGTGAAAGTTTGGCTTCCTCTCTATTGTTCGTTAGAATGGCAAGATTGTGCGCGAAAGCCAGACACTTCACCATGATTCTCTGCTCTTCTTTAATCCCAAGCTGAATTCCTTTTATTTCCTTTTCCCATGTCCTCACAATTTTTTTCCAGAAGCATGTTAAATAGAAGGGGGGACATTCCATCTCCTTGGCCAACAACAGTATGGATATGAAATGATTCAAATGGCTCTAAGCACTATGGGACTTGACATCTGAGGTCATCAGTCCCCTAGATTTAGAACTACTTAAACCTAACTAACCTAAGGACATCACACACATCCATGCCCGAGGCAGGATTCGAACCTGTGACCGTAGCAGTAGCGTGGTTTCGGGCTGAAGCGCATAAAACCGCTCGGACACAGCGGCCGGCTGATGTTTTACCATGACTTTATCTTTGGAGGTTGTATTTGTTAATGCCTTTTCAATAACTGACATTATTTTCCTGTCAATCTTGAACTCCTCTAAAGTTGGAATAATGTTTGTCCATCTATTGAATCGTAAGCCTTCTTAAAATCGACAAAAGTTACCAAAGTATTTCTATATCTTCTCATTTGCAAAATTGTTTTTAACTTCCATATCTGTTCAATGCAAGGTCGACCTTTGCGAAACGCTGCTTTGATACTCCCCTATTAACTGATCTGCTTGTTCTTCTAGTCTGTTTAACAGGGCCTTTGAAGGAATTTGGTGTATTACAGGGAGCAGTGAAATTCCGCTGTAATTATTTGTACTGGTTTTTGCACCTTTTTGTGGAGAGGTAATCTACAGGTATTTGTTCAGCTTCCCAAATATTTGACATAATTCTGTGGGTTGCTTGTGTGACATTATTGTCATTTAAATTCTATACTTCCTGCTATGATTCTGTCTTCCCCTGGAGACTTGGTGTTCTTCAAGCAATTGATTATTTCCTTTACCTCTTTAAGTGATGGTGGATTTGAATTGGGATTGAATGTGGGTTTTTCGAAATCTTGTTCTTCTGTCGGAGGCTCACAGTTGAAAAGTGAGTGAAAGTATTTAGCTAAAATTTGACAGTTCTTGTTAGTGTTGGTTGCCAGTGATCCATCATTCTGGCAAAAGCACAGATTAGATGGTTTATATACTGTTAGATTGTCTTTGAAAATTTTGTGAAAATCTCTCGTGTTGCTCTTCATAAATTCTTGTCCAATTTCATTAAGCTGGCTTATATCATATCTACATTTTTCTCTTCGTATTGCTGTGGATGATCTCTTCTGTATTCTAAAAAATTACTGCCATTTCTCTGTAGTTTTGTTGCTACCGAAAGTTTTCTAAGCTTGTATTTTTTCTTCTATTGCTTGATCACATGCACTGCTCCACCGTCTGTGTTTTCTCTTTCTTGGGTGTTTGCCAAATTTCATAGTGTATTTCAGTGTTTCTGCAAGTTCCTTGCAGTTTTTTGCATTTGATTGCCCAATTTCCTGGAGAATTTCCCTCTTCTTAAGCTTAAGGTACTGTGGATCAGCTCTAACTGTTTTGTTCGTTGGTGGTTTCTTTCTGTTAGGTTGAAATCAAATTTTTATTTGTAGCAGATGGTAGTCTGACTTAAAAAATCCCTTTCTTGTTTGTATGTTGGGTATACCTTTGATATTCTTATTAGATATGGCAACATGGTCTATCTGAAAGTCACTCAAAAGTTGAATTTGGTGATTTCCATGTTGTAAATTTGTTTACAGGTTTAAGGAG